>NC_060149.1:952575460-952889210 GCF_021461385.2 Schistocerca piceifrons | reverse complement strand
TGTAATTTTGCACAGCTGCTACAGCTGACGTGAAGCATAACCAATTGGTTTTTCTTCACCATTTTGTATCTGACTCAAAATACAACCAGCTGAGACATTGCTAGCATCACACAACAAGATTAAAGGTAGAGCAAAATGCCGATAACCCAAAACAGGTGCACTTGTTAAGAATGTCTTTCAGTTTTAGCATGGCCCTCCTGCTATCCATTATCCAGACAGGAGCAACTCCCTTCGTTAGTAATTTTGCAAGCCATTTTGTGGTGACCGCATAGTTCTCCACAAAACGGCGATAGTAATTTATTAACCTGAGAAATCAGTTGCAATTCTTTAATGTTCCTCGGTGCTGGAAAATCATTCACTGCATTTTTTAATTGTGGTTCTGGTCTTGACCATCTGCTAAAATTATATGGCCTGGATAGTGCAATTATGATAGTGCAAAATCGCAGTTTTTGAATTTCAAATTTATATTAGCATCACTAAAATGGGTTAGTATGTTTTTAGTTACTTTGCATGTTCTCTCACTGAATTTGAAAAGACAACTGTGTTATCCAGGTATACTAGTCACATGGTTGGCTTTAAACCTCCTAAAAGTAAATCAGCAAAATGTTAAAATTTTGTGGAGGGGGAGAGGCAGGTGTTTGGGGGGGAGGTGGTGGGGGAAGGTCTTTCTTTGATATTCATAATGCCCACAGGGTACAACAAAAGTTGCCTTTTTCCCCATCTTTAATAGCTACATGAATCTGATAGTAGCTGGAGCATGGTGAAGAATTTGCATTTGACAAGATGATTGAAAATATCATCAATCCTTGCAAAAAATGCTGCAAGCTTTTCCTCTGTAACTGGTTTTGTTGGGGACTACCACTGTAACGAGCGTACATAAAAAAGGTGTATACGACCCGAGACAATCGGGTTTTTTTAGAATTCAAGGTATTTTTCATTGTTTTCAGTTAATTTTTTGTAATTTTGACTGGTAAGAACTGATACTCTAACAAAGGATATTACTGTACCCCACTACTGCAGAATAATTCTTTGACAATAAAAGATAAACGAGAGAAAAAGAACGAAAATTACTTAAATTGCAAAGGAAATGCGCCATATACAAGGACGACACACAGTGCTCGTGCAAGTGTCTGCCAAATGCAAAATGTGTCAAAGGCTTTAGGAAGACTATGAAATGCTTCATAACAACAAATTGCCTCCGATGAGCGTGAAGTCACAACTGTTTACATTAGATTCGTTTTAGCAGTTACGAGCGGGCTCATGCGCATGCGCAGTTGAGTTGCTTTTGAGTAGTAGATTCTCCTAATTCTGGCTACAGGAATGTGGATGTTGGCTGTGCAAGCAGTCGCATCAAGCAGCTAGATGCTACCGGGAAAAGGGGGTGCCAAATTCATATTCTTGAGGAAAAAAACTTGTATCGCAAACCGCCTAGCATGCAGCGCATGTTTGTCTATTGATTATTCATATGATTTTGAAACGCATCCCTATTGGATTTTGAACATTTTTGAACACATTTTAAGTTTATTTCTGACTGAATCATAAGTAGATTTTTGAATGCATGCATAGTGTATGTGATGTCTCATCGCATCTAGAAATAAACTTCCCATAGATGGGACAGGGCTATACGATCTGAGCGGACTAAAGCCAAACGGATGAATGCCAATTGCTGTCTGATTATGTGGTTGATTGGGTTTGTGAAAGATCAGTGTTGTTATAATTACTAGCGAAATCCGTAGATTCAGACTACCAGAGTGGAAATAAACAACTGTCAGGAATAACAGGTGAGAAAGATTATGTATTATCTTCTCTATGTATCAAAGGAAATGAAATTTTGACAGAAAATTTTTGGCCATATCGCTACACTAGTAAGGACCAGTAGCACAGTTCTCATCTATCAGCCACTTAAGTTCTATTCTGGAAGTAACATGGAAAACGTGTTGCACAAAAACGTAAAGCGCCTAACCGGAAAATAATTGTGGGATAACCTAACGTGTGATTCTGGCAGGGTTAGTGAAGTTAATCAGCGAACAAATTTTGACAATGGCATGAATAGCTACAGAATTGGTGGTGACAAGATTGTTTGTGGAACGAGGAAGGAGAAGAAACGGGGACAAATTATGGGAGAATAAGATGATCCCAAATTTATATAAAAATTTCGTAATACTACTTTTCGGTCTCATGCTTGAGAAACTGGTGCATATGAATGAAAGTGAAACTATTTCCTAACATTAAGTTTTTTTGTTTGTAGTAGGCCTAATAGGCATTTGATATTGGTACTTCATGAATTATATTCTGTAGTGTTATAAAAATGGTCAATGGTGCCAAAACAGTCTTGTTTATTTGGTGTGTGTTACAAAACTGCTGACATATTAGAAAGGCCTATTTTGTTTTATCTAGCAGACAGCGACAAAATAGATGTAATCAGATCGAGAAACCACACCAGTCTTGGGTATTATTTCTGTTAGCAGCTTTTTGAGTATTAGATAATGACATTTTGATTTTTCATGTAGCAAAACGTTTCACGAACTTTGATGAGGTAATACTGCAGATCCTTTCCCAGAAAGGAAAGCACACCATGTAAAGCTGTAGTGAGATTAGAGAGAAAAAATGCTAGGAGCTAAGGAATGAAGAAATGCGTCATTTCTTGATTATCTCTTGTCTTTATTGGTTTTATGTATCCTATATTTAATTTTATGTCGCACAAAACAGCAAGTTATTAGCCAATAGGCAATAAATAGTTCAGATTTTCTGAAGAGTTCTTGTTCTCCTGATTACAAAAAATCCCATCCGCTATTAATTGTGAGATTTTGTTTTTTGAAAAGGGGCAGGCTGTCAAACTGGTTGACTGGGAACAGGCGAGGCCCCACAGGACATTTCAATTTCCACTGTCCTGAATATAGTTTGATGGCATCCATTACAAAATATACATGTTTCAATTCCACAGAGTGAAATACAGTGACATGCGTTAGAAGAATGATTTGTCAAGAGGCATGGCACTGCACTTTGGCATACTTAAGACCAAATAATATGTCTTACATTTCCTCGAACACACATGTTTTATGCTTCAGACTTTTCAGAAAGATGTGCGCTACAAGATGAACATATTTTTGAAAATTCGATTTTTTTAGTATTGATCCGGTACGCAAATATCGTAGATCTGGGGCTGATGCGCAGAGCAGTCAGAGTAGAGTTGTAGTGGGTAGTCTCCACGTGATCCGTGTCTACATTTAGTGATTTTGCTGTTTCCCCTTCATGTACTCTCACGTCAAATCAAAACAAAACGGATGTCTGTGGCCGGGAGCTATCAAGTGAATTAAAATACATTCACATAATTATGGAAGGCTAAAATATGGCATTAGTTTCAGATTTTATTTTATTTCTACCTTTCTGACAGTCAAGCATTAATCACCTTGTGGAACAATGAAGTTATTTTTGTCTGTTTGCTAAAGAAATTTGGCTTTTATTAACCTTTTCTGCAGTGGCAGTCAATGTATTTGAAACGAGATGTTTAATTCCACAGTGCTGGCTGGTTTCAACTGTTCGCTGCATTTTTTCCCCCCCTAGCACATATGGCATTATGCCATAATTAAAAACCAAATATGATATAGTACAATACTGGTGCTCCAAGAAAATTTACATCGCGAAAGCCACACTGAAAAGCTTAATATCAGGTTGAGGTCTACTTCATTGGAAATCTGGACATATGAGTGTGCACTTTAAATGGGCACATTTTAATATGGTTCACGAAATTCCGATGCTCATGGAGTATCTTCTAATGTCTTGTTTCTTTTATGACATAATGTATGATCTTTCAGTGTTTAACACGTACCCACATACGGGCTTCCTATGTTATGATAGCTGTGTCGCCTGTTATTTGCGCTGTCTGCCAACTGCTGAAACAAACCTATTTCTGACAGGACGCGGGAAAATATTGCGACTAGTGGTTTCAAAAGCATTACTTTCAAAGTAAATATCCTTCTACATAAGTTGAACTATGTGCAAGAATGTGCCATGAATTTATTAAATTAAAGAGCGTTTGACTCATTTAAAAATCAACTCTTTGATGATGAGTCATTTAGAAGAATTTGGAACCCTGAAGATCAGACATTTATCTCATTATTGTAAATTTTACTGGCACATTTGTGTGATGTATCTCAAAGTGCAACACACACAAAAAAGATCAACATTATATGCGAAAGCTTAACTTCTCTTGCAGCATATTAACCTTAGAGACCAATATTATGTGACAGCTTTGCTTTTCTTGTAGCAACACCATATATATTAATTTAAACTATTAACTTTCCCTGTTTGTGTGTTCGTGCTACTTAACAGTGATGTTGCTGCTGGCTGACTACATCACGTGTCCTATGCTCTGAATATCGGCTGGCGAGATCACGTGACATGAGCTATGACTGGCTTACAAAAGTGCATCGCAATCTTGATTTCAGTGATTTGGGAAGTAACATATGGTGTTTGGTGGAATTCCAATGTAGACTTTTGCAATACGAAAATACGCAGCATGCATGTTGCTGCACATGAAAGATATTTCCAAATCTTGTCTTTTTCCCTGAGTTTCGTTTTCTATTGTGCCAGGAAATTCTATGCCCATGTATAAAACCATAACCATTCAAAGGATTGATAAGGGAAAATATACTATCAATTAACATGGAGGAAGTGTATTTTTATCCGTGAAAAATCCGGGAATTTTTTTTCCTTGTCCACGTATACACCCTGCACAACAACAAAACATTGTACAGATATCATACGTATGTCATTTTGAAGAGAAACCATGAAAGTTCTCTTTTCATGTGTACTGTGCAACGGTTCTTTCGCGTTCTCATCAATACGGTACCAGAACGTTTAAGTTCTACCACTGTAAAGATGGAAGATCCGCGATTCGGAATGTCAGAACTGTGTAGTAAGTAGTGACAGGCACACTCCAAACCATCGACTCTCGGAGACTGATTTTAACCGTGTTCAACCTAATGGTAAATTATCGAACTATTTTTCTCTGAATCATACAGTTTGTGGGAAAAGCAGTGAGAATAATTACTTTTGGAAACCTTTTATCAGACAAAGCCTGTTATAACAATAAACTGTTTCGCTTAATAAAACGGCCGCCAGCCCAGTGTCCACACAAAAAGATGAAGTCAATTTTCGACACTGAATAAATAACTGCTTTCACTTACTATGTAACTGAAAGACAACCACTTAATTTCCATTTACTTGGGTCATTTGGCAGTAAGTACTATTAATCCCACTTTCTGTTACTTATGGAATTTACCACTATACTTCAGTAATTATTTAAAGAAAACACACACATGTTTCAACAAGGATACAAAAAAATATTAAACTTATAGCTATTATTCATATGACCAAAACTATTATTTAACACGACTAGATTTCATTTCTTTAGGACTTTTATTTGTTAACATTTAACTAACACCAATATTTGTCTGGCTTTCTTTGACATGGAGAAGCAACACGAACAAATTCTGTTAAGATTGTTGCAGTTAAACAATTATGTTATCTTACTTTCAAAAATGCTATTGAAAACTTATCCTCATGGTCACGCAAAGCGGTGGTTCTTAAACCGATATGTGCAAACTTTAGTATTTAACAATGATTTTCAGAATTTACTACCAAAACAATACTATTGCCAGTAATTTACTATTATTCAAGCTTCAATAAACATCAGAATACTCGGAATAAATTCGTTTAGGTAAGGACCCTACTGAGGTAAATGAAATTGCTAAATTATGGTTAAACACAAAGGTACACTTAACACTTATATTCCACTGATTGAAGAAGGATGGTTCATACTGTGATACAGTTCTAAGTAAAGTACTTTGCCTGTTACAGTTGTACTTGAAATATTACATAATTACTTACAAAATATGTTTTAATACATTTATTCCACCTACATCAAAGAGGTTATTTTTAACAGATAAACTGCACTTAACAAAAGCTTACTCTCGTTATAGTATTTACTTAATTTTTCAAAATTATTACGGAACAAAAAATTTAAAATATACAGATTAATGGCAGTATTATATTTACAATAGCATTACAACTGCCACAGCGTATTTTGGTAATTTGCTGATAGTTGGTGCTAGTCACAAGCATGGTGAGTTGAGGTATGTTGTAGTTTGACAAATGGGAAAGTGAACAGGCATAAATGTTGAATATGGGATTCAAAGCATCCACACAAATGCATTGAATTTGAGCGTGATTCCCCAAAGGTAAATATTTTTTTTTCCTTCTCACGTCGAAAACTCTACAGGCCATTCTTCTTTGTTGAAAGCACCGTCACTGGGTATTCCTACTTGGACATGTTTCAGCAGAATGGGGCTCCACCCCATTTCCATCTAGAAGTTTGTGGGTACCTGAACACGGAGCTACTGCATTGGTGGATTGGCCGTGCTGCACAAGGGGACAGCTGTTTCATGAAATGGCCTTCCTGATCACCAGACCTCACTCCATGTGAGTCTTTTCTGTGGGAACACATTAAAGATCTGATGTATGTACCACCTCCACCACGTGATACAGCAGAAGTCCGGGAGAGAATACGGGAAGCGACTGCCACAGTCGACGATGCCATGCTAGGATGGGTATGGCAAGGTATCAATTAACCATACTGACATGTGCGGGGTCTCTCATGGTTCACATATCAAATGTTTGTAAAAAACAAAAACTTTCACAGTCTCTCTTCAAAGTGCAATATGTATGAGACCTGTACAATGTTTAGTTCTTTTGCAATAAATAATGATAGAAAGTGTTCCCGGACTTTATGTACACACTGCATGTGACAACCAGGAACTGAAAGAAGGTTTAATTACTCCAGCTTTTAGTAAATCTGAGGCATTTTTGTCTACTGCAGGCTGCAAGTGATAAGATATGCAATATGGTTTCCAGGCTATTGGCTTGGTATCATATGTAGGAATCTTGTGGTACATGAAGAAGTTTGACAGAAGTTGTTTCTTTTCTTCAGATGAAGTTGCAAAGTCAGCTAGAATGGGGTACAGTTGACAGTGAGTATATTTGTATGCCTGTATTGATGAGGAAGGTAGAAGTTCTGCTGTTCATTTGTCTTGCAAACTTGAGCAATTCCTATCTCTCTTACTGGATTGGCTTTGCAGAAGGGGAGCAAGGAGCAGTGGCAGAACTGCTCCCATTCACATTTCGCGTATTCACTTTCCTTCGAGCACCTCGTTGACCTGTTTGGTTAGCTGACCAGTGCGGTAGAGATGGACAGTTTTCTCTCTCGTGTCTGATTTTTCTAAAACAAGCACATGCTGGTGCCAAACACTAAGGAGCCGTGTAACTTTTTGTCATTTGCAACGAGTGTAGCACACTTTGGCAACGAATGCACATCAAGTGGGCTTTATCCCGGTGGATGATTAGACGAATTGTTGCACCTCCTTTGTGAGTTGTGTAGCCTAACTTAGTGTACTCAGTGTACTTCACCTTGTCACGTACCTGTGGTGTCAATCCTGCGAATGAGTGAATCTGTAAGCAAGTTTCTGATTTCCTGAGTGGTATCTCATTCCTTTCATTACTTTCTGTTAGTACATATGTACGACAACACACAACTCTTATTCGGTCAGAAAATCACTTGAAATCCTCTCCAGAATTTTGATATTTGATGGAAAGATTGTCCTGATAGTAGCTGACTGTATTTATCTCTGTACATATCCTCAACGCATTCTGCAAGGATGTCAAATGCCTTGGTATTTCTCAGCCCTTCCTTGAATCTACATAAGCATGGGCCACTCCTTGCAATTTCGTGCTGGTACTCCTATAAACATTTCGTCAGTCGATGGTGACAGTTTCCCTGTATCCATTACATTTTGTACTACTGTGTCAATGTTTACACCTAGTTTAGAACCGCCTATGGGAACACAGAAATAGGGAAGTTAGGCTAGCTCCAGGCACAGTGCTGTTTTGCAGCATCACATTTACTAATGCCTCACTAAGGTGCCTTTGCAGATCATCATTTTTCACACGGAGTTGCTCCACCTGTGTTTGCAATATGTTGGATCCATCACTAGTTGCCTCTGTGACGTGGTTGAGGGAATTGCTTTAAACTAGACACACACACACACACACACACACACACACACATACACACACACACACACACACACACACACACACAAAATTTGATCACAGACCTCGATGATGTCAGTGGCAGCATTGGTCCAGAGGCATTTCCCCCTACAAGTGAAGCTTGCACATTTAATATGTAGTAATTGGATAGATAAAAAAATCTAGTCACCAAGTGATGGCAGGAGAAAGGTTTTACTTATGCAAGCTTTTGAAGCCAGTGGCCCCTCCTTCCATGATAAAGATTGAACGGGTAGGGAGAGGGGTGAAGGGAAGGGAACTTGAGACGTCTAGGGAAAGGGGTGGGGTTCTGAAAAGTCACCCAGAATGCAAGGTCAGGGGAGACTTAACAGATGGGATGATAAAGGAAGACACCAACCGTTGCTTGGTGAATGGATTTTTTAGCTATACAATTACAGTATATTGTCAGGAATTGATTATTTTGATTGTTACAATTAAATTGTTCATTGACAGTTGATTGGGCAGCAATGCAGTGGCGATGCCCGGTGTCGAGGTGGCATCGGGACATCATAATCATGATGTGGCCTCGTGCGACCACGATAGAGGAGGCAGACGAGGTTGAATTTCCTTGCCTAATGGCAGTGATGTCAGCGTGGCATTAGGCCTGGGTAGACTGTGGTGGGCAGCTTGGGCTGACTGTGCTAAGCACTTGTCTGTTGCACCGCAGCATGGAGCCGGACTGTCCTGCATGATGGATTCTTACATCTGTTCACGGCTTAGTAATTTGTATGGGGCACCTCAAAGCTGAAAGTTGGTCAAATTTGGCATCTCACTTCAGACGCCAGTTCTTACACCCACTTGGGGGTGTCGTCAGGATTGGTTAGCGATGTGGACTTGTAATCAATATACGTAGTCATGTTGGGAAAAGGAAACTGTATCAGTTTAATTGCTCATAGGGATTACATTGTGAGAATTGTCAGGAGGACAACAGAAGGTAGTTCAAGAACCATCTTGGAGCAGAAGGTAAAGGAGCCAAGGTAAAGAAACTGAGCCATTTAGTGTTTGCTATAGGTGGCGGTTTGGAACATAAGAGAGAGATGTTCTTCAGCTCTGATAGCAGTCAGTGTCTAAAGTCAAGTGATCCTGTGGCATTATTTGGTTGGTAGGTAGGGCTTTACAGTGATGATTTATCCTAGTCCATCATGAACTGGCCCATTGTTGTATCAGCAGCAAGGCGACAGACTGAATGGGAGCCCATTTGTAAAATGAAGTAATAGTAATTTCTTGCTTACGGAGACTGGAGTAGCACCTTGCAAAGAAAATACTTTCCAATAACAGTTTTAGCCACGGATGTGACATTTCCTGAGCCTTTTACACAACTATTGTGTAAAAATGGGTGTTTGCGAGACTTTAATATGGTGCATCATTTAAACTATATCTTTTCAGAATGAGATATTCACTCTGCAGCGGAGTGTGCGCTGATATGAAACTTCCTGACAGATTAAAACTGTGTGTCCGACCGAGACTCGAACTTGGGACCTTTGCCTTTCGCGGGCAAGTGCTCTACCATCTGAGCTACCGAAGCATGACTCACGCCCAGTACTCATAGCTTTACTTCTGCCAATATCTCGTGCTTCGGTAGCTCAAATGGTAGAGCACTTGCCTGCGAAAGGCAAAGGTCCTGAGTTCGAGTCTCGGTCGGGCACACAGTTTTGATCTGCCAGGAAGTTTCATATCAGTGCACACTCCACTGCAGAGTGAATATCTCATTCTGGAAACCTCCCCCAGGCTGTGGCAAATCCATGTCTCTGCAATATCCTTTCTTTCAGGAGTGCTAGTTCAGCAAGGTTCGCATGAGAGCTTCTGTAAAGTTTGGAAAGTAGGAGACGAGGTACTGGCAGAAGTAAAGCTGTGAGTACCGGGCGTGAGTCGTGCTTCGGTAGCTAAGATGGAGGAGCACTTGCCCGCGAAAGGCAAAGGTCCCGAGTTCGAGTCTCGGTCGGGCACACAGTTTTAATCTGCCAGGAAGTTTTAATATATTTTCAAATTACAAAAGTATAAATACGAAAAACACTGAATGTGACACTTAAGTTTTGTGAACATGTAAATTAACATGGCATCTGGTATCTTTTAACATAACATAGATCCCAGCCCAGCAAGACATGTTATTTGTCCATAAAAACATGTCAAATCTCTTCCTCATGATGAGATAAAGATGTTCATTTAAAAATATTTTTTAGCTAGTTAATATATAAAGTACTCCCCACTGTGTAATATTTGCAGAAATGACGAAAGAATTGTCGGCTTAGGACATCATCAAAGTGTGACAGATATGGAACATCTTCTCCTGCTACGGAGGGGTTATTTACTTATTGGGGTTGTGGCTTGGCAGTGTTTTGTAAGGCAGAGAGGAAGAGGCACTGTCTGCAATATCAACACCCAGAATAAGCTTAACAAGGCTAAGGAGCAATGTCACTCTCTTCTGTGTTGTTATGAGATTCAATTTGAAAATGTTGTTCTCGTTAATGAGATCTGTTTACTCAATGTATATGAATGTCACATAAGAGTAACAAAATAAAAAAGAGTTGTTTAAAAGGCAGTTATGTTATTTTGTGGCATGAAGACTAGAGAGCTGTCTTACAGCCCTCAATCCTCTGCAAATGGAAACAAAGTCACATGACAAGACATGGTGGCAGTGCATAGCAGGTTTGTTAACATGGAGAAACTACAAGAAGGTAACTGACTTGAGGTAAATGTTTATGAGTAGCATCAGGGTGACAGATCATTGAAATGTAATGTGTCTTCTCAGCTCAGTACAGCCATCCCTCTCTTTTTCACTGCTAAATTTCACTACCAACAATTCGTGCTTTGACCACAAGCTTCATTCACAAAGTAGTAAAAATAATATGGAATAACTATTAAAATAAATGTGAGGGTTACCCAAAAAGTGAGCACTACATTTGTTTGCCTTCAGTAATTATTTATTGAACACAACGATAAATATACAACAGAAAGAATGTTGTTTATTCTACATTCCCTATACTTCCACACAATTGCTGCCCTTTTCTATGGCCTTCCTCCATCAAGACACAAGGGTGTGTATACCCTGTCAGTGCCACTCCTTGTTCTGGTATTGAAGCCATTTCTCCACTGTAAGAATCACATCTTTGTCATCCTCAAAATGTCATCTACAAATGTGATGCTTTAATGGGACGAGCAAATGGAAGTTGGAGGTGCGCTAGGTCAGGGCTGTAGGATGGATGAGATGATACTGTCCAACCCTGTTTAATGATGGTTCTGAAGTCCTCAAACTTGTGTGAGGCCGAGCGTTATCATATAGAATCAGTCACTCACCTGGGTTATTATGGGGACAAAATCATTGGAAGCCCCTTTTGGGTTTGGTTAATGTGTTCACATCTGCTTCAGAAATATTGGTACTGTGTCTTGGCATCACATCAAAGAGTGAGAAGATTTAGTTTCCTTCCTGAGTGACAGCTTCATTGACAAGTGCCAAGTTGTTCTGCATTGGTCTTTGTGAATGAGCACATCAGCAAGCTGTGCCTGGTCAAGTTTGAAAGCCACGAATGGGCTCCCTGAATGAAGCAAATCTTGGAGCTCTGCCGAACCAATGTCTCGTAATGGCCTCACTCTCTTTGCCCAGTGACTAACAGAACTTCTGTCTATTGCAGATGCTCCATAAACAGGATGCAAACAATTGGGAATATTCTCAAAGGTTCTATTCTTTGCTGTGAGAAGTTCAATGACGACACGCTGCTTGTAGCTTACATCATATAGACACACCATTTCAAAACATTGCTATAGGTATGATACCTGTCAGAATAAATGGGATATTTGTGTGTGCAATTTGGAAACTTCAAATAATGTATATCTTAACTGTCACATTCATACAATTTTTGCTGATTGAGAAAATATGTGGTACATTATTTTCCAGGCAATCTTCGTACTTTCAGTTAGCATGACACCCTCTGTTCGCTGCTGTGTACGGTGGCGAGAACCTGACCAATTGGGTGCAAATTTGATTTATGTGCTAGCTAAAGTGCTATGTGCTATATTTCATGTTGTGTTTGTGTCCTGCAAAAAAATTCTATTTAACTGATGCTCCACTTTACAGATCTCACCAAACTGTCTCATTGTTGGTACAGTTTGTTACGCAAAAATATTGAGAACTCTGATGTCAGTGGATGAAACAGTACCTATATTCCAAGTTACAATTGAAGACTGCTTCATTATTATGAGAAATACAAATTTTTGATGCTAAAACCAGCCAGCTTTTGTTAAATATGAATGGAACGAATGCTTCAGGGCGAGGTGAAGAAAACCGAGAAAGGCACTATGTTGCACCTTCATATTAGGCTAACAACTCTTATGGTGACAGATCTGTATATTTAGTCTTATTCACAGTCCTGGGCTCTTATTTCTAGTGTGATGATGATGAATTATGTTCATGCTGACACAGCAAATAATTTATGTGTGCATAGGATGGCAGGTCTCAGTTTTGAAATATTCTGAAGGGGTAGCAATACCTTTATAATTTGGTGGGAAGCAACTTCCCATGCAAGCAGGATATGTGGACATTGTCAGATGTCTGGTGTTGTGCTGAAGACATTTGGTCCTCACAAGGGGAAGGTCTTGGAATGGCCAACCAATTTGAGTCATATTTGGCAGGGTGCTTGTATAAACCTAAAACAGAGGACTGAGATATTTTGGCTCAAAAAGCTCCCCCATCCTTATATTTGAGGAAACCACTCCTAATTGATTGATTCAAATTTGACGAAATCAATAGGTAATTGAAAATTGGGTGTTTTCATCATGTGGTGGGGGGGGGGGGGGGGGGTGTGCTGCTCAGCATATTCCCATTTCGTAGAATCGAAGAAAGACACTGAGTATGCCTATGGTAAACACTGTTCAGAAGAACTGCCACTGACGTAGCGATCAAGGCATGTGGCTGAGGAGAAGAGAACATATGTTTAATTTCCAAATGCATTCTGCAGTTTTTTCATTAGTATTTTTGCTGTATTGAATCTAGTAGGAATAGGAAAGTGAAAAGGTAATCAGTGAAAAATAATAACAAGGTAGGGAAATAAATTTCTTTAATGACTTGGATTAGAAAGAATTATAATTTTAATCCTGGTTGCCCTACAAAGGCTCTTTCACTCACTGTTACATGCCTTCACTTACCTTTGAAAGTCTACATGGGTGGTACTTGTCATATAAACATTTGAAGCAAATATGCTTGTGACACGAAGAACATATAATGAAAGCAGCTTTCGCACCACCACATCATTCATTCTGAAGATTTGGCAGAAAACTGACTTGGGTTACATTTAAAAATATTTCGTTTTTGGGAATTACACTGAAGTGCCAAGGAAACTGGTATAGGAATGTGTATTAAAATACAGATAGATGTAAACAGACAGAATATGGCACTGCGGTCATCAATGCCTGTATAAGATAACAAGTGTCTGCCACAGTTGTTAGCTAGGTTACTGCTGCTGCAATGGCAGATTATCAAGATTTAAATGAGTTGGAATGTGTTGCTATAGTCGGTGCATGAGCGATGGGACACAGTATCTCTGAGGTAGTGATGAAGCGAGGTTTTTCCATTTGACCATTCCACAAGTGTACCTTGAATATCAGGAATCTGGTAAAACATCAGATCTCTGACATCGCTGTGGCTGGAAAAAGGTTCTGCAAGAAAATGACCAATGACGACTGAAGAGAATTGTTCAATGTGCCAGAAGTGCAACCTTTCCTCAGATTGCTGTACATTTCAGTACTGGGCTATCAACAAGTATCAGCATGCAAATCATTCAACGATACATCATCAATATGGACTTTTGGAGCTGAGGCCCACTCGTGTACCCTTGATGACTGCATGACACAAAGCTTTATGCCTTGTCTGGATCCGTCAACACCGACATTGGACTGTTGATGACTGGAAACATGTTGCCTGGTCGGATGAGTCTCGTTTCAAATTGTATCAAGTGTATAGATGTGTATGGGTATGGAGCTGGCCTCATGAGTCCATGGACACTGCTTGTCAGCAGGGGACTTGTTCAAGCTGGTGGGGGCTCTGTAATGGTGTGGGATGTGTGCAGTTGGACTGATACAGGACCCATGATATGTCTATATACGACTCTGATAGGTAACTCTTATGTAACCATCCTTTCTAGATTACCTGTATCCATTCATGGCCATTGTGCATTCTGAAGAACTTGGCCAATTCCAGCAGGACAATGTGACACCCCACACATCCAGAAATTCTACAGAGTGGCTCCAGAAACACTCTTCTGAGTTTAAACACTTCACTGGTCACCAAACTCACCAGACATGAACATTATTGAGTGTATCTGGGATGCCTTGCAATGTGCTGTTCAGATGATGTCTCCACACCCTTGTGTTCTTACTGATTTATGGACAGCCCTGCAGGATTCATGGTGTCAGTTCCCTCTAGCACTATTTCAGACATCAGTCAAGTCCATGCCATGCCATGTTGCAGCACTTCTGCGTGCTTGTGGGCCCCTACATGATATTAGGCAGGTGTACCAGTTTCTTTGGATCTCCAGTGTAATTCTAATGCATACCACGCATGCAACATCACCTAAAAAATTGGTTCTGAAAATTGATCATGAATTATGCTATGAATTGTTGTGGAATGTGGATAGTTGTGAAATTCCTGCTGGATTTCCAGATGTACATTGCAGTTTTGAAACCTCCAAATAAAGTTCTGTACCACGGCTCATTGTAAACTAGCATAGCATATTAAGCTGTCTGTGGTCCCTCGTGACATTTGTTTTCATATGAGGCTTTGAATTTTAATTTTTCACCAATCCAAGTTGTTTGAGAAATTTATTTACCTCCTTGTTATTATTCCTTAATAACTGCCATATTAACCCTCCTTTTGTTACTAATTTCAATAAGGAAAAGAAAGATGACAAAAAATCCAGCAGACTGCATTTCAGAATTGAACACAGGTTCTCTGCTCCCCAGCCAGATGCCTTGATTGTTGCATCAGCAGTACTTTCATTGAATAGCATTTACTTTACGGGTACATAAGTGGCAGTTGTAATAGTTTCTTTTGCAAATCCCTAGGAAAAAAGTTTGCTTCTGGACACCACCTATGATGATTAAAAGTGTTCCATTTTCAATTGTATATCGATCTGGTCAGTTTTGAATCAAATTCACATCATGAACTGTAGGGATGGTGTTCTCAAAACTGATCTTCATTTTATGTTGTATAGAAGCAGGCTGCCAAATATGAGCTGAATTGGTTAACTGCATTTGTGGCCTTCTCCTTGCCCATGTTAAAAATTTACACTTTACGCTGCTATTTTTGCATTGTTGTGAAGTACTGGTCAATTGGTGGTAAAAGGTTTCAAAGAAACCATTGAAGCTATAATAGTACATTAATTTGAAAACCTTTTGACAGTGTATGGTTTCTTTAATTGATTACATTTAATGGGTTTCATATAAATGATTTCCTTTTTCTTCTGTGATGCCATATGTAATGTAGTTAAGAGGTATATTTTCGTTTTCATAGTGCTGGAACAGTGATATAAGCCATTTGATACTTCAAAAATAAGCTATTGGAAAGTGATACCAAACTCCTCAAAAATACCATCAAAATTGGCAGAAAGTAATACTAGAGTTGGCAGAAAACAGCAACAAATAGGCAAAAATAACTCTGAAATTGACCATAAAATAAAATGGATTTTTCCTGTCTCTGCTTACTGTTTGTTAGACAGACAGACATTATTTCCACGACATAATACTTATTTCTTTGAGATTGTGTTCTTCGCAGTTGTAAACCATTGTTTACACCTGATTCTCTTATCTTGAATGTGCTGCCATACAGTGTATGTTCAAGTACAGCGTGTACATAAAATCAAGGAACACTTTCAATTATTTATTTAAACATTGTACAGATGCCATACATACTGCATTTCGAAGAGAAACTTTTTGAAAGTTTATTTTTTTCTATAAACATTTGATATGCGAACCATGAGTGATCAGGTAGATGACAATACGGTAATCAAATTCTTGCCTTACCCATCCCAGCATGGCATCGTCGACTGTGGCAGTCACTTCCCGTATTCACTCCTGGAGCTCTGCCACATCATATGGTAGAGGTAGTACATACGCAAAAGAGTCACACAGAGTGAGATCTGGTGATCGGGAGGACCATTTCATGAAACAGATTTCCCCTTCTGTAGCATGGCCGAGCCATCGATGTGACTGCTCCGTTTTCAGGTACCCAGGAACTTCACGATGAAAATGGGGTGGAGCCCCATCCTGCTGAAAGATGAACAGAGAGGCCAATCTCATTTGAGGCATCAGCCATTGCTGCAACATGTACAAGTAGGAATTTCCAGTGACAGTGCTCTTGGTGAAGAAGAATGGCCCATACAATTTTTGACGTGACAAGACACAAAAAACATTTACCTTTGCAGTACAGTTTCAGATTCTTTGTTCACCATTGACCACCTGAGGTGGAATAGGCAATTTAAATGGATATCATATAACATTTTCCGTGAATAGTACCTTAAAGCTAAATGAGCTTTGCAAATAGCGCCCATAGATGATAACATACACCATAACATAAGATAAATACTTTCAGTGACACCACATAATGAAATCCTTAAAAATTAATGTTGATTGATTTTATATTCATAAATTCTGTTACATTGTAAAAAGGATTGATTAGTAACCAATTTAGTAGCTTGCTCTTGAAGCTACTTATGTGATCCGACCGAGAAGAAAATGGAAGTTTATTAAATATTCTTAGACTATTGATTAGATGGGAATTCGCTGTTCTTGTCAGCCTGTGCCTAGGTATGTCTAATTTTGTTTTGCCTCTGGTATTATGGTGGTGCATGTTTTCCCCCATTTCAAAAACTGCTATATTGTTTTTTTTGCTTACAATTCTGAGGCGTATATATAAAAATTAATAACGGTTAATATTTTCAGCTGAATGAACAGTGGTCGGCAGTGCTCTGATCTACCAGAATTGCTCATTGGCCTTATCACTTTCTTCTGAATTTTTAGAAGTTCAGTGATGTGAAGAGAGTCCCCATATCAGCAGTCCATACTCTATCTGTGACTGAAAGAGTCCAAAATAAATAACTCATAAATATTCTTTTGTCACCAGGCTCCTCAGTTTCCACATTAAATACGTAACTCGAGACAATTTTGCGCAGGTGTGGTTGATGTGTGTTTCCCACATTAACTTAAAGTCTACATGAGTTCCTAGAATTTTAACTGCTTTCACCTATACCTCTTTTGACAATCCCAGTGTAATCTGTTGGTTTTTAGGATTGCAAAGCAGTGTATTGGGTGAGAACCAATTTAGTGCTGCTTCCATGTCATCTTGCAGGACTGATATGTTGTCGTGCTGAGCAAACAAAGTTGTGGCATCAGCATAACCAAATAACAAAAGTGGGGATACAATGAGGTAAATCATTGACTGCAGTTATAAAAAAGAAGGGCCTAAGGACAGAACCTCGTAGGACTCCTGTCTTAACTTCTAGCAACTGTGAGTCTCTGTTTCTGACATAGGCAAACTGCTTCCAATTTTTAGGTATGATTCAATTACTGCCAATGCAGAATCTTGTATGCCATAGAATTTGAGTTTAGCAATTAAGATATCATGAGAAATCCAGTCTAATGCCTTACTTAAATCACATAAAAGAAGTGAGGCTTTATTTTTATTCTCAAAGGTTGTTATTACTTCATTCACAATTGAAAGAACAGCAGTGGTGGTATTTTTTCCCTTGCGGAAGCCAAATTGGCTATTAGAGAGTAAGTTATGCGACTCACAGTAGTGGTTCAGTTGGTTATAAATAAGAGATTCAAGTATTTTCAAGAAAATGGGAACTATTGAAACTGGTTGGTAATTTTTGAGATCATGTTTGTCCCCTTTTTTATACACTGGGATAACTTTTGATATTTTTAGAGTTGTAGGATAGACTCCAAACTTTTGACACCTATTAAACAGAAAGGCCAATGGTTCACTAATTATATGCACTGTTTTTTTTAATTATGTAATTGGACAACCAAGAGCAGTCCATGCTCTTGGGAGTTTGAGAACTTTGCCACTACCTTTGTAATGCAAGTGGGTGCGATTGTCCTCCATGTAAATGTATTGTTTGCAGGTTGTTGTGGCTTAAGTAGATCACTTGCATTGGTGGTTGTTTCAATGTTGTTCCTAATATAACTTACAGAGTCCATGAAAAAATGATTAACTTTATCCGGGTCAAGAGCTATGCGATGCTCATCATTCCTGCAATGCTCTTGTGCAACAGCAATCCATGCAGCTTTGCACTTATTAGGAGCCCCTTCAATGTATCTTTTGTATGCTGTTCTTTTTGCCATTCTAAGCTTAGTTCTGTAGGTTCTCTTACATTCAAGATATGCTTTGTACAAATCATCTTTCTGCTCCGTTCCATCTTTATGAGAATTTTTATACATGTGGTACAATGATAACATATTTTCCCTCATATTGGTAAGTTTATCTGTGTACCACTTAATGTTTTTCTTTATAGGTTGGCTTTTATGATTGATTTTTATAGGAGGAGAACAAGAATACCACAAATCTAAATAATTTTTAATGAAGCTCTTAAAAGCAGTTTCAGTTTTATTTATTCCCACTTGACAGTTATATATACAGTCCCACTTAATATATCCGAGTTTCTGAGTGAACTGGTTTACTACTTCTTCCTTCTGCCCTCTAACCCACATTACCTTTTCCTTAGCATTGGCACCTATGTTTGGGGAATACGCTCAAATTCAGTGCATTTGTGTGGATGCTTCATACCGTAGATTCGACAGTTGTGCCTGTTCACTTTCACAGTACTGTGAAAAGTTACTTGGTTGCTAAAAATGAAGTGTTCAACAATGCCATACCCACCCCATTCACTTGTTACAACTGTGAATAAATCTCAGAATGCTTGTCTTTGTTGTTGCCATTGAGGTTCTGCACTAGCTCCAATTTTAATGGTTTCATAGACAGCTTCTGTAGCAGGACTTTCCACACTGTCATTGGAGTAATTTCCAGTTCAAAGGATGCACGATGCGCCGATTTCCTAGGACTCCTTATGAATATCTCTCGTAAGTGCTCCACATTCACTGCACTCAGACTAGGATGTCCGCTTCTCTTCGTCAGCCACAAGCTACCTGTCATAAGGAATTTGTTGTGCCAGTGGTACATGGCCTTTCTTGTTGTTGGCTTCTTACCATACTTGGTTCTAAACATAGGGGAAAAAAAAACTTTCAGTGTTAATCTTCGAAATGACATATGTGTGATATCTGTACAGTGTTTGGTTTCTGTGCAATAAATAATTAAAACTGTTCCTAGACTTTATGTACACCCTGTATTTTGAAATCTCCTATGTTGGCAAAAATATAAGTGTTATATCAAATATTGATAGAAACTGCTTACCAAGCATCAAGGAAGACATTAACACAGACGAGGAAAACCTAGTCAAGGAAAACATAAGTTTTTTTTGAAACTGGAGTTATATTAATCTGCCAAAAGAGAAGAAAGTAGCAATATTATGAAAAGGAAAGTTACCACTCACTATAAAGCAGAGATGCTAAGTCATAGATAGCCACAACTAAAAGCCTGTCACAAACAAGAAGGTTTGGCCAGTAAGGCCTTACTGGCCGGAAGCTTCTTATTTGTGACAGTCTTTCTGTTGTGCCTATCTGTGACTCAGCATCTCTACCATACGGCGAGTGGTGACTTATTTCCATAATATTGTTATATTCCATCCTGGATTTTCCTTATTTGAAAAGAGAAGACAGGTTGGATGAAACAATGCATACTGAGATTAAATAGAAAAAGTTCTCAAGAGTTCCTGGAGCAAGGAGGAGGTGAACAACTCAGTAAGAGCACTTGTTTTTCCTTTCATTGTTTCCATTTAATTTCAGTTACTATTCCTGCTTCTGTACTTTCTTCATTGGAAAGAACCCGAAAAATGGCACTGTTATACTTCACTGTGTATGCCTGTATCTACAGCTGCTTGGTAAATAAAAATTATATCTAATGTTATTTGACTGCAATTCTGTATGGGGTGTAATTTTTGCTAGCAGAAAAATATATAATTCCAGTGATACACTATGGCCGACCACTACTTATATTTAGGAGGTGAAATTGCCAGTGCTGCTGATTGTCACACACAAAATGAGGGGGAATGAGGAAGGGAGATATCTCATAACTTTGATGTTCCCCAAGGAGGAAAGATTGATAGCTTGGGGATGATTGGAAGAGGTCCCTCAGACATCAGGAAACTAATGAATTCGAATTTTTTTTTTTTTTTTCGCCCCATACACTTACAAGTGTCCATCAGCAGTACTTGAAATTCCACCTTCTAAAGGTAAGTACTGCCCACCTCATCTGTCTCTTTGTAATTTTATACACAGTTCAGTCACATTAATGTGAGCACTGCCTATGTTTTATATCAACATGCAGTAACTGCTCACAGACGGCAGATGCCAGCATTAGCATTGGAGTATATATAAAGTGGGTCAAGGGGTGATGCAGAAAAGAGTGCAGATGTTGTCATAATGCTGAAACAGAGCTATTTATCGGACATCATTGGTTTTTGGGCCAAGTGTAGAAGCATTTCCAAAAAGGCTAAGATTGTAAACTGTTTACATGCCAGCGTGGTGAAAGTATACTGTGCATGGCGAATTAGTGCCATCCAAAACCGGCACGCAGGCAACTGTGGTGCAAAGATATGTGTGGGTGAATGAATATGCAACTGTTGAGCAACTAACCAGCCAGATGAACCAAGGGGCTACCAACCGTGTCTCCTCAATGACCGTTCAACAAATGTTGATGCATATGGGCCTCTGCAACAATGGTTTGGTTCATGCACGTATTCTGGCTGCTGTCCATCATCGAGAAAGGCAAGAATTTGCATGCCACTGAGTGGCAGAAGATGGCCTTTTCAAATGAATCGTGTTTTATGCTCCATCAGACAGACGGCTTTTGGCATGTATGGCACTGCAACAATTGTTAAAGGGTTCAGGCCGGTGGAGGGGGTTTAAGGTGTTGCGAATATTTTTGTGGTCTCCCCTGGGTGATTTCATCATTCTGGAAAGCACAGTGGTTCAACACAAGTAAGCATCAATCCTTGGGGACCACATCCACTCATACGTGCAATTTATTTTCCCTTGGCAAGATAGCGTCTACCAGCAGAACAATGGAGTATGTCACACACTTCGTACTGTAAGTGTGTGGTACCACGAGCACCAGAGGGAGTTCACTGTGCTCATGCTCCCCTGACTCCCCCTACCCGCTCCCTGCCCCCTCCTCTACCCTAAGGCTGAATTCAAAACCCGGTTGAGAATATGCGGTGACTACTTTGATACTGTTTTTGCCACGAATCTTTGGCCCTCGGCTGTGAAACATAGCACACTTGGCCACGATAGTGGATCTGGAGTGGGTCCACATCCCTGTTGGTACCTTCTGGAACCTCACTGACACTCTCCATGCATGTCCTCACTGTGAAAGATGGCTATTTGGGCTTTTGACAGGTGGTTACAAGTAGTTTTGGACCAAGCGGCTTCCTCAAGTTAATTTTACTATAGATAGAATACTTGGGCAAATTCCTGTGGTTTTGTTCACAACAATTTTCTTTCTTGTTTTGTTCTAGTGGCAGATTGAAGGATTTGTTGAGAAGTACAAGAAAATGAAAGACAGGGCAGCTCTTTTGAAAGGCAGTTTACATAATGTAAGGTGGCATAAACCATCTTTTTAAACACAAGAACATGATAATGAAAACCTATCACCATTATGCATTACAGTGTGCTATTATACTCCGAAATATACAAGGTACATTCAAAAAGTTCGATGAATGGTCTCAAAAAATAAAGAAAATGAGAGTTACAAAGTAATTACCATTAGCTACAACACATTTGTGGCACTAATTGTAAAGCTATTGAAAACTGTTCATAAACACTTCTTGTGGAATAGTTTTAAGTAACGTGGTCATGCGTTGTTGGATTTATCGCATCATTACAGGAGGTGAGACCGGGTGCTACCAGTACGATCCAGAGACTGATCGACAGACATTTCCCTCACCTCCCTCAGATAGAAATTCATGATAGATCAAGACTTTGCTTTTGAAAAAAGCAATCAACATCCTTTAATCTTGGATTTTGACAGAAGACTCTTTTTGGGAGGTGGGGAAGACAACAAACATTGTGCCACGGACTGTCACTCGGTCTCAGGATCTTATTGGTAGCACCAGGCCTCATCACCTGCTATGCCACAGATATGCAACGGTGTGTGACCACAGTGCTTTGAGCGATTGCACAAGAAAATTTGTTGACAGTTTCCAACAGCTTTACAACTGATGTCAGAAGTGTGTTGTAGCTAACAGTGGTTACTTTGAAGGCCAAGACTTATTTGGTGCACCTCTTCTTGTTTGTCTTTTCTGTACAGATTTTTTTGTTTTCGTATAACTGCTGCAGTCTGCATCCATTTGGCTCTGCATGCTGTTGTCAAAAATTGTTCTCCCTTTATAATGTTACCCCTGCCCCCTCCCCTCGAACTTCCCTCCATTACAAAATTGAAATGTTTTTCTGGTGACCTCCTCCTCAGTATTCACCAACTGGGATATCCAAAAGGGAAAGCATTTCTCCTCCAGAATATTATCCCCAAGGGGATGCCATTATCAAGCTGTATAGTATAGGTGGTTAATAGTGATGTGTTGTGTTGATTGTAGCAAAATTGGGAGTTGCACATGCTCCTAATTTAGAAAATTAAAAGTATGTGCTCTGAAACACTTGCCATCAGAATAATTCCTAATATGAATGAAATATTTTCATTTACTTGTGGATTTGTGAATGTTTTCTAAGGCAGTTAATGGGCAATGAAAAATGTCTACACCCAAAATGAGATTATTAAAGAGTTACATGTGAAACATGGACGATAAATAGTTTGGACAAGAAGAGAATAGAAGCTTTCGAAATGTGGTGCTACAGAAGAATGCTGAAGATTAGATGGGTAGATCACATAACTAATGAGGAAGTATTGAATAGGATTGGGGAGAAGAGAAGTTTGTGGCACAACTTGACCAGAAGAAGGGATCGGCTGGTAGGACATGTTCTGAGGCATCAAGGGATCACCAAGTTAGTATTGGAGGGCAGCGTGGAGGGTAAAAATCGCAGAGGGAGACCAAGAGATGAATACACTAAGCAGATTCAGAAGGATGTAGGTTGCAGTAGGTACTGGGAGATGAAAAAGCTTGCACAGGATAGAGTGGCATGGAGAGCTGCATCAAACCAGTCTCAGGACTGATGACCACAACAACAACAACAACAACATGTGTCTCGTCACCCGAGAAATCTCCTGTCTTAGCCTTTTTAAGAAAGTGGGGACATTGACCACAACCAAACATTCTCTCTCTTCAATCATAACTTTCTCACAATCAAATGTACCACAACCATAATATAAGAAGAAAATGTGACCCACTTAATGATCTGATGAATTTTTCTGTAGTACAGAAATGTGTGAAATAGAACTAGCACTGAAATCTTTTAACTTGCTTGGAAGTAATAAAGATTCCTAAGAGATAATAACACGTTATTTAAAAGTAAGAAGAAGAAAATTTTGTGTAATAATCATATTGTCGTCTTACTTAATTTTTAAGGCAGAAAAATTTGGAATATAGTCTGATTTGTTCAAGTTATGTCCTTCTGGTTTTGTTTGTACATGATTAATAATGCATTCTATGTTATATAATTCATAGAAAAGTTCTTTAAATTTGAGAAATCCAATGCAATGTTAATGTAATCAGGGAACAGTGTTATATGATTTGTAATAAAGTCTAATTTTATATTTATTTTTGATTGACGTTTATGTAATACTAAATTAAATTTTTTGAGAGAGTCCACCTCCGGATACACACACACACACACACACACACACACACACACACACACACACACACACACAACTATCATCTCCGCATGCTAAGACTGATATGTTTATTTCTGTATCTTCAAACTAATCTCACCACTTCTATTCACCATCATTGTATTTTCCTGCTCCTGCCTGCAGCAGACATATAGTCTCACATATTCAGTGGCATAAGTTGCAAGATCCCTTGCCTTTTGATATGCTGAACTGTAAAGTGTCACACAGCATAACAGGAAAGGAGAGACAGTACTGTCAACGTACTATATGTTTACAACTATATGTCTACACCATAAAACAAGGAAGGAAAAGAGCAATTCACAAGAATCACAGCCAGTGAAAACATTGCTCCTGATGTGCACATTTTTGTATGACATGATGTGGAGTTGTAAATGGATTTAGTAACTGATCTGCAATTTTATTTGTCCCTCCTACAGCATTTTAAGCTTTTCACAACTGACACTTGCATTTCTACATGCATGTCAAAGTAGTATTAGTGAATGGAGATAATACAAACAAGAGTTGAGATGCCACAGTTCGAATGTATTAGACTTTTCTGAGGGATGTTCAGTGAATCACTAAGGAGCTGAAAATTGCATCCCCAGACAAGGATAAGACAAAAACTGAAAGCATATTTGTTTCTCAGTATTAACATGATTTTATGTCTATATGAGAAATAAGTTGTGTATTGTATCCAACTGTCAAACATTTAAGTAAAACAAAAACCACTAACCATTTGGTCTAGTAATAACAGCGTTTCTGTGTTGATGGGCTGGACTAGTGTGATCCTGTTTTACACCCTTTATTACGAAGTACTAGATGCCACTGAGGCCAACCATTCTCGTACCGGCTGTGTGACAGTGTTCACCCATCGGCCCTGCCAGGTGCCAGGAAAGTGACTACTGGTTGGTGGGGGTAACACTGATCATTTTCTTGAGAGGTGAAGATTTCATTCTTTTTGTCACCTCTACGAGTTTCAAAACTGTGGTAGACATAACAATTAAAATGTTATTTTAAATGTAAGATGAATATAAGCTAGCTGTCACATCATTCCTGCTTTCTGTTTATAGTCCCCATACATTAATACCAACAACTAAAAATGTTGACAGTGAATAGTGAACCTTTACTGCTGCAGGTAAGTGATAAAAAAATTAAAGTTTTTATCAAAATAATTAATGATAATTATATGATAGAATGTTCAGATGTAATACAAACACGTATCATGATCTGAAGCAACAACTCAGAGCACAGTTTGTGAACAGTTAATAATATAGATCAACAAAGGCAAAAGTCAGTTGTACATGTCCTGTCCTTATCATTCTTATGTTACATTTCCACATATTGCTCACTGTGTGTATGCTACCACAAAGAAAAATGGATTTATGACCTTAATGTGCTGAATTGAAAGCAAATACTACAAAGATATTATTGTGATCATGTATTATTTAGAATCTTGAAAAAATCTGATTAGAAAGAAAAGAAACAGAACTGTGTAGCACAAAAAGAATTGCTTGTCGCCATCTACTCACAAATGGCTAGAGACTTTCATTTCCTATTTTTTGATAATGACACAGAAACTAAATTTTGTTTGTGACACAGTTTCCAGTTGCTGTGACAACCATCCGTGGACATTGCTTAGCTGCAACTTTGTATTGTGCATTTGCTCTCTCATTGACGGAAGATCGCACTATTAGTGAACACCAGTTCTGTGGAAAGTTGTCCTGTAATGTATGCCAAAATAAATACTATAATTGATTTTGAGTATCTATTCCTTGAAGTCAAATTGATGACCACTCTCAGATCTCTGATAAATGTTTATTACCGGTAAAAATAACCCACAATCCGAAACGGTAGTGTGACAGTGTTGATGTAAACACAGAGCATTTCATCAGATGAAGAGTGACATATTAACATAACCACAGTATTCCTGGTGCTTACAGTTTGATACATCCAGTTTCCAGGAATGCAACCCATGTACACTGTCTTTCATAATGTTGACACAATTACACAACCCATATGCTGTCTTCTGAATGTTTCCAAAAAGTTAAAGGCAATGCATGTCACTGCAAAGACTGTAGAAAAAGAAAAGAAAGATGTTAATGAAGATGTTAGGTGGACTGACTTTTGATAATATGAATGCAGATAGGTTAATCATGTGAGAGATTGCCACTGACTGACTACTTTGGGTAGGATTGGTCTTATAAAGGGTGGTGTAAAGATTTTTGCTGCATTCGGAATCTTGTAATTATTTGAAAATGACTAGGTTAAGTTTTACTACTTTGGATGGGCTGTATACTCAGAACAAAATTGGGTTTATGAAATATGTTGTGGATTATTACATTAGAAAAATTCATGCAACCACTTTATTCATCCATGTTAGGAACACCCCAGCTAAAAGTTTGACAGTCATATTTAAATGTATAATGCCTTATGTTAATTTTATTAAGTTTTTAATTAATTACTTTACATATTAATAAAGGATGCCATTCAGTCCACAAAAATAATGTCTATGATAATACACAGGGGAACTTCAGAAGTAAACAGATATTATGACACAAAAGAAAATAGTGTGCCTGGTTCCAAATTTTAAGTGTGTATATATTTTAATTGAATTATTTTCCAGTGAATCAAAATATCTTCTCACAGATAATGGAATGAGTGCTTTCCGGTGAGTGGTGTCACTGCTTCAGATTATTCCGCTCAGCTCATTCAAAATTTCCTATCTTGTATAATAGTGAAGTTTTCAGTTGATAACTTTTAATTAGTACAGTACTATGCACCACAGCATCATCAGCAAACAACCCCAGATTGCTGCCTATCCTGTCCTCTAAATCATTTACCTGTATATAGAGAACAACAGTGATCTTATCACATGTACCTGGAGCATTCCTGATGATACCATTGTCCCTGATACTGGATTCTATTACTTAAGAAGTCTTCGAGCGATTCACATATCTGTGAACTTATTCCATATGCTTGTACCTTCATTCAGAGCCTGCAGTGGGGCACCGTGTCAAATGTGTTCCAGAAATCTATGGACTCTGCCTGTTGCCCTTCATATGTAGTTCACAGTATATCATGTGAGAAAAGGTTGATCTGAGTTTCACACGGGCAATGCTCTCTCAAGCTGATTTGTGGACATAATCTTCTCAGTCTCAAGAAAATTTATTATATTCAGACTGGGAATATGTTCAAGGATTCTGCAACAAACTGAAGTTACTGATATTCGTCTGTAATTTTGCAGGCGTGTTCCTTTACCCTTCTGCCACTTGGGACTTTGTGCTGGACGAGAGATTTGCAATAAATGCAAGCTAAATAAGGGATAATGCTGTGGAGTATTCTTTGTAAAACCAAATTGGGAGTACATCCGGACCTAGTGCCTTATTTGCTTTTAAATCTTTCAGTTGTTTCTCTGCGCCAGGAGCCTGTCCGATGGTCATATGACTGTATATTTGTATGATTTTGCTGCATGAATGATTTCTTGGATATGAAATTTAAAACTTCAGCTTTCATTTTGCTGTCTTCAACTGACACACCTGACTGTTCAACAAGGGACTGAGCAGAAGCGTAAGACGCACTTAGGGATTTTACATAGGACCAGAATTTTCTCAGGTTCTCTGCAAGATCTTTTGCTAAGGTATCACGGTGGTAGTTGTTGTATGCTTTGTGCATAGATCTTTTCGCAAACTTACGAATCTCTATTAACCTTTTGTTGTTGTCATTTTTACGGTCTCTTTCGAACTGAGGGTGCAATAACCTCTGCTTCCATAGCATCTTCCAAATTTCATTATTAAACCATGGAGAGGCTTTTCCATCCTTTATCCACTTACAAGGTGCATAACTCTCCAGACCATGATTTACAATCTGTTTAAACTTTACCTGTAACTCCTCTACTTGCATCTTACTGGAACTAAGTGACGTTAATTCACTGGCTAAGTGAGATGCTAACAACTACTTATCTACTCTTATCTACAAGAAACACTCTCCTAGCCTTCTTACTTGATGTAATATCTTTCATAACCATGGTTAATTGTTAGTTATGATTGCTAATCCCCATTTCTATACTGATATTGTCAGTAAGATCTGGCATGTTTGTAGCTACAAGATCTAAGATATTTCCATTGCGTATGGGCTACCAAGCTAACTGCTCAAAAGAGTTTTCAGAAAATGTTTTCAAAATTATTTTGGCCATCTGTCTGTCAGTATCCTCAGCAATGAATCCATAGATATACCAGTCTATACTCAATAGGTGAAAGTCACCTCCAACTAGTATTGCATGGTCTGGGAATTTATGCGCAACTGGCTGTGGTCTTTCTTTGATGTTTTAAGAACTGTCACAGTGGAATAGGGTCACCACTAAAAACATCCATCTGTTATACGGGACCAGATAACTTCACTGTCGCATTCCACTTCAACCTCAATAGAGGTAATATTTTTGTCAGCTGCAGTGAACACTCACCCTGCCTTGGAGTCTAATCTGTCTTTATGACATATGTTCCCTGACTTTCTAAATCTCTCAGATCTTTCCACTTTAGGTTGCAGTGAGCTGTTGGTCTCAAGAATACTTTGAGCATGAGAGCTTTCCTGTAGGGCAGGCAATTCAAGAAATTTTGTTATGAATTCTTTGACGGTTTACTGATAAAATTTTGACAGTCGAAGTTTCTTTAGACCTAAAGTGGTCTGACATCCTTTGCTGCGTATTGACCGGGGAGTGTTCTTCAGAGTACTTCAAACTACTGTCTAGTCAAAAAAACCTTCATGTGCACTTCATAAGCACTCTGCTACCTGAGTAGCTGCTTCCTTCATGTAGACCACCCCCTGACCTGACAAAGGGAGTCTTACAAATCTCCAAATCCCAATCAGATAATGCAAGTCTAGAAATCTGCAGTCAAGACAATCACAGAATCAACGAAGCCTTTGGTTGAGACCCTCCACTCGGCTCCAAACCAAAGGACCCAATCACCCCTGGGAGCAATGCTGCAAATTGCGAGCTCTGCCTGCACCCCACACCGAGGCTAGCAGTCTTCACCACCACCACGTCTTCCTCCTCCTCCTCCTCCTCCTCCTCCTCCTCCCCCCCCCCCCCTCCCCAGGCCACCTGTATGAACTGAGTATGGCGACAGAAATCAAAATCATTGGTGCCAATGTGAGCCACAACTTGCAGACTACTGCACCCTGCATGCTCGAAAGCTGCAGGCAGAGCTGCCTCCACATCTTGGATGAGGCTCACCGAGACACTACCGAATGCACATTGTCTTTCTTTCCAGCCCTGAACAGTGTCTGTCTAAGGGGCTCCACAATGCACCTAATTTTGGAGTTCCCAATAACTAGTAAACCCCTCCTCCTGTGGACCTGCCCATATCCTACTGAAGCAGCAGCCATATATTTACTTAAAGGGCGAATGGGTGAGGCCAAGCGACCGGTCTCCTCATTGGCTCTCCGCCTTGATTGATGCAAATGCATTACCTCCCTATACTCACCCTGCGGTGAGGGTGAATCCACTGCATCATGTACACTAGGAGGCGCCTGGTTAGCAGAGCCCATGGGCAGAACAAGAGGAAGTAAGAAGATCCCAGCTTGCTTTGTCAAAAGCTTACATTTTGACACTGTAAGAAGACTACTGCATCTCACAGGATGATTAAATAAATTTCAGACATTGTTTGTAATACCTTAAAGCTGTTTGTATACTTTTCATTTGATACACAGCAATTAATGTTCCTTTGAATACTCCTCATTGAAGCATTGAGCCTAGATTGAAATGCTTATTTCTTACATGTGTGTATTCTGAAGCTTATGTATGATTTATATCCTCAACAGATAGTTTGTTGAAATATTTACACTATGTGATCAAATCACATGTTGAAAACTGCATTCTTCCCTTAGGTGAGAATGGTCTCTTCTACATTTCACAATGATCTTGGTACTTCCTTAAGCAGGAAAGTGTATGAAATTGGTCCATAATGTGAAGAGTCACCCTTATGGTGGTTTTGAAGGTACTGAAAGTTCATTGGATAAACAAGTCAGTCACCTTTGTTCTAATAGCTTACAATACTTCCTGAAGTCTTGCTCAGTGCACACAAAATAACCTAGACCATAGCTGCTGTGCAGATGGCGTGGTTGGGGAGGACAACAACAGTTATGGAGACTTTGCTGTGGACAACCACAGCATGTTGGGGGAGGTGCAGATCAACAGCTGAAGCATCTGCACAAATGTATTTCTTCCATATCTTGTCAGCTACAACTACTGAGCCTGTGAATGATAATACCAACTGGTTATGCAAGTATGGCCAATGGTTTGACAAATGTAGATGTTAAGATTATGTACTGTCTCACTAGAATACTGAAGAAGGACAAACCACATAAACAGAAGATCAGCAGCGATGAGTGAAAATGTGTGCTGTAGAGGGACTCAAACCCATGACCTTCTGGTTACTAGGCAGTCACATTAACCGCAATGCCACCTGGACACAGTGTTTATTGCAAAAATGCAGACTATCTCATCGTGCTCCCCAGCAGACTCTCACAGCCCCCCAGTGGCACCTATCAGCAGTCCCTGTCCATGTCGTACTTTCTCGCTGATTTTATATTCACACTGGAGGTTGAATGTAAGTGTACATCCACACTGAAGGTAGGGAATTAATTACCTATTGAGGTGAATCAATAGTATGAATGCATGGTAAAACGTGCTCACAATTAACTCACTATGTAAAAAGAAATTGGTCAAATCTAGAACATAGAAATATTCACACAAATTTTATTCAGCATAACTAAAACAAACTTTTCTTCATATCATTGTCAACTCTCTGCCAGGACAAGAACTTTTTTTCTTTCCTTCATTATGGGATACTTAACCAACCACAGTTTGTATTTCAAGATGGCTTTCATACTGAGGTAGTTTTCAGTCAGCAGTTGGTTCCCACTCCTTGTTGCACATATCCTGCAGATGCGTGCTGTTTCATTTAGTTTCAACACAATAGACAACTATATTTTTACCCAGTGAACTCAGTTGTGTAACAGTCCATCCCACAGAAATCAGCTGAAGACAGCAACATTCTCTGTTGCCAAAATAACTGGTGATCTGAGGCATCTCAACACCTTGGAAGATTACTAACATTATCAGACATATTGGGGTTTTAAAATGTTGTCTATATCTTGCTTACGTCTTTCATTCTTGCAGTCTGTAAATATAATACTTAATACTGTATTGTACAAGTTGGGCAAGCCCAGATAAACCTATTGTTTACATTTGACTGCACAAAAATTAGTTGTCCTCTAAGAATTCTAAGTCTGGCCGTCTACACAATCTGGCAACACTATAGTATTTGTATGTGTCTGGAGGAACTGTTGTCTTCCACTCGAGCTGTTACAGTGTTGTATCTGGTAGTAAATGTCGCCCAATGTAGAGGCATAGTTGAGAGTTTAAGTCCTCTCATTCTTTTATTTTTTAACCACATTTCGGTTGTGTACTTAATGTACCAGTCTGATAGAAACTCAGGGATAATTTGCTTCACTTTCTAATCTTCTGTGCAAGAGCTCATGGCTGCATCAAGATCGGAATAGATTATAGTCGAGAGTTTTCTTTCCATAGAGCATCAACCAGCTATCTGCTACTGGTCTCTTGATGCCAGCCACCATCTGACCAGTTGAGCTCATTGCGACGTATTTTTGGCACCTTGCTGCTCTCGCATTTAAATTGTTTCTTTGTGTAGTTTGATTCTCCGCATGAAATAACTTTGATAAATGGGGTGGACACCATGCAGTTACACATGTGTAGGTTATTGTGAATATATTTATCAGTTGTCATTTTCTTATTTGAACTTCCAATATTTGATGTGTAGTTATGAACTGGATTGTGTGTAGTTGAATCTTATGAATATTGTTTAAGTGTTATGAAATAGATGCAAGAGGAAAGGGTCTAACACTTCAGACATATTTTTCATTTTGGGGTTAACTGACAGGTGAAGGAGCCTCCATATTTGCCATGTCTTTTATAACAGCATCTTCTCATTGTTGATAGCCATGGCATAGGGAAGCTCTATGAGTGAACTGATGACACTGAAACGAAAATGCGGTAATAGACACCAGTTTGATTTTTGTTGCTGTTAATTGTGGCATGTCGTACTTCTGCTATTGACTTCTTAACTTTGGCAGTTGAATGCAAATGTTGTACGAAAGTTAAATGGTAACAGTTCATCACATATGTCAATTATTGAAACTTCATGAATGTGGAAATTCATTCATGCCAGAATGAAAGAAACAAGAAAATGCTTTTCTGATGTGGTTTTCCTAATATCGTTCCACACTTCACACAAATGCTTCAAGGTGCATTCACCCCTCTGTTAAACCCACAGCAAACAGTATGTCACATATATTAGATATCTTCCTCGTGCTGCAGAAAATCCAACTATGCCAATAAATAATTTCATGCTTATCAGTGTGAGAGCATAAATTTACTCCAAACGCAGATGCACCACATTCATCTGTTCGGACTACAACCAGTGTCAGATGCCTGGTGGTGAGCAGCTGGGTTGCAGTGGTTATGTAGGGTGAGGAAACGTTTAAGCATAAACTGTTGTGATCTTGATGCAGCCAAAGGCTCTTTTGTTATTACTGTGTGGTTAGAAAGTGAAGCAGATTACCTTTCAGGTTTCATCAGGTTCACACTTTTAGCAGGCAGTCAAACTGCAGTTAAAAAATAAAGGAATGAATAGACTGGAGCATACAACTTTGCATCTACATTGCATGACATTTACCACTAGACCACGAGTGGTACAACACTCTAACAACTCAAGTGAAAGACAATGTCTACATCTTACAGTGTCTGCATCCTGTGTTGTCAAATCATGCATATGACAAGGCTTAGAATTCTGAGGGGTGGGGAACTTTCTGTGCTGTCAAGTGTATATGTTCAGTTGTTTCATTTAATGTGGTCTGGTAGTTGCTTCACATACTCATTTGATATAACTTTTTGTTAATGGTAACTACATTACCTGAGAGCTTGTATAGTTACAAATTTTATTGATTGATCAATGGAAGGTCCAGGATGTAAGAACAATAATATAGAGGATAGATTTCTACTCGTAACGTAGAAGAGTCATCGAGTTGTGGGCCGGCACAATGAAAAGGACACTAGAAGTATGCACAATCTCCGACAAAGTCCTTCCTCACAAGTAGAACACTCTCTCTCTCTCTCTCTCTCTCTCTCTCTCTCTCTCTCTCTCTCTCACACACACACACACACACACACACACGGCTACTGTCTATGGCTATTAAGGCCCGACTGTGACTGTGTTTGACATGAGCAACAACTGCTGAAGTGAGTGACAGGTAAAAGGAGGCAGCACAGGTTGAGGAGTGGGAGGGATAGTAGGGTAGGGGTTGGGGAAGAAGTGAACCAACTGTGAGCTACTACCTGTATTCTGTAATGGTCTAACTTCTGTATCAATATTTTGTGATCAACACAACTGAACACCTTAGTTGATTAAAAAAAGATGGCTAGTGCTCGAAACCATTTGTTTAATCCATCCAGTACCTCACAGAGAAAAGAGAATATAGCATTATCAGTTGTTAAACCACTTCTAAAACTGATCTGGACATTCGATAGCAAATTATGTGAAATAAAATGATCAATTATCCTTACATTCACAGCCTTTTCAATAACTTAAGCAAACACTGTTGGCATAGAAATAGGTCTAAAATTGGTCACATTATCCCTTTCTCCCCTTTTACAAAGTAGCTTTTTCATGCAAACAGGTAGCTTGTTAGTGGTCGTGCCCACATAGAACGTGCCACAGATGTTACCGCTTATTTGGTAGATCGTATGGCTGTTTTCACAGGTGGCTCTGTCTTTGATCAAATAGGAGATGCTAGTGATAGGTCTGGAGTAGATATGGCTTCTATGTCTGTTGCAGGAATATAAGCCTTGAGGCAAGGGGCTAGGAGCAAGAGAGGAGTAGTGATGGATAAGAGTCTTGTCTAGGACTGGTGGGCAACAAGATGTCATTATGGGAGGGTTGGGGAAGACAGTAGTGAGGATATTTTAGGACAGGTCGGGAGAAAGTCAAAACTGAAATGACAAATATCCTCCCCATCCCTCCCACAGTGATATTCCACCACCCACCCAACATATGAAATATACTTGTCCATCTCTAGCCTGCCCCAGTTCCCAACTCCTTGGTACGTGCCTCATATCTATGCAATAGACTCAGATGCAAGACCTGGCATGACAAATTTTTTCGAAAGTCTGTGCCGAATTTTATTAAATTAGTGGGGTGCCTTAACGATTTAAGAAATTTCACACGGGATGAAAGTCATCCAGAATCTTCTGAAGCCATTAAGGTGGTGCTTAGTAACCCACTAGTATTAGACATAACAAATTTTGAGGTCATGTTCTTCTTGCAGACAGACACCTAATTCTTCTGGAGTAGAAAGTGGTAGCTGTCCTCCTACAGGAACAGAATGGCAGGGGACGTGTTGCATGTAGATGCCCTATAGCAATGCACCTTGGGAACTTTCACCTGCGGAGATGAAATATTCTATGTATGAATGGGAAGCCTTGGCGGTTATGTTTGCCCTTAAGAAATTCAGATTTTATTTTGAACACCAGGAATTTTGTTTAGAGACTGACAATCAAGCTCTTAGTTAGGTTTTGGCTCATTATTTCCATAATACCCTCATAGGCATTTATAAAACCGTTGTCAAGATCAGACGACACATCACCTGGTCCTCCCTGTATAAGCAAGCCTGGAGGTTGGTGGGGTCAAGATCACTCAACATGTCACCTGGTACTCCCAGAATAAGACTGTCCAGAGGTTGGTGGAGGAGTGTGAGAGCCGTAAGGGAGCTGAGCCCAACTTGAATTCCCTCTAGTGGCTTTTAGAGCCTACCTGTTAGGAATGCCTGATGGATTAACTTTGTATGGATTATATAGGTCCACTTCATCAAGTGTGTGTGTGTGTGTGTGTGTGTGTGTGTGTGTGTGTGTGTGTGTGTGTGTGTGTGTGTATTAGGCACCTACTAGTTATCATGGATGACTTTTCTCGTTTTTTTTTGACACATTCCAAGCAGAGAAATGACATTCCTGGCAGCTGGCCAGCATTTGTTATGAATTTTTTCTGTTTCCAGGCCACCGAGGATGCTTGATAGCTTCTGTTTCCCAGCTATTTGTGAGGTTCTGCTTTGACAATGGAATTAAAGATGTGACCACAAATCCTTTTACCAGCATACTTTGCTGACCAGGTGAACTGCAAGTTGAAGGCTGTGCTTATCTTTCACAACAAGGCTCAGACAACGTGGCTCAATTTTATCTTTAACACTGCACAACCCAAGTTCCTGGAGGCTGCTCCAGTATCCCTTATGTTAGCACATCCAGTCAATTTTCCTCTTGTCAACCTGTAGTCAATCAATGATTTGCTTCAAGAACAAGTCACCCTAGCAGTAACACAGCACAACTGGAGCCAGGCTAGACATAATACCAAAATTGCCTGTCACAGGTTATCCATCTGTTAGTCAGGGGCTAAACGGTTCATTGGAAAGGCTGGGGACACAGTGTTAGTCCGAAACCCTAATATTGCTGAAAAGGGGGAGTTAGTGTTCGATAGCAAGGTTGCTCCTCAGTTGTTGGGACCCTGTTAGATTGTCAGGGTGGTGAGTTCGGCAAACCTCCTGGTTCTGAATTTATGGACGAGTAAAGCCTCACACATGCACATTACTCATATCAAGGAGAGGCATATGTAAAGGGCTCCTTAACGGTGGGGACGGGGGATTTTGGTTTGGTGGAGGAGGCTGAACCATGGTGAGCTCCCTCTTCGAATTCGAGCCCCATGTGCCTGGCAGATGTCACTTCTCACAGTTCAGAGCTCGTGGCACCAGTGGGCATTGTGGAGCAAGAATGGGTGTAGAGGAACAGCAGTGGATATCACGGGCAGTCGGTGTCTTGAAGCTGGACTGGAGGGTGAGTCATGCAGGGCTCGTGGGCAGCATGTACTGTTTAGCCGAACTTTATGTGGCAGTATCATTATACCATCACAATCATTACAATAATACAACCTTCTTTCAATAATGGTAACTGCCATAGGCTGATCAGCCCAAGATTATCATCACTCATCTAAAAGCTGGTATGTACACCTCTGGCACAGACAAAAGTAGGGAGACATAGTGGCACAGAAGCAATGAGGCCTTCATAGATCACTGGAGGAAGTTGGAACCATATTTATACAATCAGGCCACTTCATTCCCATAAATTCTGGAAGGGGGGATGATCTCTGACGTTATGTTAAATCACATCCCAGATCTGTTCAACCAGGTTCAGGGCTGGCGAGTTGGGTGGCCAACACATTAATTGGAACTCACCACTGTGTTCCTGTTGCAGGGGCGACAGTCAGGGTGAATGACTGATCTGGTCTTGTAACATTAACCAAAACAGCCTTGCTGTGCTGGTACTGTAAACGGATGAAAGCAAGGGGAAACTATAGCCGTAATTTTTCACGAGGGGATGCAAATTTACTGTCCATTAAATGATGATGGTGTCCTCTTGGGTAAAATATTCCGGAAGTCAAATAGTCCCCCATTCAGATCTCCAGGATGACATCATTATCAGGAGACAGAAAACTTATGTTCTACAAATTGGAACATGGAATGTCAGACCCTTTAATCAGGCAGGCAGGTTAGAAAATTTAAAAAGGGAAATGGATAGTGTAAAGATAAATATGGTGGGAATTGGTTAAGTATGATGGCATGGGGAATAAGACTTCTGGTCAGATGAACACAGGATTATAAATACAAAATCATATAGGGGTAATGGAGGAGTAGGTTTAAAAATGAATAAAAAACAGGAGTGCGGGTAAGCTACTATGAACAGCATAGTGAATGCAGTATTGCAGCCAAGATAGACACAAAGTCCACACTTACCACAGTAGTGTACAGGTTCATATGCCAACTAGGTCCCCAGATGATGAAGAGATTAAAGAAATGTATGATGAGATAAAAGAAATTATTCAGATAATGAAGGGAGACGAAAATTTAATAGACATAATAGGTGATTGGAATTCAATAGTAGGAAAAGGAAGAGAAGGAAAAGGAGGAGGTGAATATGGAATGTGGGTAAGGAATGAAAGAGGAAGCCGTCTGGTAGAATTTTGTACAGAGCACAACTTCATCATACACTATGCGCTGAAAAGCTTCAGGCCACCCCCAAAAACTTACTTTTTCATATTTGGTGCATTGTGCTGCCACCTACTCCATATCAGAGACCTCAGTAGTCATTATACATCGTGAGAGAGCAAAATGGGGCGCTCCGCGGAGCTCATTGACTTTGAATGTGGTCAGGTGATAGGGTGTCATTGGTGTCACATGTCTGTATGCGAGCTTTCCACACTCCTGAACATTCCTACGTCCACTGTTTCTGATGAGATAGTGAAGTGGAAGCATGAAGTGTGACACATGCCGCACAAAAGCATACAGGCCAATCTTGTCTGCTGACTGAAAGATACCGCTGACATTTGGAGAAGGTTGTAATGTGTAATAAGCAGATATCTATCCAGACCTGAAAGAACTGCAAAAAGGTAGGAATTGTAAGAGATAGGATCTGGATAAAGTGAAAGGATCAGAGATTGTAGAGTGTTTCAGAAAGCACTAGGGAACCATTGACAAGGACATGGGTAAGAGATACAGCAGAAGAGGAAGGGTAGCTTTGAGAGATTACTAGTGAAAGTAGCAGAGGATCAAGTAGGTAAAAAGACGAGGCTAGTAGAAATCCTTGGGTAACAGAGGAGATACTGAATGAAATAGATGAATGGTGAAAATATAAAAATGCATTAAATGAAGCAGGCTGAAAGGAATACAAACGTCTCAAAAATGAGATCGACAGGAAGTGCAAAATGGCTCAGCAGGGATGGTAACAGGACAAATTTAAGGATGTAGAGGCATATATGACTAGGGGTAAGACAAACACTGCCTACTGGAATACTGAAGAGACCTATAGAGGGTCTACACAAGGGCGATGCACTTGCGGGCAATATTTTGAAAATGGAAGAGAACGTAGATGAGGATGAAATGGGAGGTACGATACTGCGTGAAGAATTTGACAGTGCTGAAAGACATAAGTTGAAACAAGGCCCTGGGAGGATACAACATCCATTAAAACTACTGATAGCCTTGGGACAGCCAGCCTTGAAAAAACTCTGCCATCTGGTCAGAAAAATGTATGAGACAGGCAAAATACCCCCAGACTTCAAGAAGAATATAATAATTGCAATTCCAAAGAAAGCAAATGTTGACAGGCATGAAAATTACCGATCTATCAGTTTAATAAGTCATGGCTGTAGAATACTAACATAAATTCTGTACAGTCGAATGGAAAAACTGGTAGGTGCTGACCTCAGGGAAGATTAGTTTCGATTCCGTAGAAACGTTGGAACACGTGAGGCAATATCGTCCCTATGATTTATCTTAGATGATAGATGAAGGAAAGGCAAACCCACATTTCTAGTATTTGTAAACTTAAAGAAGCTTTCGACAATGTTGACTGGCATACTCTCTTTCAATTCTAAATGTGGCAGTCATCAAATGCAGGGAGTGAAAGGCTATTTACAATTTGTACAGAAACCAGATGGCAGTTATAAAAGGGGAGGAGCAAAAGGGAAGCAGTGGTTGGGAAGGGAGTGAGACAGGGTTTTAGCCTATCCCTGGTGTCGCTCAGTCTGCATATTGAGCAAGCAATAAAGGGAACAAATGAAAAATTTTGAGTAGGAATTAAAATCCAGGGAGGAGAAATAAAAACTTTGAGGTTAGCCAATGACATTGTAATTCTGTCAGAGACAGTAAAGGGCCTGGAAGATCAGTTGAACAGAATGGACAGCACATTCAAAGAGGGATATAAGACGAACATCAACAAAAGCAAAACAAGAATAATGGAATGTAGTCAAATTAAATTGGGTGATGATGACAGAATTGCATTATGAAATAAGACAATTAAGGTAATAGATAACTTTTGCTATTTGGGGAGCAAAATAACTGACGAAGGTTGAAGTAGAGAGAATATAAAATGTAGTCTGGCAGTGCCAAGGACAGCATTTCTGAAGAAGAGAAATTTGTTCACATTGAGCATACATTTAAGTGTCAGGAAGTCTTTTCAGAAAGTATTTGCATTGAGTGTATCCATGTATGGAAGTGAAACATGGACGAAATGTGGTGCTACAGAAGAATGCTGAAGATTAGATGGGTAGATTATGTGACTAATGAGGAGATACAGAACAGAATTGGGAAGAAGAGGAATTTGTGGCACAACTTAACTATAGGGTGGCGTATAAAATGTGTTACCAATTGTTTGTTTTACAATTTACACCACACATTAGATACTCCGCTGGGATCTCTACAGCAGTACCAGCAGAGCTTGGAAAAACAAATGAGTTACGAAATGACATGTAATTCACGATACTGCCACTAGGAGACTAGTAACCAGCAATGGCTGACAATGGAAGACTGACAACACAGCAACGATCGGCAATTGTGTTACTTTTTCATGAAACGAAAAGCCTTGTTGTGACTCAGAGGCGTTTTCGACAACAGTTTAACACACGATAGGTCCCTTGCAAGAAGACCATTCACGGGTTGTACGATAAATTTGTACAGGAAGGAACAGTATTGGAATCGAAGCGACCTCGGCCTAAGCCTGTTTGTTCGCCAGAGAATATTTAAGCAGTACGAGTTGCTGTACAGAGAAGTCCCGGGAAATTGTGTAGAAAGGCAGCAGTGCAACTGGGAATACCCAGTCGCTCCATTCAATGCATTCTTAAAAGTGGCCTCCACATTTACCCATACAAGATGATCTGTGCACAGAAGCTCACTGAAGAACACAAGCAGCAGAGACTACTGTTTGCTCAGTGGGTGGAGGATAGGGAAGAAACTCTCAACAACGTTTGGTTTTCAGATGAGGCACATTTTCATTTAGATGGTGTGGTTAACAAACAAAATGTACACTTTTGGGCCACTGAAAACCCACAAGTGCTTCATAAATGACATTATGCTCCGAGGATTACAGCGTGGGCAGCAATTTCCAGTCACGGACTTACTGGACCCTTTTTCTTTGAAGAAACTGAACAGCGAACGTTATTTGAGCATGCTTCGCAATAGATTTATTCCTCAGCTTCTTGCTACTGCCTTGCCCTTCAACACACAGTGATTCATGCAAGATGGAGCAAGGCCACATACTGCAAACACTGTGTTGGAGTTTTTACACAAGCATTTCGACATGCGGATCATTTCACTCAGGTTTCCAGGTTGCTTCAGTGATGGACAAAATTGGCCCCCCAATAGTCCAGACCTCAATCCATGTGACTCTTTTCTTTGGGGGTACCTAAAGGAAAAAAATTTCCTGAAATGTCCACGTGATTTAATGGAGCTCAGAAGACTTATTCTTTAAGCTTTCAGTGAAATTAGGGAAGACATGTGCTGTAGGGTACTCACTAACTTCAGCGTTCCTTTGAAGAAAGTTGGGAATCAAAATGGTGGGCATATTGAGCATGTACTGAGTTAGAACAAATCTCCATGGACGGCTCTTCATTATAGCATATGTTCCTTTCGGATTGTATTGACAATAAAGTTTATATTCAAAAACTTAATGGTAACACATTTAGTGCGCCACCGTATAGAAGAAGGGACTGGTTGGTAGGACAGGTTCTGAGTCATCAAGGGAACATTGATTTAGTATTGGAGGGAAGGGTGGAGGATGAAAATCAGAGGGAGACCAAGACATGAATACACTAAACAGATTCAGAAGGATGTGGGTTGCAGTAGTTACTCGGGGATGAAGAAGCTTGCACAGGATAAAGTGGCATGGAGAGCTGCATCAATCCAGTCTTGCCACTGAAGAGCACAAGAACAATAGAAGGGGTGGATGTGCTTTGCAACCAGTTTACAATACTTCTTTTGTGACACAGTGCCTCACACAAGCTCCACTGGACCCATGGGTGCCCACGTGGTTGTTTCCTAGAGTATAATGGAGGCCCCTACAGTACAGGAGTCAAGAGGCTGTTCCCCTTGTGGGTGACGGAAATGCACCCTCCCAAAGGCACGATGAAGGTATCAGGATTCATCAGACCATGCAGTGCTTGGCCATTGTGCCAACATCCAGCGCCAATAGTTACATACCTATTTCAGTTGTTGTCGATGTCATGGCGTGGGTCATCAGCGGCACAGACTCATCATTAGGAGTGTTTGGAGCATTGTGCATTCAGACACAATTGTACTCTGCCCAGCATTAATGTCTGATGTTAGTTACATCACAGTTTGTTGCCTGTCTTGTTTTACCAGTCTGCCTAGCCTATGATGTCTACCATCTGTGATGAGGAGTACTTGCCCAACCCCATAACGTCTGGCCATGGTCTCACCTTTGTTTTGCCATGTGTTGAAGACAACTGCCATAGTACTACTTCAACACCCGGCAAGCTGTGCAGCTTCCAAAACGTTCATACCAAGCCTTCAGGCCATCAAAATCTGCTCTTGGTCAAACTCAGATTGTGCGCATTTCCTATTTTACAACAAGACAAGATGCTCACTGATACTCCATGCAACGTGTGTGTGTCTGACTAGAAGACAAGGTGAGATGCTATTGCCTGGATGAGTTTATACTGACAGTAGATCAGTGATCATAATGTTTTGGCTGCTGTGTATATGGATTTAGTATTATGACTTCCAAGTGGATGCTGGGCAATGCCAAGGGAACCATTCCGCAACATTTGAGGCAACTGTAAAATGCATCAATTTATTACAAGGGTGTGCCAGAAAATAATGCCTCCAAAATTTTGATTCTGTTCTTAATATCAGTTGTCATGCATATGACACTGTTGATGTTACCACTTTGCTGACACAGTATGCAGCACCCTCCTGATGAACAGTTCTGAACTGAAGGGTGTGTGTGTTATTTAACTGTGTCAGCATGTGAGAAAACCCTCAGACAACAGAGCACCAATTCAAATAGTTCATCCACATGTGGAGCACCCTCTCCTTCAGCATGACAATGCCAGACCATACACAACTTTTTTTTTGCACCTGCAACAGTCTGACGCCTTTGATTCATTATTATTGATCATCCTCCATACTGACCCGGTTTGAGCCAATGAATTTTCAACTGTTTGCAAAACTTAAAGAACACCTTCAGGGACTCAACTTTGATAGTGATGAATTAGTGTAAGCGTAGGTGAGGCTGTGGGTCTGCCAACGAAGTCAAGCATTCTACAGTGACGACACCAACAACGTGGTGTCTCACTGGGAGAAAGGTGTTCAGTGCCACGGTGACTATGTTAGAAATAAATATACAAACATGAAGAATAAATATGTTAAATATTAAGTTTGTTTTAATTAAAATGCTTCAATAATTTCCGAATAGAAATTTTGTGTCATTACTTTCCAGCATGTGCTCATGCCCAAAATATACACCAATTAAAAATTAACATTTAATTAATTTGGCAAAGAAGGTGGCTTTCAACTGATACAATGTTAAGGTCATAGGGAAGTTCAGTTCATCAACTACCACAGCACACGAGTATGAGAAGACTTCTTGTAGGTAAAAAGTTACATTATGGGCACCATTTGGATGTTTTGGTTAACATTAGGCTGTGCTACTGATCAATTTGTTACCATATCCTTTACTTGGCTTTCACATTTCTAGACTTTGTCAGCTCACAGCCACACTGCCACTTTTGAACATAGGCTAAGCCTTGAGATGCACTACGAATCAGACTCCCACTACAACCAATGTTACAAGGGGGGAGTGGGTCTAGAACCACATTTTAACCTTGTAGCCTTTGAATAGTTCTCCAGTTTAGGTCCAAAGTCAATGGATCTTCAAAATGCTTTTCATTTACATGATGTGTCTTGTGCATACATATCATCCTGAATGCCAATCCATCATTACATCAGGGTTCAAAGCCAAAGCCTGAACTGTGTTGGGTCTAACCACTCTTTTACTGTATTTAATAAAATTTAGTATATTTATTTTCCTATCATTTCCTCACAGTGATTGTTTAGGATTACTGTTGTGATAATGCTTGTCAAATGAATTGCAAGCTGTTCGCATAGTTTGTATAATCTATAATGAAGTACTCACATATATTCAAATGCAAATGCTGCATTAATGCTATCCCAGTACTTCTGCAGTTGCACTCAAGATGTATGTTGAAACAGATTTTTTCAGCACAGATAGTTCACAAGTAGTTTGCGTGATTGTGTCAGTGCGCTCAATTCTCATTTGCAGGATAAAAATACTAGTGGCACCAAGTGAATTTGTTTGCTGCTGATAGGTGAATACCCTACAACCGGTTGCACTACGTCAGATTTCAAGTGAGATGTATATGTAAGATTATTTACACCAGTAACTGTAACATTGTGACAGTTTCTCAAACAATATGAGTAACAATGTGCAGCAAATGCAGAAAGTGGTTATGAACAAACCTGTCAATATTTAATGTGTAGCCCCATGGCTTGATCAAAACTTTGCTGAAAAAACATACAAATTCATTCTGCTGTGTAACAATTTATGCTTCCATGTGATATTTGTCTGAAATTTAACTTTACTGCTGAGAGTTCTACTTACATATGGTTCACATATTCAAAGTACACAAAATGTACTTCTCAGATTAGTGACCATGCAAGTGTCACTTCAAAATTATTCATAAATAATTTATTTTACATTATCAGTAAATAATTACAATTCTCATTCCATACCACGATACACTGCAATAATGCATTAACTGCAGCCATACCATTTATAAATTTAATGGCACTGCTAAGGTTCACTACAGTCATAATCATTCTTAAGTTGCACATTAAGGTTGTCATTCAAAAGAAGTGTATCAGAGCAGAATGTACCCACTTTATGGCAACCAGTTTATCAGTATAATTGGGTTGTGCATTAAAAAAGTTTTGCATGTTTACTAACCATTAAATTGAAACTCTTGCTCAATTCTATGTGAGGTTTAATACAAGGCTTATTTCAATGCACTGTGCAAAATGTCATATTTAAGACAGTAAGTTCATCAGTTTAGTAAACCGAATTATTCATGTTTCCAGCTGTATGACATCAATTGTACGTATTCACGCATCACACTGCACACAGAAATTAATGAAACTCTGTTAAGAAATACAAGTAAGCCACTTACTATGAAGTGTAACTCAGTTTGTACTTCATCAGTTTCATCTTTTTTTATCCACTTAGTTGGCTCCTGGTCCATCGCTTCAGTTCTACAGTCTGAAAAGAAAAAGCAATCAGATAAGAAAAGTTTTTGGCCCACTCAGTTTCTGTTTTTACCATGAGGTATAGCTCAAAGGCAGTATTGTCACTCATATATTGCGTGCAGTAAATGGGTGGTTACACACAAAACAGATGCAAAGTGGCTGAGGAAAAGTGTGTTCATTGATATAAACTCATTCACATTTTGCAGGTCATGAAGATTGAGAACAATCATAAAACAACACGCAATGGAAACTGAGCATTTAAATTTGCTACTGCTTCTTTGTAACACTGGCTCATGGATACCATCCTGTTGTGACAATTATGGAAGATGTGTAATTTTGTGTGCATGCATTAACTTCAGCATTACAAACAATCACAGCAGTCAATAGATTGCAGCAATATTACTTAATAACATCAAATATTTCATTCTATACTTGGTTCATTGTGTTAATTTCAGTGTGATAGGGACATGAAGAAAATCCGGATATACAGATTGTTTATCAGCGAATATGCATTTTCAACGTAGGCATTACCTTGAAACTTACTTCATCTGTATTCATTCACGGATGTATGCTCAATTTACAGGAAGTGTCATCATTTTAGAATCTTTACCTGCTATTAAAGGAAACCAATACCTGCACTGTAGACTGCACATCGCAATGCAGAAGTTCTCATTCTTGATTACCATCAAGATTAAACATTGGTTAGCATTTTCTAACAAAACTGATTTACTGAAACGACTTCATACTAACTGTAAATATGATGAATGATCTATTGAGTTCTGATGACATGTAATGCTTTACGTTAGGCAGATTATAGTTAATCTGTACCTTGTATCTCGCCAGTTCGTAAATGATGTTGCAGTACTCTTACACAGAACTCCATTAAAACCCACACACTACAACAAACTGGTATTTACATATGATTACACGAATACTAACGACACGAATAATCAAAGCACAGTGAAAACTAACAAAATGCAACAGAATTGCAGCATTTCCTTTCATGCGAACATACTCAAACCATGAAATTATGTAACTGTGGGCACTTTCAAAAATGCTTACGTTAGCCCTAAGATCTGGAGCCGCTTTATGTCTACATCACATCACAGAAAATTATCATCACAATCATTATTACTGCTAAGTAAGTCAAAATAACCATACTAACATGGACAACCTTTGAATTTAACTGTCCGCCTTTTCTCGTTAGCCACGAAGTATATGAGGAGATTACTTCGTAGACAAACTTCTCCTGACAGCACGTCACACACTCAGCCGTTTCTTTTACGAAGATACACGTAGCGATTTTAACGGTCAGGCCAAAAACAAGCACTAACAACTCAGGTATTTAGTTGTTACGAACATAACCTGAAAAATTACAACATTCACACTCCATCACCAAGCACACTATAGGTGATGTGATCACAATTAAATACGGAATAAACTCTCATCCTTATGTACCCATTAAAAATTAAAACATAAAAAAGACAGCAGCCTCAAACAGCAGTCATCACAAGATATTCGCGAACTAGTACACTCATCAAACTCAACTGTTACTGTGATAGAAATTAAGTACCATGTTCATTTACTTCCGAAACACATTTCTTCACTTATTCGTGTTTGCAGTTTATAAACGCTTATAAATTACCTGGAGAATATCACACACAAATTTCCACAACACCCCAAGGTTGCTGCTGACTACACAGTACACGAAGGGTGACAGTATCGCAGAATCAGCAGATGCATTCAAAACCAGCGTGAATCTTGTCGCTCGTGTGGCCAACAGCAGAATTTTACGTCTTTTTCAGTGAGTGTTACGAGATATGTAATTAACAGTTTTTTCTGTATTTTCTATAGTATTTGCGTGCATTAGTGTGAAATAGACTTGATAAATTGAAGGTTTCAGTTTTTATTTGCGTTTGAATAGGAAAAGCGAAGGACAGCTTCGCGTGTACGCAAACGTTTGTTTACATTCTTAAATTACATTGTTAAATGTGCGGGATCATCAATTAAGTAGTGCACAGTACTCAGTATTTACGTTTATTAGTGTCATTTAGACTCAATACATTGAACATAGCAGTTTTTATACATTTTATTAGGTCATTTTTCGCGTGTACGTGAACGTTTGTTTACATTATAAATACGAGGGTTAATCAGTTTAAGTTAGTGTTGGATGCTTAGTGTTCACGCTTATTAGTGTCATTTAGGCTCGTTACATTGAAGGTAGCAGTTTTTATACGTTTTATTAGGAAAAGTGATACTGACGGTGAACTCTAACGCCACTTGCATACGTTTCACTAGCGTTAACAGTTAAGTAGACGTAAAATACGTGGTAAATTGGTGTTACACTAAAATGTCTGAGTAAATCAATGTTACAATAAAACTTCTGAGCCATTCTTACATACAGTTTAGTTAGCAGAAATCTAATACTCTCCTCGCCGTCTGCTTATTTTCCTTAGCTTGTTGTGGGCATTAGTGATCGTGTACTGTGAGCCTATGGGTTCCTATAAAGTAGAACTCGTATTTGTGCTTTTCATTCTGAACTCTTATTGTTAGCTAAAGGTTTTGATTTGTACCTGCATCTGTCAGTGTACAATACTCAGTATTTACGTTTATTTGTGTCATTTCGACTCGATACATTGAATGTAGCCGTTTTTATAGTTTAGGTCATTTTCGCATGTACGTAAACATTTGTTTACACTGTAAATGCGAGGGATAACCAGTAGGTGTAGTTTACCGCTGGTTACTGTTTAACATTTATAAATAACATTCACTATATAGCCCCTAGCAGTATACTGTAGGTCACTGTTTTTTCCTGTAGTATCCACTTGATAGCCCTAGCAGCAAAATAAGCACCAGATCTAGCTTCTACCATAAATATTTATTGTTTTTCATTGTTGAGTGTCCTTTCTGCCACCTAGAGTGTAGTTGTTAACCTAGTGTGGCAGTAGGTTTCCTTAAGCTTCTTATAGTAAATCACATATTAGCTAGATGGATAGGGACTGTGTCTGTTGTGTGCGGATGCAGGAGGAGTTAGCCACAGTCCAAATGCAGCTGGAAGCTTTGTTGGCCACAGTCAACTGGCTCCAGAGTGCCACCTTGAGGTGCGGTGGGGATGGGGTACCTGGAGCAGCCTTTTCTGTACTAGATGTGCGGGCAGGGGGGCGGGGGAGAGATGTCACAGCTCTCTGTCACTGAGCCGACCTACACTAGTAACATAAAACTGTTTATTTGCTGCCATTAATCATCAATGAGGAAAGAAGTCAACAAACCTAACTCAAAAACTTCATAAAAAGACTGAAAGCATTACAAAAACACACACACATGGAAAAATATCCTAAATGTAAAACCAAAATGAACTCCCAACACTGAAAAGATAGTCAACAAAAATGTAATAAAGGAGAAATTTTTAAAAAGAAAATCTGAAACTAAATATAATGTGTCATTTCTTATTAATGTGCTCTATTTGTATGTATACAGTCAATTGAATAAAGTTGAAAAAAGGTTCAAGTCATGGCTGTGATAGAAATTTTAATTAATTTCTTCAGCTTCTACAATTATTAAAGATAAAGCTGAGACTCATACACCTCAAGGAAACTTTAAAACCATCAGTTCATGAAATGAAGGAAAATGATCTGTTTTATGCCCAATTGTGCAATAAAATCTTCAAAGAAATGTAAATCCAAGTGCGTGAAATATCTTTATTGATTTATGAATATTTCAATACCATAAACAGAGGATCATTTATAATTTTTGTCTGTCTGATGCAATGTATGCGGTACTTTCACTCCTGTGCACTTCACACGTGTGAAAGAGACATCAAGGGACTCCAAACCTCCTGTTTGTGTATTAGTCAGTACAGTATCTTCTCTGAAAAATAACATGAAGAATGACAGAGAGCTTGGATCATTCCCTGGCTGATTGCTGTGTCCTAAGGACAAGTCTTCAAATGTGTGATTAAGTGGACTAAAATGATTTTTTTTCTAGTCAAATTTGTCACCAACCTTTCTTCCTCGGACAGACTATCAATTACATCTTGTTGACACAAGACTACATGTTACACTTGTTGAGGTACATGACTTCAAGACTGTCATGGTAAGAATCTGTGGAGGAGTTACCACTTGTATCAACATTGAATAATTCATCCCCACTGTCATGCTTCATATCTTCATAATTTCATCCTCAATAGAAGGGAACAACAACAACAACATATTCAATAGAAGGGCTGAAGATAAAAACATTTGGATCAACAGAGGCATCCAACCCAACCCGTCGGCTTTGATCCGTGACGTAAGCATGTTGTGGTGTGTGACGTCATGACGGTGCGGAGTTTAGTTTATGAGTGTGTTGTGTTTGTAGCTGTCATCTTGTTGCAGTTGGAGGTGTCCTCAAGTGGTGTGTGTATGGTCCGTGTATTATGTGGTGTATTGGGTTCACTGCTTGAAGTGTGCATTTATCGGTCATGACTGTTATAGAAGAACAGAAATCGGTTTCAGTGAGTTAAGAATTAAGTTTGTGTTGTGTTTATGTTATTGTGGTGTCATTTGCTGTTTGTTGAGTGGTAAGTCATTTAATTTAATTTGTGGCTTCTTTTGTTTGGTATGGATATGTCTTCTAAGTTAAATTGGGTTAAGATTGAGGGGGGGGGGGGCTGGTTTGTTTTGGATGTGTTTTTGTTTGTTTGTTTGGCGGAGGTGGGGGGATTGGGGTTGCTGACCTAGTGTGTAGCACTGGAACTTTTTTGTGGTAAGTAGCCATTTTTTTGGATCTATTGTTTGCATGTTATGATGATTGGTGGGGTATTTGTGTGTTGTGGGGTCAGTGTTATTTACTGCATGTGTTGGTGGTTGGTTATCAGCACTTGTAGTTGATTTATGTATCTTATGGGAAGTACTTTATTTCAATTTTTTTGGTATTGTCAGTTGTATTTGAGTTATATAGGTCAAGGGAAGTGTCCAACTCCAATGACTCGTTATAGCTACGTGTTTTGGTATTGTGAGCTGCTGTTGACCTATATAGGTCAAGTGAAGTGTCCGATTCCCATTTTTGATGGTATGTGTAGTCGCAGTGTTGCAATTTTTCTAGATGTCAATTTTTCTTTTGTGGTATCGGTAATTGTGGTTGAGCTATGTAGATGAAGGGAAGTGACAGATTCCTGTGAATATTGTGAATGTAGTGGAATTGGGGACATTTTGATTGGTTTTATGTTGTCGTGTGTGTGTGTGTGTGTGTGTGTGTGTGTGTGTGTTTAGTTTGTCCCCACCCAAAAACCCCCAATTTCCCACACTGGTCCCGTGAGTTTGATTATATTTATGGATTTTGTAATCGTGTTTACATAATGACCTCATAGGCGCCATATTGGAGACATTGTGAATGGTCGTGTCCGCCATATTGGTGACGTCATTGGTCAAAGCATACGGGTGGAATTGGACATTTCCGTAATCCCAAACATTTTTATTCTAATCTTGATGAACAGTAAGATGAAGTAAAATTGAATGCAGTGAAATAATATCGTAATAGACACAGTACTACTACTACTACTACCACCAACTTAGTAGCCAGAACTGTGAGAAACTGCTAAAAAATAGGTTCAAAGCTCTATTGTGCACTTAAATTCATGAACAGTACACAGCTGCCTGTGAAGTTGCACATTTATACTTGTCATTAGTGGTCAGGGGGCAGCAGGATGGCTTAAGTTAACTCATCACAAGCGCTCAAGGAAAACCCACAAGCTGTGCTTAAACTCGTCAAAAGTACCTGGTGACCGGCAGAACATGAAGACAGTACTCAACAACAATTGTTAAAGGACTATGGACAGATGAGACAGTGGTTGGCCAAGAAATTTATTTGGAGGGTAGGCCCTGAAATTGTCATTTTGTATATAGCTCAGTTGGTCAGTTTCATACTGCATCATGCCCAAAAACAAGTGTGTCCATTCATAGTAGTGAATCATATTAAAAAAAAAAACTGTGTTATTAAAAACTAAGTTCAGGAAAAACTGCAGTGTCCTACGATTTCGAACCAAGCATCACAAGAAGTGAACCAAGTATGGCTTATCCCTGGACAATAAGAATAACAATAAAGATGATGATGTAGTAGTATTCCACATTAATATTAAAGGAAATAATTTTCAACAGACAAAACATCATGCTGCGTTAACTGAAGCCTGTGTCATTCGAAGGAATTAATTAATTCATTGTATATGTGCTATGCCAATCAACGATATCAATTCATTTTGAAATGTGAATTGACCACCTAGTATCTGTTAATGATCAACTTCGGTGGCAACCACTGATCAATGCAACTAGCTGATAGTAATAATTTGAATCTAAGCTTGCTTGCTAAAGAGACTTGATTTTGTAACCCCAAATACAGACTCACATAAGTGCCAAGAGCGGACATTATCAACAAATATTGACTGCAATATCAGACAGTTCTGTGTCGCCTCGCTTTCACGCTAATGGAGGACATTTTGAACATTTCCTGTAACACAGTGTTTGAAGTCACGCTGGTATGTTCTGTTGCTGTGTGTTTCCATTTCATGATTAATGTGATTTGAAGAGAAGTAATAAAATGAGCTCTAACATGGAAATTAAGCGTTTCCGGACACATGTCCACATAACATATTTTCTTCCTTTGTGTGTGAGGAATATTTCCTGAAAGTTTGGCCGTACCTTTTTGTAACACCCTGTATAATAACCATTTTGATTTTTCCAGCATAATTATTCATAGTTTTCTTATCAGGTTGCCTACTAGAGTGAAAAACCATCATGACAATGTATCTAATTGACTGCCATTTCATATGAGATGCTATTTCTCAATAATGGCATGCCTCACTACTTCATTTTCATCACTGGCACCACAGCACGCACACAATGCATTAGGGGCAGCATTGATGTGCCTGGTACATATGTCACTCCATATTTTGATCTACATAATATTGCTATCTCCAAAAACAGTATCAATCAATAGCTCACAGAGTAAATTTTATACATGAGATATTTCATCTACCTTTTTTCAATTACTGTAGAAGTAACATGGGGTCAGATTTCTGACACTACTCTGTTTGTTTGTAGTGTAACTCAAACCATGTACACAAAATATGAATCATTCTGTATAGAAAGTGAACATTTCAGAAGTAATTTTCTGTTAATCAGTAATGTAACAAAACAAATCTGTAAGCATGTAAGACTCTGAAACCCTTAACATGGGATTATAAAAGAAAGAAGTTATTTTGAAATAACAAATGAATGGAGAGGTGAAACAATTAGTAATAGGGTAAAAGGAACTACTACTATCAATAAGTAAGATATTGTAACAGACTACTGCACACAATGAAGTAGAGGAGTATATATGTAAAATAAGTTACAAATGTAAGACAGGACACAAGATAAGATAAAAAATACAACATTATAACAAGGTTTATGGTACATTAATAAATAATCTAGAGAAAATTTATAACTGGTAGAAAATAAACTTTTTCTCGCTTGCATTGAAGTTTCAACACAAAACTTTCCAAGAAGAGACTTAACTCTGTCAAAATTTTAGGTCTGGTACTAATTTTATATTAACCACAACAGAGCAGAAAGTAAAAAAGAAGTCCATAAATGGAAAAAAAGTCGTTAAGATTTGAGCGTTATGCTATGTCATCACTAAAAGCATGCACAGTATAAGTGCTATCTTACGTCAATTTCGCCTCAACTTTCCAAAGTATCTAAAGAATCAAGAGTTGTACTCTTATACAGAATAGGTAATGCTGAATATATAAAATTGTACTTAGGAAACCCGGGCAATAGCCTCAGACCACAGGGCACATACAGCTACTTCTGCATTTGATCACTTGGGCCTTAGAAACACAAATGTTTCTACAACTTCTTAAACAGTGACCATAAACTGCAGAACTCTGGGATCACGATCTACGTTGGTGGAGTTGCAAGAGGAGTTAATTAAGACCAAATAATATGTAGAATGGTTATCAGAAGCGTTGAAAAAATCCAGACCAAATGGAATTAAAATCAGGCCGTATGTTTTATTACAGATGAAAAGAGTGGAAATAAATACAAGTGTAGCCTTTGTAGCAAATAAGAAAATTAAAAATACTACAGGTATTAAAGGAAACTCAAATATTATATTAAAACTGGTTTTAAAAATAAAAAAGAGATATACTGTGGCAATCGCTTGAACCTATGGACCATCACTCAGATGCTGTTGAGGTATAACTCCTCTACAAATATTTACAGTTATTTCAAGCAGAATGACCTCCTCCAAACCAACAAGCACGAATTCTGAAAACCTCCATCACACAACACCCCCCCTACACTTTTTTGTATTTATTTCTTTGTTTTACTCCACATACCATCCTCAAAGACAAAGATTGAAGGAATAAGGTAGATGGAATCTTTCCTGATTTATAAAAACAATTCGACTTAATAGTGCACCAATGTTTATTATCAAAAGTATGGTGATATGGGTATCAGACTACATATGTGACTGGGTTGATGTTTTCTATGTAAACAGGGTATAGCATAATCCCTAGACTGCAAATTGATGGGGTAACAGAATGTAAATTATACCAAAATCTGTTCTAAACATTTCTGAGATTTGCTGGATCCACTACAGTAGATGCTATAGGTATATCTTTATACTTGGTCAAGCGATCAAACTGAGCTATAATCTTCTGATTTGTAATTCAACGTTGACAGGCAATGTGAAATACAGTATCTATAATGGTCTAGTGCAGGGTCATGTAAATTTCTTAGTTCTGCCCAATTTCATGGCAGTTTGTCATAACATCCCATGATCTCCTTATGGGTATATCAGCATCGTAGCATCCTTTCAACTATGGAGCTGTCTCCATGTTCAGCTGCATTGTTCTGCTGAACAATCTGTAATGGTCTAGTGCATGGTCATGTAAATTTCTTAGTTCTGCCCAATTTCATGGCAGTTTGTCATAACATCCCATGATCTCCTAATGGGTATATCAGCATCCTAGCATCCTTTCAACTATGGAGCTGTCTCCATGTTCAGCTGCATTGTTCTGCTGAATTCTCTTCAAAATAAATGTTAATCTTTTAGCCAGGTACTTCACTTTGCTGGAATTCATTTCAGGTGACAGCTTATAAGTCTTGAAACATGAATGGATTTTGTGGTGATAAACAACCTCAAAGGGAATCGACACTGTGGTTTCATGTATTCTGGTGTTGTATGACGAAATCACATATGGTAATAGACAATCCCAGTCTGAGGGGAAGCTAATCATGTTATAAGATAAGATTCTAGGTACTGTCTTATGAATGTGTTCAACCCTGCTATTACTCTTAGAATGAAATGACGTAGCTCTGAACTTCTTTATTTTAAACAGTCAAGATAACTGTATGATAAGATTGGCCATAACGTTTGTCCCTCAGTCTGCTATAATGGCCTCTGTACTTCTAGATTATAGTGCAAAATAAGTTACCAGTGCTCTCACAACCATCTCAGTGGCCATGTCTGCAGTGGGTCACACAATAAGATGATGAGAGAAACGGTCAGCGACAGATAAAATGTATGTTACTTTTTACTGTTAAGGCAAATGGTCCTGCAATATAGAGTGCTAAGACTTTGAAAGGTCCAGCTACCTCAGACGTAGTTTGAAGAGGTACATTTGGTTTTTGTTCTTGCACTCTCTGCAAAAAGACAATTTTGAACATAATATCCTAATTTATTTGTGGCACTTTCCCCATTACGATGTGTCTGTATACACTCATGACTTTGTCGCAGTATATACTTGCCAGTAGTCTTGGGATTCTTGTGCCTTCTTTAATTCCTCAGTAAGCACATCATCTACTTGCAGGATCTTAATTTTTGTACTCAAGGCACCTGGATTCTGATTTAACTTTCCAGGCTTAAGTCTGGTTATGTAGTCATATTCACAGAGTTTTAAGGCCAATCTAACAAGTCCACTGCTGGGATCCTTTAAACTCAAAAGGCACTGTAAAGCAACACGATCTGCAATTACTGTGAACTGTCATGCCTATAGGTGACACTGACAGTAATGGGTTCCAAAAACAAGAATCAGAAGTTCATTTTGTGTGGTGGTGTAATTTTGCACAGCTGCTACAGCTGACGTGAAGCATAACCAATTGGTTTTTCTTCACCATTTTGTATCCGACTCAAAATACAACCAGCTGAGACATTGCTAGCATCACAAAACAAGATTAAAGGTAGAGCAAAATGCCGATAACCCAAGACAGGTGTACTTGTTAAGAATGTCTTTCAGTTTTAACATGGCCCTCCTGCTATCCATTGTCCAGACAGGAGCAACTCCCTTCGTTAGTAATTTTGCAAGCCATTTTGTGGTGACCGGATAGTTCTCCACAAAACGGCGATAGTAATTTATTAACCTGAGAAATCAGTTGCAATTCTTTAATGTTCCTCGATGCTGGAAAATCATTCACTGCATTTTTTAATTGTGGTTCTGGTCTTGACCATCTGCTAAAATTATATGGCCTGGATAGTGCAATTATGATAGTGCAAAATCGCAGTTTTTGAATTTCAAATTTATATTAGCATCACTAAAATGGGTTAGTATGTTTTTTAGTTACTTTGCATGTTCTCTCACTGAATTTGAAAAGACAACTGTGTTATCCAGGTATACTAGTCACATGGTTGGCTTTAAACCTCCTAAAAGTAAATCAGCAAAATGTTAAAATTTTGTGGAGGGGGAGAGGCGGATGTTTGGGGGGGGAGGGGGTGCGGGAAGGGCTTTCTTTGATATTCATAATGCCTACAGGGTACAACAAAAGCTGTCTTTTTCTCCATCTTTAATAGCTACATGAATCTGATAGTAGCTGGAGCATGGTGAAGAATTTGCATTTGACAAGATGATTGAAAATATCATCAATCCTTGCAAAAAATGCTGCAAGCTTTTCCTCTGTAACTGGTTTTGTTGGGGACTGCCACTGTAACGAGCGTACATAAACAAGGTGTATACGACCCGGGACAACCGGTTTTTTTTAGAATTCTAGGTATTTTTCATTGTTTTCAGTTAATTTTTTGTAATTTTGACTGGTAAGAACCGATACTCTAACAAAGGATATTACTGTACCCCACTACTGCAGAATAATACTTCGACAATAAAAGATAAACGAGAGAAAAAGAACGAAAATTACTTAAATTGCAAAGGAAATGCGCCATATACAATGACGACACACAGTGCTCGTGCAAGTGTCTGCCAAATGCAAAATGTGTCAAAGGCTTTAGGAAGACTATGCAATGCTTCATAACAACAAATTGCCTCCGATGAGTGCGAAGTCACAACTGTCTACATTAGATTCGTTTTAGCAGTTACGAGCGGGCTCATGCGCATGCGCAGTTGAGTTGCTTTTGAGTAGTAGATTCTCCTAATTCTGGCTACAGGAATGTGGATGTTGGCTGTGCAAGCAGTCGCATCAAGCAGCTAGATGCTACCGGGGAAAGGGGGCGCCAAATTCATATTTGTCTATTGATTATTCATATGATTTTGAAACGCATCCCTATTGGATTTTGAACATTTTTGAACACATTTTAAGTTGAATTCTGACTGTATCATAAGTAGATTTTTGAATGCATGCATAGTGTATGTGATGTCTCATCGCATCTAGAAATAAACTTCCCGTAGATGGGACAGGGCTATACGATCTGAGCGGACTAAAGCCAAATGGATGAATGCCAATTGTTGTCTGATTATATGATTGATTGGGTTTGTGAAAGATCAGTGTTGTTATAATTACTATCGAAATCCATAGATTCAGACTACCGGAGTGGAAATAAACAACTGTCAGGAATAACAGGTGAGAAAGATTATGTATTATCTTCTCTGTGTATCAAAGGAATTGAAATTTTGACAGAAAATTTTTGGCCATATTGCTACACTAGTAAGGACCAGTAGCACAGTTCTCGTCTAGCAGCCACTTAAGCTCTATTCTGGAAGTAACATGGAAAACGTGTTGCACAAAAACGTAAAACGCCTAACCGGAAAATAATTGCGGGATAACCTAACGTGTGATTCTGGCAGGGTTAGTGAAGTTAATCAGCGAACAAATTTTGACAATGGCACGAATAGCTACAGAATTGGTGGTGACAAGATTGTTTGTGGAACGAGGAAGGAGAGGAAACGGGGACAAATTATGGGAGAATAAGACAATCCCAAATTTATATAAAAATTTCGTAATTCTACTTTTCGGTCTCATGCTTGAGAAACTGGTGCATATGAATGAAAGTGAAACTATTTCCTAACATTAAGTTTTTTTGTTTGTAGTAGGCCTAATAGGCATTTGATATTGGTACTTCATGAATTATATTCTGTAGTGTTATAAAAATGGCCATTGGTGCCAAGACAGTCTTGTTTATTTGGTGTGTGTTACAAAACTGCTGACATATTAAAAGGCCTATTTTGTTTTATCTAGCAGACAGCGACAAAATAGATGTAATCAGATCGAGAAACCACACCAGTCTTGGGTATTATTTCTGTTAACAGCTTTTTCAGTATTAGATAATGACATTTTGATTTTTCATGTAGCAAAACGTTTCACGAACTTTGATGAGGTAATACCGTAGATCCTTTCCCAGAAAGGAAAGCACACCATGTAAAGCTGTAGTGAGATTAGAGAGAAAAAATGCTAGGAGCTAAGGATTGAAGAAATCCATAATTTCTTGATTATCTCTTGTCTTTATTGGTTTTATGTATCCTATATTTAATTTTATGTCACACAAAACAGCAAGTTATTAGCCAATAGGCAATAAATAGTTCAGATTTTCTGAAGAGTTCTTGTTCTCCTGATTACAAAAAATCCCATCCGCTATTAATTGTGAGATTTTGTTTTTTGAAAAGGGGCAGGCTGTCTAACTGGTTGACTGGGAACAGGCGAGGCCCCACACGACATTTCAATTTCCACTGTCCTGAATATAGTTTGATGGCATCCATTACAAAATATACATGTTTCAATTCCACAGAGCGAAATACAGTGACATGCGTTAGAAGAATGATTTGTCAAGAGGCATGGCACTGCACTTTGGCGTACTTAAGACCAAATAATATGTCTTACATTTCTTCGAACACACATGTTTTATGCTTCAGACTTTTCAGAAAGATGTGCGCTACAAGATGAACATATTTTTGAAAATTCGATTTTTTTAGTATTGATCCGGTACGCAAATATCGTAGATATGGGGCTGATGCGCAGAGCAGTCAGAGTAGAGTTGTAGTGGGTAGTCTCCACTTGATCCGTGTCTACATTTAGTGATTTTGCTGTTTCGCCTTCATGTACTCTCACGTCAAATCGAAATATGGCATTAGTTTCAGATTTTATTTTATTTCTACCTTTCTGACAGTCAAGCATTAATCACCTTGTGGAACAATGAAGTTATTTTTGTCTGTTTGCTAAAGAAATTTGGCTTTTATTAACCTTTTCTGCAGTGGCAGTCAATGTATTTGAAACAAAAAGTTTAATTCCACAGTGCTGGCTGGTTTCAACTGTTCGCTGCATTCCCCCCCCCCCCCCCTCTCCCTCCTCCCCCCCCTCCCCTCCCCCCCCTTAGCACATGTGGCATTATGCCATAATTAAGAACCAAATATGATATAATACAATACTGGTGCTCCAAGAAAATTTACATCGCGAAAGCCACACTGAAAAGCTTAGTATCAGGTTGAGGTCTACTTCATTGGAAATCTGGACATATGAGTGTGCACTTTAGATCTTTCAGTGTTTAACACGTATGCACATACGGGCTTCCTATGTTATGATAGCTGTGTCGCCTGTTATTTGCGCTGTCTGGCAACTGCTGAAACAAACCTATTTCTGACAGGTCGCGAAAAATATTGCGACTAGTGCTTTCAAAAGCAATACTTTCAAAGTAAATATCCTTCTACGTAAGTTGAACTATGTGCAAGAATGTGCCATGAATTTATTAAATTAAAGAGTGTTTGACTCATTTAAAAATCAACTCTTTGATGATGAGTCATTTAGAAGAATTTGGAACCCTGAAGATCAGACATTTATCTCATTATTGTAAATTTTACTGGCACATTTGTGTGATGTATCTCAAAGTGCAACACACACAAAAGAGATCAACATTATATGCGAAAGCTTAACTTCTCTTACAGCATATTAACCTTAGAGACCAATATTATATGTGACAGGTTTGCTTTTCTTGTAGCAACACCATATATATTAATTTAAACTATTAACTTTCCCTGTTTGTGTGTTCATGCTACTTAACAGTGATGTTGCTGCTGGCTGACTACATCACATGTCCTATGCTCTGAATATCGGCTGGCGAGATCACGTGACATGAGCTATGACTGGCTTACAAAAGCGCATCACAATCTTGATTTCAGTGATTTGGAAAGTAACATGTGGTGTTTGGTGGAATTCCAATGTATACTTTTGCAATACGAAAATACGCAGCATGCATGTTGCTGCACATGAAAGATATTTCCAAATCTTGTCTTTTTCCCTGAGTTTCGTTTTCTATTGTGCCAGGAAATTCTATGCTCATGTATAAAACCATAACCATTCAAAGGACTGATAAGGGAAAATATACTGTCACTTAACATGGAGAAAGCTTGTTTTCACCTGGGAGAAAGTGTATTTTTAATCCGTGAAAAATCCGGGAATTTTTTTTCCTTGTCCGCGTATACACCCTGCACAAGAACAAAACATTGTACAGATATCATACGTATGTCATTTTGAAGAGAAACCCTGAAAGCTCTATTTTCATTTGTACCGTGCAACGGTTCTTTCGCGTTCTCGTCAATACGGTACCAGAACGTTTAAGTTCTACCACTGTAAAGATGGAAGATCCGCGATTCGGAATGTCAGAACTGTGTAGTAAGTAGTGACAGGCACACTTTAAACCATCGACTCTCGGAGACTGATTTTAACCGTGTTCAACCTAATGGTAAATTATCAAACTATTTTTCTCTGAATCATACAGTTTGTGGGAAAAGCAGTGAGAATAATTACATTTGGAAACCTTTTATCAGACAAAGCCTGTTATAACAATAAACTGTTTCGCTTAATAAAACGGCCACCAGCCCAGTGTCCACACAAAAAGATGAAGTCAATTTTCGACACTGAATAAATAACTGCTTTCACTTACTATGTAACTGAAAGACAACCACTTAATTTCCATTTACTTGAGTCATTTGGCAGTAAGTACTATTAATCCCACTTTCTGTTACTTATGGAATTTACCACTATACTTCAGTAATTATTTAAAGAAAACACACACATGTTTCAACAAGGATACAAAAAAATATTAAAATTATAGCTATTATTCATACGACCAAAACTATTATTTAACACGACTAGATTTCATTTCTTTAGGACTTTTATTTGTTAACATTTAACTAACACCAATATTTGTCTGGCTTTCTTTGACATGGAGAAGCAACATGAACAAATAATGTTAAGATTGTTGCAGTTAAACAATTATGTTATCTTACTTTCAAAAATGCTATTGAAAACTTATCCTCATGGTCACGAAAAGCGGTGGTTCTTAAACCGATATGTGCAAACTTTAGTATTTAACAATGATTTTCAGAATTTACTACCAAAACAATACTATTGCCAGTAATTTACTATTATTCAAGCTTCAATAAACATCAGAATACTCAGAATAAATTCATTTAGGTAAGGACCCTACTGAGGTAAATGAAACTGGAAAATTATGGTTAAACACAAAGGTACATTTAACACTTATATTCCACTGATTGAAGAAGGATGGTTCATACTGTGATACACTTCTAAGTAAAGTACTTTGCCTGTTACTGATGTCGAAGGTGGCGTGAGGTGGTGCTGTGTAGTAACATTGCACAGGTACGGCTCTTGATGTACATAACTCTATCTTCCTCTTGTTGGCGATGATAAAATTGCAAATTTCTGAGCTATTAATTTATTGCTGTACTGCGCCAATCACGTAGAACACGTCTGAGCATGTTCACCACTTGCAGGGCGGCTACCGACTGTGTGTCTCACTTGAGCGCCAATTCTCACTCGCATGCCTCACCACCTTTCCCATTCCACCACAGAACGGAGTTCCGTTCTACCTATGATCCCTACACATTTTCATTTTACACATCTGCTTACAAAAACCCTAAGTATGAACATTCTACAATAGCATGACAGCACATACATACAAAATTGACATAATTAATTACAGTTGTACTTGAAATATTACATAATTATTTACAAAATATGTTTTAATACATTTATTCCACCTACATCAAAGAAGTTATGTTTAACAGATAAACTACACTTAACAAAAGCTTACTCTCGTTGTATTTACCTAATTTTTCAAAATTATTACGGAACAAAAAATTTAAAATATACAGATTAATGGCAGTATTATATTTACAATAGCATTACAACTGCCACAGCGTATTTTGGTAATTTGCCGATAGTTGGTGCTAGTCACAAGCATGGTGAGTTGAGGTATGTTGTAGTTTGACAAATGGGAAAGTGAACAGGCATAAATGTCAAATATGGGATTCAAAGCATCCACACAAATGCATTGAATTTGAGCGTGATTCCCCAAAGGTAAATATTTTTTGTGCCTTGTCACGTCAAAAACTGTACAGGTCATTCTTCTTTGTCGAAAGCACTGTCACTGGGTATTCCTACTTGGACATGTTTCAGCAGAATGGGGCTCACCCCATTTCCATCTTGAAGTTTGTGGGTACCTGAACACGGAGCTACTGCATTGGTGGATTGGCCGTGCTGCACAAGGGGACAGCTGTTTCATGAAATGGCCTTCCTGATCACCAGACCTCACTCCATGTGAGTCTTTTCTGTGGGAACACATTAAAGATCTGATATATGTACCACCTCTACCACGTGATACAGCAGAAGTCCGGGAGAGAATACGGGAAGCGACTGCCACAGTCGACGATGCCATGCTAGGATGGGTATGGCAAGGTATCAATTACCATACTGACATGTGCTGGGTCTCTCATGGTTCGCATATAAAATGTTTGTAAAAAACAAAAACTTTCACAGTCTCCCTTCAAAGTGCAATATGTATGAGACCTGTACAATGTTTAGTTCTTTTGCAATAAATAATGATTGAAAGTGTTCCCGGACTTTATGTACACCCTGTATGTGACAACCAGGAACTGAAAGAAGGTTTAATTACTCCAGCTTTTAGTAAATCTGAGGCATTTTTGTCTACTGCAGGCTGCAAGTGATAAGATGTGCAATATGGTTTCCAGGCTATTGGCTTGGTATCATATGTAGGAATCTTGTGGTACATTAAGAAGTTTGACAGAAGTTGTTTCTTTTCTTCAGATGAAGTTGCAAAGTCAGCTAGAATGGGGTACAGTTGACAGTGAGTATATCTAACAAACAAAACATTTATTTGTATGCCTGTATTGATGAGGAAGGTAGAAGTTCTGCTGTTCATTTGTCTTGCAAACTTGAGCAATTCCTATCTCTCTTACCGGATTGGCTTTGCAGAAGGGGAGCAAGGAGCAGTGGCAGAACTGCTCCCATTCACATTTCGCATATTCACATTCCTTCGAGCACCTCGTTGATCTACTTGGTTAGCTGACCAGTGCTGTAGAGATGGACAGTTTTCTCTCTCGTGTCTGATTTTTCTAAAACAAGCACATGCTGGTGCCAAACACTAAGGAGCCGTGTAACTTTTTGTCATTTGCAACGAGTGTAGCACACTTTGTCAACGAATGCACATAAAGTGGGCTTTATCCCGGTGGATGATTACACAAATTGTTGCACCTCCTTTGTGAGTTGTGTAGCCTAACTTAGTGTACTCGGTATACTTCACCTTGTCACGTACCTGTGGGGTCAATCCTGCAAATGAGTGAATGTGCAAACAAGTTTCTGATTTCCTGAGTGGTATCTCATTCCTTTCATTACTTTCTGTTAGTACATATGTACGACAACACACAACTCTTATTCGGTCAGAAAATCACTCGAAATCCTCTCCAGAATTTTGATATTTGATGGAAAGATTGTCCTTATAGTAGCTGACTGTATTTATCTCTGTATATATCCTCAACGCATTCTGCAAGTATGTCAAATGCCTTGGTATTTCTCAGCCCTTCCTTGAATCTACATAAGCATGAGCCACTCCTTGCAATTTCGTGCTGGTACTCCTATAAACTTTTCGTCAGTCGATGGGGACAGTTTCCCTGTATCCATTACATTTTGTACTACTGTGTCAACGTTTACACGTAGTTTAGAACCGCCTATGGGAACACAGAAATAGGGAAATTAGGCTAGCTCCAGGCACAGTGCTGTTTCACAGCATCACATTTACTAATGCCTCACTAAGGTGCCTTTGCAGATCATCATTTTTCACACGGAGTTGCTCCACCCGTGTTTGCAATATGTTGGATCCATCTCTAGTTGCCTCTGTGACGTGGTTGAGGGAATTGCTTTAAACTAGACACACACACACACACACACACACACACACACACACACACACACACACACACACAAAATTTGATCACAGACCTCGATGATGTCAGTGGCAGCATTGGTCCAGAGGCATTTCCCCCTACAAGTGAAGCTTGCACATTTAATATGTAGTAATTGGATAGATAAAAAAATCCAGTCACCAAGTGATGGCAGGAGAAAGGTTTTACTTATGCAAGCTTTTGAAGCCAGTGACCCCTCCTTCCAGCATAAAGATTGAACGGGTAGGGAGAGGGGCTAAGGGAAGGGAACTTGAGACGTCTAGGGAAAGGGGTGGGGTTCTGAAAAGTCACCCAGAATGCAAGGTCAGGGGAGACTTAACAGATGGGATGATAAAGGAAGACACAAACCGTTGCTTGGTGAATGGATTTTTTAGCTATACAATTACAGTATATTGTCAGGAATTGATTATTTTGATTGTTACAATTAAATTGTTCATTGACAGTTGATTGGGCAGCAATGCAGTGGCGATGCCCGGTGTCGAGGTGGCATCGGGACATCATAATCATGATGTGGCCTTGTGCGACCACGATAGAGGAGGCAGATGAGGTTGAATTTCCTTGCCTAATGGCAGCGTGGCATTAGGCCTGGGTAGACTGTGGTGGGCAGCTTGGGCTGACTGTGCTAAGCACTTGTCTGTTGCACCGCAGCATGGAGCCGGACTGTCCTGCATGATGGATTCTTACATCTGTTCACGGCTTAGTAATTTGTATGGGGCACCTCTAAGCTGAAAGTGGGTCAAATTTGGCATCTCACTTCAGATGCCAGTTCTTACACCCACTTGGGGGTGTCGTCAGGATTGGATAGTGATGTGGACTAGCAATTAATATACGTAGTCATGTTGGGAAAAGGAAACTGTATCAATTTATTTGCTCATAGGGATTACATTGTGAGACCCATCTTGGAGCAGAAGGTAAAGGAGCCAAGGTAAAGAAACTGAGCCATTTAGTGTTTGCCATAGGTGGCGGTTTGGAACATAAGAGAGAGATGTTCTTCAGCTCTGATAGCAGTCAGTGTCTAAAGTCAAGTGATCCTGTGGCATTATTTGGTTGGTAGGTAGGTCTTTACAGTGATGATTTATCCTAGTCCATCATGAACTGGCCCATTGTTGTATCAGCAGCAAGGCGACAGACTGAATGGGAGCCCATTTGTAAAATGAAGTAATAGTAATTTCTTGCTTACGGAGATTGGAGTAGCACCTTGCAAACAAACTACTTTCCAATAACAGTTTTAGCCACGGATGTGACATTTCCTGACCCTTTTACGCAACTATTGTGTAAAAATGGGTGTTTGCGAGACTTTAATATGGTGCATCATTTAAACTATATATTTTCAGAATGAAATATTCACTCTGCAGCGGAGTGTGCGCTGATATGAAATTTCCTGACAGATTAAAACTGTGTGCCCGACCGAGACTCGAACTCTGGACCTTTGCCAGGAGCAATGTCACTCTCTTCTGTGGTGTTATGAGATTCAATTTGAAAATGTTGTTCTCGTTAATGAGATCTGTTTACTCAATGTATGTGAATGTCACATAAGAGTAACAAAATACAAAAGAGTTGTTTAAAAGGCAGTTATGTTATTTTGTGGCTTGAAGACTAGAGAGCTGTCTTACAGCCCTCAATCCTCTGCAAATGGAAACAAAGTCACACGACAAGACATGGTGGCAGTACATAGCAGTTTGTTAACATGGAGAAACTACAAGAAGGTAACTGACTTGAGTAGCATCAGGGTGACAGATCATTGAAAAGTAATGTGTCTTCTCAGCTCAGTACAGCCATCCCTCTCTTTTTCACTGCTAAATTTCACTACCAACAATTCGTGCTTTGACCACAAGCTTCATTCACAAAATAGTAAAAATAATATGGAATAACTATTAAAATAAATGTGAGAGTTACCCAAAAAGTGAGGCACTACATTTGTTTTCCTTCAGTAATTATTTATTGAACACAACGATAAATATACAAAAGAAAGAATGTTGTTTATTCTACATTCCCTATACTTCCACACAATTGCTGCCCTTTTCTATGGCCTTCCTCCATCGAGACACAAGGGTGTGTGTACCCTGTCAGTGCCACTCCTTGTTCTGGTATTGAAGCCATTTCTCCACTGTAAGAATCACATCTTTGTCATCCTCAAAATGTCATCTACAAATGTGATGCTTTAAGGGGACGAGCAAATGGAAGTTGGAGGTGCGCTAGGTCAGGGCTGTAGGATGGATGAGATGATACTGTCCAACCCTGTTTAATGATGGTTCTGAAGTCCTCAAACTTGTGTGAGGCCGAGCGTTATCATATAGAATCAGTCACTCACCTGGGTTATTATGGGGACAAAATCATTGGAAGCCCCTTTTGGGTTTGGTTAATGTGTTCACATCTGCTTCAGAAATATTGGTACTGTGTCTTGGCATCACATCAAAGAGTGAGAAGATTTAGTTTCCTTCCTGAGTGACAGCTTCATTGACAAGTGCCAAGTTGTTCTGCATTGGTCTTTGTGAATGAGCACATCAGCAAGCTGTGCCTGGTCAAGTTTGAAAGCCACGAATGGGCTCCCTGAATGAAGCAAATCTTGGAGCTCTGCCGAACCAATGTCTCGTAATGGCCTCACTCTCTTTGCCCAGTGACTAACAGAACTTCTGTCTATTGCAGATGCTCCATAAACAGGATGCAAACAATTGGGAATATTCTCAAAGGTTCTATTCTTTGCTGTGAGAAGTTCAATGACGACACGCTGCTTGTAGCTTACATCATATAGAGACACCATTTCAAAACATTGCTATAGGAATGATACCTGTCAGAATGAATGGGATATTTGTGTGTGCAATTTGGAAACTTCAAATAATGTATATCTTAACTGTCACATTCATACAATTTTTGCTGATTGAGAAAATATGTGGTACATTATTTTCCAGGCAATCTTCGTACTTTCAGTTAGCATGACACCCTCTGTTCGCTGCTGTGTACGGTGGCGGGAACCTGACCAATTGGGTGCAGATTTGATTTACGTGCTAGCTAAAGTGCTATGTGCTATAGTTCATGTTGTGTTTGTGTCCTGCAAAAAAATCCTATTTAACTGATGCTCCACTTTACAGATCTCACCAAACTGTCTCATTGTTGGTACAGTTTGTTACGCAAAAATATTGAGAACTCTGATGTCAGTGGATGAAACAGTACCTATATTCCAAGTTACAGTTGAAGACTGCTTCATTATTATGAGAAATACAAATTTTTGATGCTAAAACCAGCCAGCTTTTGTTAAATATGAATGGAACGAATGCTTCAGGGCGAGGTGAAGAAAACCGAGAAGGCACTATGTTGCACCTTCATATTAGGCTAACAACTCTTATGGTGACAGATCTGTATATTTAGTCTTATTCACAGTCCTGGGCTCTTATTTCTAGTGTGATGATGATGAGTTATGTTCATGCTGACACAGCAAATAGTTTATGTGTGCATAGGATGGCAGGTCTCAGTTGTGAAATATTCTGAAGGGGTAGCAATACCTTTATAATTTGATGGGAAGCAACTTCCCATGCAAGCAGGATATGTCGACATTGTCAGTTGTCTGGTGTTGTGCTGAAGACATTTGGTCCTCACAAGGGGAAGGTCTTGGAATGGCCAACCAATTTGAGTCATATTTGGCAGGGTGCTTGTATACACCTAAAACAGAGGACTGAGATATTTTGGCTCAAAAAGCTCCCCCATCCTTATATTTGAGGAAACCACTCCTAATTGATTGATTCAAATTTGACGAAATCAATAGGTAATTGAAAATTGGGTGTTTTCATCATGTGGGGGGGTGCTGCTCAGCATATTCCCATTTCGTAGAATCGAAGAAAGACACTGAGTATGCCTATGGTAAACACTGTTCAGAAGAACTGCCACTGACGTAGCGATCAAGGCATGTGGCTGAGGAGAAGAGAACATATGTTTAATTTCCAAATGCATTCTGCAGTTTTTTCATTAGTATTTTTGCTGTATTGAATCTAGTAGGAATAGGAAAGTCAAAAGGTAATCAGTGAAAAATAATAACAAGGTAGGGAAATAAATTTCTTTAATGACTTGGATTAGAAAGAATTATAATTTTAATCCTGGTTGCCCTACAAAGGCTCTTTCACTCACTGTTACATGCCTTCACGTACCTTTGAACATCTACATGGGTGGTACTTGTCATATAAACATTTGAAGCAAATATGCTTATGGCACCAAGAACATATAATGAAAGCAGCTTTCGCACAACTACATAATTCATTCTGAAGATTTGGCAGAAAACTGACGTGGGTTACATTTAAAAATATTTCGTTTTTGGGAATTACACTGAAGTGCCAAGGAAACTGGTATCGGAATGTGTATTAAAATACAGAGAGATGTAAACAGACAGAATATGGCACTGTGGTCATCAATGCCTGTATAAGATAACAAGTGTCGGTTATCGGTTACTACTGCTGCAATGGCAAATTATCAAGATTTAAATGAGTTGGAACGTGTTGCTATAGTCGGTGCATGAGCGATGGGACACAGTATCTCTGAGGTAGTGATGAAGCGAGGTTTTTCCATTTGACCATTCCACAAGTGTACCTTGAATATCAGGAAGCTGGTAAAACATCAGATCTCTGACATCGCTGTGGCTGGAAAAAGATTCTGCAAGAAAATGACCAATGACGACTGAAGAGAATTGTTCAATGTGACAGAAGTGCAACCTTTCCTCAGATTGCCGTACATTTCAGTACTGGGCTATCAACAAGTATCAGCATGCAAATCATTCAACGATACAACATCAATATGGACTTTTGGAGCTGAGGCCCACTCATGTACCCTTGATGACTGCATGACACAAAGCTTTATGCCTCGTCTGGATCCGTCAACACCGACATTGGACTGTTGATGACTGGAAACATGTTGCCTGGTCGGATGAGTCTCATTTCAAATTGTATCAAGTGTATAGATGTGTATGGGTATGGAGCTGGCCTCATGAGTCCATGGACACTGCTTGTCAGCAGGGGACTTGTTCAAGCTGGTGGGGGCTCTGTAATGGTGTGGGATGTGTGCAGTTGGACTGATACAGGACCCATGATATGTCTATATACGACTCTGATAGGTAACTCTTATGTAACCATCCTTTCTAGATTACCTGTATCCATTCATGGCCATTGTGCATTCTGAAGAACTTGGCCAATTCCAGCAGGACAATGTGACACCCCACACATCCAGAATTTCTACAGAGTGGCTCCAGAAACACTCTTCTGAGTTTAAACACTTCACTGGTCACCAAACTCACCAGACATGAACATTATTGAGTGTATCTGGGATGCCTTGCAATGTGCTGTTCAGATGATGTCTCCACACCCTTGTGTTCTTACTGATTTATGGACAGCCCTGCAGGATTCATGGTGTCAGTTCCCTCTAGCACTATTTCAGACATCAGTCAAGTCCATGCCATGCCATGTTGCAGCACTTCTGCGTGCTTGTGGGCCCCTACATGATATTAGGCAGGTGTACCAGTTTCTTTGGATCTCCAGTGTAATTCTAATGCATACCACGCATGCAACATCACCTAAAAAATTGGTGCTGAAAATTGATCATGAATTATGCTATGAATTGTTGTGGAATGTGGATAGTTGTGAAATTCCTGCTGGATTTCCAGATGTACATTGCAGTTTTGAAACCTCCAAATAAAGTTCTGTACCACGGCTCATTGTAAACTAGCATAGCATATTAAGCTGTCTGTGGTCCCTCGTGACATTTGTTTTCATATGAGGCTTTGAATTTTAATTTTTCACCAATCCAAGTTGTTTGAGAAATTTATTTACCTCCTTGTTATTATTCCTTAATAACTGCCATATTAACCCTCCTTTTGTTACTAATTTCAATAAGGAAAAGAAAGATGACAAAAAATCCAGCAGACTGCATTTCAGAATTGAACACAGGTTCTCTGCTCCCCAGCCAGATGCCTTGATTGTTGCATCAGCAGTACTTTCATTGAATAGCATTTACTTTACGGGTACATAAGTGGCAGTTGTAATAGTTTCTTTTGCAAATCCCTAGGAAAAAAGTTTGCTTCTGGACACCACCTATGATGATTAAAAGTGTTCCATTTTCAATTGTATATCGATCTGGTCAGTTTTGAATCAAATTCACATCATGAACTGTAGGGATGGTGTTCTCAAAACTGATCTTCATTTTATGTTGTATAGAAGCAGGCTGCCAAATATGAGCTGAATTGGTTAACTGCATTTGTGGCCTTCTCCTTGCCCATGTTAAAAATTTACACTTTACACTGCTATTTTTGCATTGTTGTGAAGTACTGATCAATTGGTGATAAAAGGTTTCAAAGAAACCATTGAAGCTATAATAGTACTTTAATTTGAAAACCTTTTGACAGTGTATGGTTTCTTTAATTGATTACATTTAATGGATTACATATAAATGATTTCCTTTTTCTTCTGTGATGCCATATGTAATGTAGTTAAGAGGTATATTTTCGTTTTCATAGTGCTGGAACAGTGATATAAGCCATTTGATACTTCAAAAATAAGCTATTGGAAAGTGATACCAAACTCCTGAAAAATACCATCAAAATTGGCAGAAAGTAATACTAGAGTTGGCAGAAAACAGCAACAAATAGGCAAAAATAACTCTGAAATTGACCATAAAATAAAATGGATTTTTCCTGTCTCTGCTTACTGTTTGTTAGACAGACAGACATTATTTCCACGACATAATACTTATTTCTTTGAGATTGTGTTCTTCGCAGTTGTAAACCATTGTTTACACCTGATTCTCTTATCTTGAATGTGCTGCCATACAGTGTATGTTCAAGTACAGCGTGTACATAAAATCAAGGAACACTTTCAATTATTTATTTAAACATTGTACAGATGCCATACATACTGCGTTTCGAAGAGAAACTTTTTGAAAGTTTATTTTTTTCTATAAACATTTGATATGCGAACCATGAGTGATCAGGTAGATGACAATACTGTAATCAAATTCTTGCCTTACCCATCCCAGCATGGCATCGTTGACTGTGGCAGTCACTTCCCGTATTCACTCCCGGAGCTCTGCCACATCATATGGTAGAGGTAGTACATACGCAAAAGAGTCACACAGAGTGAGATCTGGTGATCGGGAGGGCCATTTCATGAAACAGATTTCCCCTTCTGTAGCATGGCCGAGCCATCGATGTGACTGCTCCGTTTTCAGGTACCCAGGAACTTCACGATGAAAATGGGGTGGAGCCCCATCCTGCTGAAAGATGAACAGAGAGTCCAATCTCATTTGAGGCATCAGCCATTGCTGCAACATGTACAAGTAGGAATTTCCAGTGACAGTGCTCTTGGTGAAGAAGAATGGCCCATACAATTTTTGACGTGACAAGACACAAAAAACATTTACCTTTGCAGTCCAGTTTCAGATTCTTTGTTCACCATTGACCACCTGAGGTGGAATAGGCAATTTAAATGGATATCATATAACATTTTCTGTGAATAGTACCTTAAAGCTAAATGAGCTTTGCAAATAGCGCCCATAGATGATAACATACACCATAACATAAGATAAATACATTCAGTGACACCACATAATGAAATCCTTAAAAATTAATGTTGATTGATTTTATATTCATAAATTCTGTTACATTGTAAAAAGGATTGATTAGTAACCAATTTAGTAGCTTGCTCTTGAAGCTACTTATGTGATCCGACCGAGAAGAAAATGGAAGTTTATTAAATATTCTTAGACTATTGATTAGATGGGAATTCCCTGTTCTTGTCAGCCTGTGCCTAGGTATGTCTAATTTTGTTTTGCCTCTAGTATTATGGTGGTGCATGTTTTCCCCCATTTCAAAAACTGCTATATTATTTTTTGCATACAATTCTGAGGCGTATATATAAAAATTAATAACGGTTAATATTTTCAGCTGAATGAACAGTGGTCGGCAGTGCTCTGATCTACCAGAATTGCTCATTGGCCTTATCACTTTCTTCTGAATTTTTAGAAGTTCAGTGATATGAAGAGAGTCCCCATATCAGCAGTCCATACTCTATCTGTGACTGAAAGAGTCCAAAATAAATAACTCATAAATATTCTCTTGTCACCAGGCTCCTCAGTTTCCACATTAAATACGTAACTCGAGACAATTTTGCGCAGGTGTGGTTGATGTGTGTTTCCCACATTAACTTAAAGTCTACATGAATTCCTAGAATTTTAACTGCTTTCACCTATACCTCTTTTGACAATCCCAGTGTAATCTGTTGGTTTTTATAAGGATTGCAAAGCAGTGTATTGGGTGAGAACCAATTTAGTGCTGCTTCCATGTCATCTTGCAGAACTGATATGTTGTCGTGCTGAGCAAGCAAAGTTGTGGCATCAGCATAACCAAATAACAAAAGTGGGGATACAATGAGGTAAATCATTGACTGCAGTTATAAAAAAGAAGGGCCTAAGGCCAGAACCTTGTAGGACTCCTGTCTTTACTTCTAGCAACTGTGAGTCTCTGTTTCTGACATAGGCAAACTGCTTCCAATTTTTAGGTATGATTCAATTACTGCCAATGTAGAATCTTGTATGCCATAGAATTTGAGTTTAGCAATTAAGATATCATGAGAAATCCAGTCTAATGCCTTACTTAAATCACATAAAAGAAGTGAGGCTTTATTTTTATTCTCAAAGGTTGTTATTACTTCATTCACAATTGAAAGAACAGCAGTGGTGGTATTTTTTCCCTTGTGGAAGCCAAATTGACTATTAGAGAGTAAGTTATGCGACTCAAAGTAGTGGTTCAGTTGGTTATAAATAAGAGATTCAAGTATTTTCAAGAAAATGGGAACTATTGAAACTGGTTGGTAATTTTTGAGATCATGTTTGTCCCCTTTTTTATACACTGGGATAACTTTTGATATTTTTAGAGTTGTAGGATGGACTCCAAACTTTCGACACCTATTAAACAGAAAGGCCAATGGTTCACTAATTATATGCACTGTTTTTTTAATTATGTAATTGGACAACCAAGAGCAGTCCATGCTCTTGGGAGTTTGAGAACTTTGCCACTACCTTTGTAATCCAAGTGGGTGCGATTGTCCTCCATGTAAATGTATTGTTTGCAGGTTGTTGTTGCTTAAGTAGATCACTTGCATTGGTGGTTGTTGTTTCAATTTTGTTCCTAATATAACTTACAGAGTCCATGAAAAAATGATTAACTTTATCCGGGTCAAGAGCTATGCGATGTTCATCATTCCTGCAATGCTCTTGTGCAACAGCATTCCATGCAGCTTTGCACTTATTAGGAGCCCCTTTCAATGTATCTTTTGTATGCTGTTCTTTTTGCCATTCTAAGCTTAGTTCTGTAGGTTCTCTTACATTCAAGATATGCTTTGTACAAATCATCTTTCTGCTCCGTTCCATCTTTATGAGAATTTTTATACATGTGGTACAATGATAACATATTTTCCCTCATATTGGTAAGTTTATATGTGTACCACTTAATGTTTTTCTTTATAGGTTGGCTTTTAAGATTGATTTTTATAGGAGGAGAACAAGAATACCACAAATCTAAATAATTTTTAATGAAGCTCTTAAAAGCAGTTTCAGTTTTATTTATTCCCACTTGACAGTTATATATACAGTCCCACTTAATATATCCGAGTTTCTGAATGAACTGGTTTACTACTTCTTCCTTCTGCCCTCTAACCCACATTACCTTTTCCTTAGCATTGGCACCTATGTTTGGGGAATACGCTCAAATTCAGTGCATTTGTGTGGATGCTTCATACCGTAGATTCGACAGTTGTGCCTGTTCACTTTCACAGTACTGTGAAAAGTTACTTGGTTGCTAAAAATGAAGTGTTCAACAATGCCATACCCACCCCATTCACTTGTTACAACTGTGAATAAATCTCAGAATGCATGTCTTTGTTGTTGCCATTGACGTTCTGCACTAGCTCCAATTTTAATGGTTTCATAGACAGCTTCTGTAGCAGGACTTTCCACACTGTCATTGGAGTCATTTCCAGTTCGAAGGATGCACGATGCGCCGATTTCCTAGGACTCCTTATGAATATCTCTTGTAAGTGCTCCACATTCACTGCACTCACACTAGGATGTCCGCTTCTCTTCGTCAGGCACAAGCTACCTGTCATAAGGAATTTGTTGTGCCGGTGGTACATGACCTTTCTTGTTGTTAGCTTCTTACCGTACTTGGTTCTAAACATAGGGGGAAAAAAAACTTTCAGTGTTTATCTTCGAAATGACATATGTGTGATATCTGTACAGTGTTTGGTTTCTGTGCAGTAAATAATTGAAGCTGTTCCTAGACTTTATGTACACCCTGTATTTTGAAATCTCCTATGTTGGCAAACATATAAGTGTTATATCAAATATTGATAGAAACTGCTTACCAAGCATCAAGGAAGACATTAACACAGACGAGGAAAACCTAGTCAAGGAAAACATAAGTTTTTTTTGAAACTGGAGTTATATTAATCTGCCAAAAGAGAAGAAAGTAGCAATATTATGAAAAGGAAAGTTACCACTCACTATAAAGCAGAGATGCTAAGTCATAGATAGGCACAACTAAAAGCCTGTCACAAACAAGAAGGTTTGGCCAGTAAGGCCTTACTGGCCGGAAGCTTCTTATTTGTGACAGTCTTTCTGTTGTGCCTATCTGTGACTCAGCATCTCTACCATACGGCGAGTGGTGACTTTTATTTCCATAATATTGTTATATTCCATCCTGGATTTTCCTTATTTGAAAAGAGAAGACAGGTTGGATGAAACAATGCTTGGGGATGATTGGAAGAGGTCCCTCAGACATCAGGAAACTAATGAATTCGAAAGTTTCTCTCTCTCTCTCTCTCTCTCTCTCTCTCTCTCTCTCTCTCTCTCTCTCTCTCTCTTCCCCCCCGCCCCCCCCCCCCCCCCGCCCCATACACTTACAAGTGTCCATCACAGCAGTACTTGGGAATTCCACCTTCTAAAGGTAAGTGCTGCCCACCCCATCTGTCTCTTTGTAATTTTATACACAGTTCAGTCACATTAATGTGAGCACTGCCTATGTTTTATATCAACATGCAGTAACCGCTCACAGAAGGCAGATGCCAGCATTAGCATTGGAGTATATATAAAGTGGGTCAAGGGGTGATGCAGAAAAGAGTGCAGATGTTGTCATAATGCTGAAACAGAGCTATTTATCGGACATCATTGGTTTTTGGGCCAAGTGTAGAAGCATTTCCAATGAATGGATTTTGTGGTGATAAACAACGTCAAAGGGAATCGACACTGTGGTTTCATGTATTCTGGTGTTGTATGACGAAATCACATATGGTAATAGACAATCCCAGTCTGAGGGGAAGCTAATCATGTTATAACATAAGATTCTAGGTACTGTTTTATGAATGTGTTCAACCCTACCATTACTCTTAGAATGAAATGACATAGCTCTGAACTTCTTTATTTCAAACAGTCAAGATAACTGTATGATAAGATTGGCCATAACTTTTGTCCCTCAGTCTGCTATAATGGCCTCTGGATTTCTAGATTATAGTGCAAAATAAGTTACCAGTGCTCTCACAACCATCTCAGCGGCCATGTCTGCAGTGGGTCACACTATAAGATGATGAGAGAAACGGTCAGCGACAGATAAAATGTATGTTACTTTTTACTGTTAAGGCAAATGGTCCTGCAATATAGAGTACTAAGACTTTGAAAGGTCCAGCTACCTCAGATATAGTTTGAAGAGGTACATTTGGTTTTTGTTCTTGCACTCTCTGCAAAAAGACAATTTTGAACATAATATCCTAATTTATTTGTGGCACTTTCCCCATTACGATGTGTCTGTATACACTCATGACTTTGTTGCAGTATATACTTGCCAGTAGTCTCGGGATTCTTGTGCCTTCTTTAATTCCTCAGTAAGCACATCATCTACTTGCAGGATCTTAATTTTTGTACTCAAGGCACCTGGATTCTGATTTAACTTTCCAGGCTTAAGTCTGGTTATGTAGTCATATTCACAGAGTTTTAAGGCCAATCTAACAAGTCCACTGCTGGGATCCTTTAAACTCAAAAGGCACTGTAAAGCAACACGATCTGCAATTACTGTGAACTGTCATGCCTATAGGTAACACTGACAGTAATGGGTGCCAAAAACAAGAATCAGAAGTTCATTTTGTGTGGTGGTGTAATTTTGCACAGCTGCTACAGCTGACGTGAAGCATAACCAATTGGTTTTTCTCCACCGTTTTGTATCTGACTGAAAATACAACCAGCTGAGACATTGCTAGCCCAACCAGCTGAGACATTGCTAGCATCACACAACAAGATTAAAGGTAGAGCAAAATGCCGATAACCCAAGACAGGTGCACTTGTTAAGAGTGTCTTTCAGTTTTAACATGGCCCTCCTGCTATCCATTGTCCAGACAGGAGCAACTCCCTTCGTTAGTAATTTTGCAAGCCATTTTGTGGTGACCGGATAGTTCTCCACAAAACGGCGATAGTAATTTATTAACCTGAGAAATCAGTTGCAATTCTTTAATGTTCCTTGATGCTGGAAAATCATTCACTGCATTTTTTAATTGTGGTTCTGGTCTTGACCATCTGCTAAAATTATATGGCCTGGATAGTGCAATTATGATAGTGCAAAATCGCAGTTTTTGAGTTTCAAATTTACATTAGCATCACTAACATGGGTTAAAAGAAGGTTGTATACCTGGAAGAATCCTGGAGATACTAAAAGGTATCAGATAGATTATATAATGGTAAGACAGAGATTTAGGAACCAGGTTTTAAATTGTAAGACATTTCCAGGGGCAGATGTGGATTCTGACCACAATCTATTGGTTATGAACTGCAGATTGAAAGTGAAGAAACTGCAAAAAGGTGGGAATCTAACGAGATGGGACCTGGATAAACTGAAAGAACCAGAGGTTGTAGAGAGTTTCAGGGAGAGCATAAGGGAACAATTGACAGGAATGGGGGAAAGAAATACAGTAGAAGAAGAATGGGTAGCTCTGAGAGATGAACCAGTGAAGGCAGCAGACGATCAAGTAGGTAAAAAGGCGAGGGCTAGTAGAAATCCTTGGGTAACAGAAGAAATATTGAATTTAATTGATGAAATGAGAAAATATAAAAATGCAGGAAATGAAGCAGGCAAAAAGGAATACAAACGTCTCAAAAATGAGATCAACAGGAAGTGCAAAATGGCTAAGCAGGGATGGCTACAGGACAAATGTAAGGATGTAGAGGCTTGTCTCACTAGGGGTAAGATAGATACTGCCTACAGGAAAATTAAAGAGACCTTTGGAGAGAGGAGAACGACTTGTATGAATATCAAGAGCTCTGATGGCAACCCAGTTCTAAGCAAAGAAGGGAAGGCAGAAAGGTGGAAGGAGTATATAGAGGGTTTATACAAGGGCGATGTGCTTAAGGACAATATTATGGAAATGGAAGAGGATGTAGATGAAGACGAAATGGGAGATAAGATACTGCGTGAAGAGTTTGACAGAGCACTGAATGACCTGAGTCGAAACAAGGCCCCCGGAGTAGACAACATTCCATTGGAACTACTGACGGCCTTGGGAGAGCCAGTCCTGACAAAACTCTACCATCTGGTGAGCAAGATGTATGAGACAGGTGAAATACCCTCAGACTTCAAGAAGAATATAATATTTCCAATCCCAAAGAAAGCAGGTGTTGACAGATGTGAAAATTACCGAACTATCAGTTTAATAAGTCACAGTTGCAAAATACTAACGCGAATTCTTTATAGACGAATGGAAAAACTGGTAGAAGCGGACCTCAGGGAAGATCAGTTTGGATTCCATAGAAATGTTGAAACACGTAAGGCAATACTAACCTTAAGACTTATCTTAGAAGAAAGATTAAGAAAAGGCAAACATACGTTTCTAGCATTTGTAGACTTAGAGAAAGCTTTTGACAATGTTAACTGGAATACTCTCTTTCAAATTCTGAAGGTGGCAGGTATAAAATAAAAACTTTGAGGTTCGCCGATGACATTGTAATTCTGTCAGAGACAGCAAAGGACTTGGAAGAGCAGTTGAATGGAATGGACAGTGTCTTGAAAGGAGGATATAAGATGAACATCAATAAAAGCAAAACGAGGATAATGGAATGTAGTCAAATTAAATCGGGTGATGCTGAGGGAATTAGATTAGGAAATGAGACACTTAAAGTAGTAAAGGAGTTTTGCTATTTAGGGAGTAAAATAACTGATGATGGTCGAAGTAGAGAGGATATAAAATGTAGACTGGCAATGGCAAGGAAATTGTTTCTGAAGAAGAGAAATTTGTTAACTTGGAGTATAGATTTAAGTGTCAGGAAGTCGTTTCTGAAAGTATTTGTATGGAGTGTAGCCATGTATGGAAGTAAAACATGGACGATAAATAGTTTGGACAAGAAGAGAATAGAAGCTTTTGAAATGTGGTGCTACAGAAGAATGCTGAAGATTAGATGGGTAGATCACATAACTAATGAGGAAGTATTGAATAGGATTGGGGAGAAAAGAAGTTTGTGGCACAACTTGACTAGAAGAAGGGATCGGTTGGTAGGACATGTTCTGAGGCATCAAGGGATCACCAATTTAGTATTGGAGGGCAGTGTGGAGGGTAAAAATCGTAGAGGGAGACTGAGAGATGAATACACTAAACAGATTCAGAAGGTTGTAGGTTGCAGTAGGTACTGGGAGATGAAGAAGCTTGCACAGGATAGAGTAGCGTGGAAAGCTGCATCAAACCAGTCTCAGGACTGAAGACCACAACAACAACAAAATGGGTTAATATGTTTTTTATTTACTTTGCATGTTCTCTCACTGAATATGAAAAGACAACTGTGTTATCCAGGTATACTAGTCACATGGTACAACAAAAGCTGTCTTTTTCTCCATCTTTAATAGCTACATGAATCTGATAGTAGCTGGTGCATGGTGAAGAATTTGCATTTGACAAGATGATTGAAAATATCATCAATCCTTGCAAATAATGCTGCAAGCTTTTCCTCTGTAACTGGTTTTGTTGGGGACTACCACTGTAACGAGCATACATAAACAAGGTGTATACGACCCGGGACAACCGGTTTTTTTTAGAATTCTAGGTATTTTTCATTGTTTTCAGTTAATTTTTTGTAATTTTGACTGGTAAGAACCGATACTCTAACAAAGGATATTACTGTACCCCACTACTGCAGAATAATACTTCGACAATAAAAGATAAACGAGAGATAAGAACGAAAATTACTTAAATTGCAAAGGAAATGCGCCATATACAATGACTACACACAGTGCTCGTGCAACTGTCTGCCAAATGCAAAATGTGTCAAAGGCTTTAGGAAGACTATGCAATGCTTCATAACAACAAATTGCCTCCGCTGAGTGTGAAGTCACAACTGTCTACATTAGATTCGTTTTAGCAGTTACGAGCGGGCTTATGCGCATGCGCAGTTGAGTTGCTTTTGAGTAGTAGATTCTCCTAATTCTGGCTACAGGAATGTGTATGTTGGCTGTGCAAGCAGTCGCATCAAGCAGCTAGATGCTACCGGGAAAAGGGGGCGCCAAATTCATATTCTTGAGGAAAAAAACTTGTATCGCAAAGTGCCTAGCATGCAGCGCATGTTTGTCTATTGATTATTCATATGATTTTGAAACGCATCCCTATTGGATTTTGAACATTTTTGAACACATTTTAAGTTTATTTCTGACTGAATCATAAGTAGATTTTTGAATGCATGCATAGTGTATGTGATGTCTCATCGCATCTAGAAATAAACTTCCCGTGGATGGGACAGAGCTATACGATCTGAGCGGACTAAAGCCAAACGGATGAATGCCAATTGCTGTCTGATTATGTGGTTGATTGGGTTTGTGAAAGATCAGTGTTGTTATAATTACTAGCGAAATCCATAGATTCAGACTACCAGAGTGGAAATAAACAACGCTCAGGAATAACAACGTGCGTCTCCCGGGCCCTGAGGAATCGCTTCATGACGTCATCAGTAAGGCTGAAAGCGTGACAGCGCTGCCTGGTGACTAGACCTGTAAACAACTCTGTTGACGTAAGTGACGTCACACGTTGAACTATGTGCAAGAATGTGCCATGAATTTATTAAATTAAAGAGCGTTTGACTCATTTAAAAATCAACTCTTTGATGATGACTCATTTGGAAGAATTTGGAGCCCTGAAGATCAGACATTTATCTCATTATTGTAAATTTTACTGGCACATTTGTGTGATGTATCTCAAAGTGCAACACACACAAAAAAGATCAACATTATATGCGAAAGCTTAACTTCTTTTGCAGCATATTAACCTTAGAGGCCAATATTATGTGACAGCTTTGCTTTTCTTGCAGCAACACCATATATATTAATTTAAACTATTAACTTTCCCTGTTTGTGTGTTCGTGCTACTTAACAGTGATGTTGCTGCTGGCTGACTACATCACGTGTCCTATGCTCTGAATATCGGCTGGAGAGATCACGTGACATGAGCTATGACTGGCTTACAAAAGCGCATCGCAATCTTGATTTCTGTGATTTGGAAAGTAACATGTGGTGTTTGGTGGAATTCCAATGTATACTTTTGCAATACGAAAATACGCAGCTTGCATGTTGCTGCACATGAAAGATATTTCCAAATCTTGTCTTTCTCCCTGAGTTTCGTTTTCTATTGTGCCTGGAAATTCTATGCCCATGTATAAAACCATAACCATTCAAAGGATGATAAGGGAAAATATACTGTCACTTAACATGGAGAAAGCTTGTTTTCACCTGGGAGAAAGTGTATTTTTATCCGTGAAAAATCAGGGAATTTTTTTTCCTTGTCCGCGTATACACCCTGCACAAGAACAAAACATTGTACAGATATCATACGTATGTCATTTTGAAGAGAAACCCTGAAAGCTCTTTTTTCATGTGTACCGTGCAACGGTTCTTTCGTGTTCTTGTCAATACGGTATCAGAACGTTTAAGTTCTACCACTGTAAAGATGGAAGATCCGCGATTCGGAATGTCAGAACTGTCTAGTAAGTAGTGACAGGCACACTCCAAACCATCGACTCTCGGAGACTGATTTTAACCGTGTTCAACCTAATGGTAAATTATCGAACTATTTTTCTCTGAATCATACAGTTTGTGGGAAAAGCAGTGAGAATAATTACTTTTGGAAACCTTTTATCAGACAAAGCCTGTTATAACAATAAACTGTTTCGCTTAATAAAACGGCCACCAGCCCAGTGTCCACACAAAAAGATGAAGTCAATTTTCGACACTGAATAAATAACTGCTTTCACTTACTATGTAACTGAAAGACAACCACTTAATTTCCATTTACTTGAGTCATTTGGCAGTAAGTACTATTAATCCCACTTTCTGTTACTTATGGAATTTACCACTATACTTCAGTAATTATTTAAAGAAAACACACACATGTTTCAACAAGGATACAAAAAAATATTAAAATTATAGCTATTATTCATACGACCAAAACTATTATTTAACACGACTAGATTTCATTTCTTTAGGACTTTTATTTGTTAACATTTAACTAACACCAATATTTGTCTGGCTTTCTTTGACATGGAGAAGCAACATGAACAAATAATGTTAAGATTGTTGCAGTTAAACAATTATGTTATCTTACTTTCAAAAATGCTATTGAAAACTTATCCTCATGGTCACGAAAAGCGGTGGTTCTTAAACCGATATGTGCAAACTTTAGTATTTAACAATGATTTTCAGAATTTACTACCAAAACAATACTATTGCCAGTAATTTACTATTATTCAAGCTTCAATAAACATCAGAATACTCAGAATAAATTCATTTAGGTAAGGACCCTACTGAGGTAAATGAAACTGGAAAATTATGGTTAAACACAAAGGTACATTTAACACTTATATTCCACTGATTGAAGAAGGATGGTTCATACTGTGATACACTTCTAAGTAAAGTACTTTGCCTGTTACTGATGTCGAAGGTGGCGTGAGGCGGTGCTGTGTAGTAACATTGCACAGGTACGGCTCTTGATGTACATAACTCTATCTTCCTCTTGTTGGCGATGATAAAATTGCAAATTTCTGAGCTATTAATTTATTGCTGTACTGCGCCAATCACGTAGAACACGTCTGAGCATGTTCACCACTTGCAGGGCGGCTACCGACTGTGTGTCTCACTTGAGCGCCAATTCTCACTCGCATGCCTCACCACCTTTCCCATTCCACCACAGAACGGAGTTCCGTTCTACCTATGATCCCTACACATTTTCATTTTACACATCTGCTTACAAAAACCCTAAGTATGAACATTCTACAATAGCATGACAGCACATACATACAAAATTGACATAATTAATTACAGTTGTACTTGAAATATTACATAATTATTTACAAAATATGTTTTAATACATTTATTCCACCTACATCAAAGAAGTTATTTTTAACAGATAAACTACACTTAACAAAAGCTTGCTCTCATTATAGTATTTACTTAATTTTTCAAAGTTATTGTTGTTGTGGTCTTCAGTCCTGAGACTGGTTTGATGCAGCTCTCCATGCAACTCTATCCTGTGCAAGCTTTTTCATCTCCCAGTAACTACTGCAACCTACATCCTTCTGAATCTGCTTAGTGTATTCATCTCTTGGTCTCCCTCTATGATTTTTACCCTCCACGCTGCCCTCCAATACTAAATTGGTGATCCCTTGATGCCTCGGAACATGTCCTACCAACCGATCCCTTCTTCTGGTCAAGTTGTGCCACAAACTTCTCTTCTCCCCAATCCTATTCAATACTTCCTCATTAGTTATGTGATCTACCCATCTAATCTTCAGCATTCTTCTGTAGCACCACATTTCAAAAGCTTCTATTCTCTTCTTGTCCAAACTATTTATCGTCCATGTTTCACTTCCATACATGGCTACACTCCACACGAATACTTTCAGAAATGACTTCCTGACACTTAAATCAATACTGGATGTTAACAAATTTCTCTTCTTCAGAAACGCTTTCCTTGCCATTGCCAGCCTACATTTTATAACCTCTCTACTTCGACCATCATCAGTTATTTTGCTCCCCAAACAGCAAAACTCCTTTACTACTTTAAGTGTCTCATTTCCTAATCTAATTCCCTCAGCATCACCCGACTTAATTAGACTACATTCCATTATCCTTGTTTTGCTTTTGTTGATGTTCATCTTATATCCTCCTTTCAAGACACTGTCCATTCCATTCAACTGCTCTTCCAAGTCCTTTGCTGTATCTGACAGTATTAAAATGTCATCGGCGAACCTCAAAGTTTTTATTTCTTCTCCATGAATTTTAATACCTACTCCGAATTTTTCTTTTGTCTCCTTTACTGCTTGCTCAATATACAGATTGAACAACATCGGGGAGAGGCTACAACCCTGTCTTACTCCCTTCCCAACCACTGCTTCCCTTTCATGTCCCTTGACTCTTATAACTGCCATCTGGTTTCTGTACAAATTGTAAATAGCCTTTCGCTCCATGTATTTTATACCTGCCACCTTTAGAATTTGAAAGAGAGTATTCCAGTCAACATTGTCAAAAGCTTTCTCTAAGTCTACAAATGCTAGAAACGTAAGTTTGCCTTTCCTTAATCTTTCTTCTAAGATAAGTCGTAAGGTCAGTATTGCCTCACGTGTTCCAGTGTTTCTACGGAATCCAAACTGATCTTCCCCGAGGTTGGCTTCTACTAGTTTTCCATTCGTCTGTAAAGAATTCGTGTTAGTATTTTGCAGCTGTGACTTATTAAGCTGATAGTTCGGTAATTTTCACATCTGTCAACACCTGCTTTCTTTGGGATTGGAATTATTATATTCTTCTTGAAGTCTGAGGGTATTTCGCCTGTTTCATACATCTTGCTCACCAGATGGTAGAGTTTTGTCAGGACTGGCTCTCCCACGGCCGTCAGTAGTTCCAATGGAATATTGTCTACTCCGGGGGCCTTGTTTCGACTCAGGTCTTTCAGTGCTCTGTCAAACTCTTCACGCAGTATCATATCTCCCATTTCATCTTCATCTACATCCTCTTCCATGTCCATAATATTGTCCTCAAGTACATCGCCCTTGTATAGACCCTCTATATACTCCTTCCACCTTTCTGCTTTCCCTTCTTTGCTTAGAACTGGGTTTCCATCTGAGCTCTTGATATTCATACAAGTCGTTCTCTTATCTCCAAAGGTCTCTTTAATTTTCCTGTAGGCGGTATCTATCTTACCCCTAGTGAGATAGGCCTCTAAATCCTTACATTTGTCCTCTAGCCATCCCTGCTTTGCCATTTTGCACTTCCTGTCGATCTCATTTTTGAGACGTTTGTATTCCTTTTTGCCTGTTTCACTTACTGCATTTTTATATTTTCTCCTTTCATCAATTAAATTCAATATTTCTTCTGTTACCCAAGGATTTCTACTAGCCCTCGTCTTTTTACGTACTTGATCCTCTGCTGCCTTCACTACTTCATCCCTCAAAGCTACCCATTCTTCTTCTACTGTATTTATTTCCCCCGTTCCTGTCAATTGCTCCCTTATGCTCTCCCTGAATCTCTGTACAACCTCTGGTTCTTTTAGTTTATCCAGGTCCCATCTCCTTAAATTCCCACCTTTTTGCAGTTTCTTCAGTTTTAATCTACAGGTCATAACCAATAGGTTGTGGTCAGAGTCCACATCTGGCCCTGGAAATGTCTTACAATTTTTAACCTGGTTCCTAAATCTCTGTCTTACCATTATATAATCTATCTGATACCTTTTAGTATCTCCAGGGTTCTTCCATGTATACAACCTTCTTTCATGATTCTTAAACCAAGTGTTAGTTATGATTATGTTGTGCTCTGTGCAAAATTCGACCAGGCGGCTTCCTCTTTCATTTCTGTCCCCCAATCCATATTCACCTACTATGTTTCCTTCTCTCCCTTTTCCTACACTCGAATTCCAGTCACCCATGACTTTTAAATTTTCGTCTCCCTTCACAATCTGAATAATTTCTTTTATTTCATCATACATTTCTTCATCATCTGCAGAGCTAGTTGGCATATAAACTTGTACTACTGTAGTAGGTGTGGGCTTCGTATCTGTCTTGGCCACAATAATGCGTTCACTATGCTGTTTATAGTAGCTTACCTGCATTCCTATTTTCCTATTCATTATTAAACCTACTCCTGCATTACCCCTATTTGATTTTGTGTTTATAACCCTGTAGTCACCTGACCAGAAGTCTTGTTCCTCCTGCCACCGAACTTCACTAATTCCCACTATATCTAACTTCAACCTATCCATTTCCCTTTTTAAATTTTCTAACCTACCTGCCCGATTAAGGGATCTGACATTCCACGCTCCGATCCATAGAACGCCAGTTTTCATTCTCCTGATAACGACATCCTCTTGAGTAGTCCCCGCCCAGAGATCCGAATGGGGGACTATTTTACCTCCAGAATATTTTACCCAAGAGGACGCCATCATCATGTAATCATACAGTAAAGCTGCATGCCCTCGGGAAAAATTACGGCTGTAGTTTCCCCTTGCTTTCAGCCGTTCACAGTACCAGCACAGGAAGGCCGTTTTGGTTATTGTTACAAGGCCAGTTCAGTCAATCATCCAGACTGTTGCCCTTGCAACTACTGAAAAGGCTGCTGCTTCTCTTCAGGAACCACACGTTTGTCTGGCCTCTCAACAGATACCCCTCCGTTGTGGTTGCACCTACGGTACGGCTATCTGTATCGCTGGGGCACGCAAGCCTCCCCACCAACGGCAAGGTCCATGGTTCATGGGGGGGTCAAAATTATTACGGAACAAAAAATTTAAAATATACAGATTAATGGCAGTATTATATTTACAATAGCATTACAACTGCCACAGTGTATTTTGGTAATTTGCCGATAGTTGGTGCTAGTCACAAGCATGGTGAGTTGAGGTATGTTGTAGTTTGACAAATGGTAAAGTGGACAGGCATAAATGTCGAATATGGGATTCAAAGCATCCACACAAATGCATTAAATTTGAGCGTGATTCCCCAAAGGTAAATATTTTTTGTGCCTTGTCACGTCAAAAACTGTACAGGCCATTCTTCTTTGTCGAAAGCACTGTCACTGGGTATTCCTACTTGGACATGTTTCAGCAGAATGGGGCTCACCCCATTTCCATCTTGAAGTTTGTGGGTACCTGAACACGGAGCTACTGCATTGGTGGATTGGCCGTGCTGCACAAGGGGACAGCTGTTTCATGAACTGGCCTTCCTGATCACCAGACTTCACTCCATGTGAGTCTTTTCTGTGGGAACACATTAAAGATCTGATATATGTACCACCTCTACCACGTGATACAGCAGAAGTCCGGGAGAGAATACGGGAAGCGACTGCCACAGTCGACGATGCCATGCTAGGATGGGTATGGCACGGTATCAATTACCATACTGACATCTGCTGGGTCTCTCATGGTTCGCATATCAAATGTTTGTAAAAAACAAAAACTTTCACAGTCTCTCTTCAAAGTGCAATATGTATGAGACCTGTACAATGTTTAGTTCTTTTGCAATAAATAATGATTGAAAGTGTTCCCAGACTTTATGTACACCCTATATGTGACAACCAGGAACTGAAAGAAGGTTTAATTACTCCAGCTTTTAGTAAATCTGAGGCATTTTTGTCTACTGCAGCTGCAAGTGATAAGATGTGCAATATGGTTTCCAGGCTATTGGCTTGGTATCATATGTAGGAATCTTGTGGTACATTAAGAAGTTTGACAGAAGTTGTTTCTTTTCTTCAGATGAAGTTGCAAAGTCAGCTAGAATGGGGTACAGTTGACAGTGAGTATATCTAACAAACAAAACATTTATTTGTATGCCTGTATTGATGAGGAAGGTAGAAGTTCTGCTGTTCATTTATCTTGCAAACTTGAGCAATTCCTATCTCTCTTACCGGATTGGCTTTGCAGAAGGGGAGCAAGGAGCAGTGGCAGAACTGATCCATTCACATTTCGCGTATTCACATTCCTTCGAGCACCTCGTTGACCTGTTTGGTTAGCTGACCAGTGCTGTAGAGATGGACAGTTTTCTCTCTCGTGTCTGATTTTTCTAAAACAAGCACATGCTGGTGCCAAACACTAAGGAGCCGTGTAACTTTTGTCATTTGCAACGAGTGTAGCACACTTTGTCAACGAATGCACATCAAGTGGGCTTTATCCCGGTGGATGATTAGACGAATTGTTGCACCTCCTTTGTGAGTTGTGTAGCCTAACTTAGTGTACTCAGTATACTTCACCTTGTCACGTACCTGTGGGGTCAATCCTGCGAATGAGTGAATCTGCAAGCAAGTTTCTGATTTCCTGAGTGGTATCTCATTCCTTTCATTACTTTCTGTTAGTACATATGTACGACAACACACAACTCTTATTCGGTCAGAAAATCACTCGAAATCCTCTCCAGAATTTTGATATTTGATGGAAAGATTGTCCTTATAGTAGCTGACTGTATTTATCTCTGTATATATCCTCAACGCATTCTGCAAGTATGTCAAATGCCTTGGTATTTCTCAGCCCTTCCTTGAATCTACATAAGCATGAGCCACTCCTTGCAATTTCGTGCTGGTACTCCTATAAACCTTTCGTCAGTCGATGGGGACAGTTTCCCTGTATCCATTACATTTTGTACTACTGTGTCAACGTTTACACCTAGTTTAGAACCGCCTATGGGAACACAGAAATAGGAAAGTTAGGCTAGCTCCAGGCACAGTGCTGTTTCGCAGCATCACATTTACTAATACCTCACTAAGGTGCCTTTGCAGATCATCATTTTTCACACGGAGTTGCTCCACCAGAGTTTGCAATATGTTGGATCCATCTCTAGTTGCCTCTGTGACGTGGTTGAGGGAATTGCTTTAAACTAGACACACACACACACACACACACACACACACACACACACACACACACACACACACACACACAAAATTTGATCACAGACCTCGATGATGTCAGTGGCAGCATTGGTCCAGAGGCATTTCCCCCTACAAGTGAAGCTTGCACATTTAATATATAGTAATTGGATAGATAAAAAAATCCAGTCACCAAGTGATGGCAGGACAAAGGTTTTACTTATGCAAGCTTTTGAAGCCAGTGGCCCCTGCTTCCAGCATAAAGATTGAGCGGGTAGGGAGAGGGGTGAAGGGAAGGGAACTTGAGACGTCTAGGGAAAGGGGTGGGGTTCTGAAAAGTCACCCAGAATGCAAGGTCAGGGGAGACTTAACAGATGGGATGATAAAGGAAGACACCAACTGTTGCTTGGTGAATGGGTTTTTTAGCTATACAATTACAGTATATTGTCAGGAATTGATTATTTTGATTGTTACAATTAAATTGTTCATTGACAGTTGATTGGGCAGCAATACAGTGGCAATGCCCGGTGTCGAGGTGGCATCGGGACATAATAATCATGATGTGGCCTCGTGCGACCACAATAGAGGAGGCAGACGAGGTTGAATTTCCTTGCCTAATGGCAGCGTGGCATTAGGCCCGGGTAGACTGTAGTGGGCAGCTTGGGCTTACTGTGCTAAGCACTTGTCTGTTGCACCGGACCATGGAGCCGGACTGTCCTGCATGATGGATTCTTACATCTGTTCACGGCTTAGTAATTTGTATGGGGCACCTCTAAGCTGAAAGTGGGTCAAATTTGGCATCTCTCTTCAGATGCCAGTTCTTACACCCACCTGGGGGTGTCGTCAGGATTGGTTGGTGATGTGGACTTGTAATTAATATACATAGTCATGTTGGGAAAAGGAAACTGTATCAGTTTATTTGCTCATAGGGATTACATTGTGAGAATTGTCAGGAGGACAACAGAAGGTAGTTCCAGAACCATCTTGGAGCAGAAGGGAAAATGCCAAGGTAAAGAAACTGAGCCATTTAGTGTTTGCTATAGGTGGCGGTTTGGAACATAAGAGAGAGATGTTCTTCAGCTCTGATAGCAGTCAGTGTCTAAAGTCAAGTGATCCTGTGGCATTATTTGGTTGGTAGGTAGGTCTTTACAGTGATGATTTATCCTAGTCCATCATGAACTGGCCCATTTTTGTATCAGCAGCAAGGTGACAGACTGAATGGGAGCCCATTTGTAAAATGAAGTAATAGTAATTTCTTGCTTACGGAGACTGGAGTAGCACCTTGCAAACAAACTACTTTCCAATAACAGTTTTAGCCACGGATGTGATATTTCCTGAGCCTTTTACACAACTATTGTGGAAAATTGGGTGTTTGCGAGACTTTAATATGGTGCATCGTTAAAGTATATATTTTCAGAATGAGATATTCACTCTGCAGCGGAGTGTGCGCTGAAATGAAACTTCCTAACAGATTAAAACTGTGTGTCCGACCGAGACTCAAAATCGGGCTCTTTGCCTTTCGCGGGCAAGTGCTCTACCATCTGAGCTACCGAAGGATGACTCACGCCCAGTACTCATAACTTTACTTCTGCCAGTATCTCGTGCTTTGGTAGCTCAGATGGTAGAGCACTTGCCTGCGAAAGGCAAAGGTCCCAAGTTCGAGTCTCGGTCGGGCACACAGTTTTAATCTGCCAGGAAGTTTCATATCAGCGCACACTCCACTGCAGAGTGAATATCTCATTCTGGAAACCTCCCCCAGGCTGTGGAAAAGCCATGTCTCTGCAATATCCTTTCTTTCAGGAGTGCTAGTTCAGCAAGGTTCGCATGAGAGCTTCTGTAAAGTTTGGAAGGTAGGAGACGAGATACTGGCAGAAGTAAAGCTGTGAGTACCGGGCGTGAGTCGTGTTTCGGTAGCTCAGATGGTAGAGCACTTGCCTGCGAAAGGCAAAGGTCCCGAGTTCGAGTCTCAGTCAGGCACACAGTTTTAATCTGCCAGGAAGTTTTATATATTTTCAAATTACAAAAGTATAAATATGAAAAACACTGAATGTGATGCTTAAGTTTTGTAAACATGTAAATTAACATGGCATCTGGTATCTTTTAACATAACATAGATCCCAGCCTACTTCAGCAAGACATGTTATTTGTCCATAAAAACATGTCAAATCTCTTCCTCATGATGAGATAAAGATGTTCATTTAAAAATATTATTTAGCTAGTTAATATATAAAGTACTCCCCACTGTGTAATATTTGCAGAAATGATGAAAGAATTGTCGGCTTAGTACATCATCAAAGTGTGACAGATATGGAACATCTTCTCCTGCTACGAAGGGGTTATTTACTTATTGGGGTTGTGGCTTGGCAGTGTTTTGGAAGGCAGAGAGGAAGAGGCACTGTCTGCAATATCAACACCCAGAATAAGCTTAACAAGGCTAAGGAGCAATGTCACTCTCTTCTGTGGTGTTGTGAGATTCAATTTGAAAATGTTGTTCTCGTTAATGAGATCTGTTTACTCAATGTATATGAATGTCACATAAGAGTAACAAAATACAAAAGAGTTGTTTAAAAGGCAGTTATGTTATTTTGTGGCTTGAAGACTAGAGAGCTGTCTTACAGCCCTCAATCCTCTGCAAATGGAAACAAAGTCACACGACAAGACATGGTGGCAGTGCATAGCAGGTTTGTTAACATGGAGAAACTACAAGAAGGTAACTGACTTGAGGTAAATGTTTATGAGTAGCATCAGGGTGACAGATCATTGAAATGTAATGTGTCTTCTGAGCTCAGTACAGCCATCCCTCTCTTTTTCACTGTTAATTTTCACTACCAACAATTCGTGCTTTGACCACAAGCTTCATTCACAAAGTAGTAAAACTAATATGGAATAACTATTAAAATAAATGTGAGGGTTACCCAAAAAGTGAGGCACTACATTTGTTTTCCTTCAGTAATTGTTCATTGAACACAATGATAAATATACAAAAGAAAGAATGTTGTTTATTCTACATTCCCTATACTTCCACACAATTGCTGCCCTTTTCTATGGTCTTCCTCCATCGAGACACAAGGGTGTGTGTACCCTGTCAGTGCCACTCCTTGTTCTGGTATTGAAGCCACTGTGAGAATCACATCTTTGTCATCCTCAAAATGTCATCTACAAATGTGATGCTTTATTGGGACGAGCAAATGGAAGTTGGAGGTGCGCTAGGTCAGGGCTGTAGGATGGATGAGATGATACTGTCCAACCCTGTTTAATGATGGTTCTGAAGTCCTCAAACTTGTGTGAGGCCGAGCGTTATCATATAGAATCAGTCAATCACCTGGGTTATTATGGTGACAAAATCATTGGAAGCCCCTTTTGGGTTTGGTTAATGTGTTCACATCAGCTTCAGAAATATTGGTACTGTGTCTTGGCATCACATCAAAGAGTGAGAAGATTTAGTTTCCTCATGAGATAGTGTGTAACCCATTGTGCACAAACTTCTGAGTAATTAAGACTATGGAGAATTGCATCCACACTTTCCTTCCTGAGTGACAGCGTCATTGCCAAGTGCCAAGTTGTTCTGCATTGGTCTTTGTGAATGAGCACATCAGCAAGCTGTGCCTGGTCAAGTTTGAAAGCCACAAATGGGCTCCCTGAATGAAGCAAATCTTGGAGCTCTGCCGAACCAATGTCTCGTAATGGCCTCACTCTCTTTGCCCAGTGACTAACAGAACTTCTGTCTATTGCAGATGCTCCATAAACAGGATGCAAACAATTGGGAATATTCTCGAAGGTTCTATTCTTTGCTGTGAGAAGTTCAATGACGACACGCTGCTTGTAGCTTACATCATATAGAGCCACCATTTCAAAACATTGCTATAGGTATGATACCTGTCAGAATAAATGGGATATTTGTGTGTGCAATTTGGAAACTTCAAATAATGTATATCTTAACTGTCACATTCATACAATTTTTGCTGATTGAGAAAATATGTGGTACATTATTTTCCAGGCAATCTTCGTACTTTCAGTTAGCATGACACCCTCTGTTCGCTGCTGTGTACGGTGGCGAGAACCTGACCAATTGGGTGCAGATTTGATTTACGTGCTAGCTAAAGTGCTATGTGCTATATTTCATGTTGTGTTTGTGTCCTGCAAAAAAATCCTATTTAACTGATGCTCCACTTTACAGATCTCACCAAACTGTCTCATTGTTGGTACAGTTTGTTACGCAAAAATATTGAGAACTCTGATGTCAGTGGATGAAACGGTACCTATATTCCAAGTTACAGTTGAAGACTGCTTCATTATTATGAGAAATACAAATTTTTGATGCTAAAACCAGCCAGCTTTTGTTAAATATGAATGGAACGAATGCTTCAGGGCGAGGTGAAGAAAACCGAGAAGGCACTATGTTGCACCTTCATATTAGGCTAACAACTCTTATGGTGACAGATCTGTATATTTAGTCTTATTCACAGTCCTGGGCTCTTATTTCTAGTGTGATGATGATGAATTATGTTCATGCTGACACAGCAAATAGTTTATGTGTGCATAGGATGGCAGGTCTCAGCTGTGAAATATTCTGAAGGGGTAGCAATACCTTTATAATTTGATGGGAAGCAACTTCCCATGCAAGCGGGATATGTGGACATTGTCAGATGTCTGGTGTTGTGCTGAAGACATTTGGTCCTCACAAGGGGAAGGTCGTGGAATGGCCAACCAATTTGAGTCATATTTGGCAGGGTGCTTCTATAAACCTAAAACAGAGGACTGGGATATTTTGGCTCAAAAAGCTCCCCCATCCTTATATTTGAGGAAACCACTCCTAATTGATTGATTCAAATTTGACAAAATCAATAGGTAATTGAAAATTGGGTGTTTTCATCATGTGGGGGGGTGCTGCTCAGCATATTCCCATTTCGTAGAATCGAAGAAAGACACTGAGTTTGCCTATGGTAAACACTGTTCAAAAGAACTGCCACTGACGTAGTGATCAAGGGAGGAGAAGAGAACATATGTTTAATTTCCAAATACATTCTGCAGTTTTTTCATTAGTATTTTTTCTGTATTGAATCTAGTAGGAATAGGAAAGTGAAAAGGTAATCAGTGAAAAATAATAACAAGGTAGGGAAATAAATTTCTTTAATGACTTGGATTAGAAAGAATTATAATTTTAATCCTGGTTGCCCTACATAGGCTCTTTCACTCACTGTTACATGCCTTCACTTATCTTTGAACATCTACATGGGTGGTACTTGTCATATAAACATTTGAAGCAAATATGCTTGTGACACGAAGAACATATAATGAAAGCAGCTTTTGCACAACTACATCATTCATTCTGAAGATTTGGCAGAAAACTGACTTGGGTTACATTTACATATATTTCGTTTTTGGGAATTACACTGAAGTGCCAAGGAAACTGGTATAGGAATGTGTATTAAAATACAGATAGATGTAAACAGACAGAATATGGCACTGCGGTCATCAATGCCTGTATAAGATAACAAGTGTCTGCCACAGTTGTTAACTAGGTTACTGCTGCTGCAATGGCAGATTATCAAGATTTAAACGAGTTGGAACGTGTTGCTATAGTCGGTGCATGAGCGATGGGACACAGTATCTCTGAGGTAGTGATGAAGCAAGGTTTTTCCATTTGACCATTCCACAAGTGTACCTTGAATATCAGGAATCTGGTAAAACATCAGATCTCTGACATCGCTGTGGCTGGAAAAAGATTCTGCAAGAAAATGACCAATGACGACTGAAGACAATTGTTCAATGTGACAGAAGTGCAACCTTTCCTCAGATTGCCGTACATTTCAGTACTGGGCTATCAACAAGTATCAGCATGCAAATCATTCAACGATACATCATCAATATGGACTTTTGGAGCTGAGGCCCACTCATGTACCCTTGATGACTGCATGACACAAAGCTTTATGCCTCGTCTGGATCCGTCAACACCGACATTGGACTGTTGATGACTGGAAACATGTTGCCTGGTCGGATGAGTCTCATTTCAAATTGTATCAAGTGTATAGATGTGTATGGGTATGGAACTGGCCTCATGAGTCCATGGACACTGCTTGTCAGCAGTGGACTTGTTCAAGCTGGTGGGGGCTCTGTAATGGTGTGGGATGTGTGCAGTTGGTATGATACAGGACCCATGATATGTCTATATACGACTCTGATAGGTAACTCTTAAGTAACCATCCTTTCTAGATTACCTGTATCCATTCATGGCCATTGTGCATTCTGAAGAACTTGGGCAATTGCAGCAGGACAATGTGACAACCCACATATCCAGAATTTCTACAGAGTGGCTCCAGAAACACTCTTCTGAGTTTAAACACTTCACTGGTCACCAAACTCACCAGACATGAACATTATTGAGTGTGTCTGGGATGCCTTGCAATGTGCTCTTCAGATGATGTCTCCATACCCTTGTGTTCTTACTGATTTATGGACAGCCCTGCAGGATTCATGGTGTCAGTTCCCTCTAGCACTATTTCAGACATCAGACAAGTCCATGCCATGCCATGTTGCAGCACTTCTGCGTGCTTGTGGACCCCTACATGATATTAGGCAGGTGTACCAGTTTCTTTGGATCTCCAGTGTAATTCTAATGCATACAACGCATGCAACATCACCTAAAAAATTGGTGCTGAAAATTGATCATGAATTATGCTATGAATTGTTGTGGAATGTGGATAGTTGTGAAATTCCTGCTGGATTTCCAGATGTACATTGCAGTTTTGAAACCTCCAAATAAAGTTCTGTACCACGGCTCATTGTAAACTAGCATAGCATATTAAGCTGTCTGTGGTCCCTCGTGACATTTGTTTTCATATGAGGCTTTGAATTTTAATTTTTCACCAATCCAAGTTGTTTGAGAAATTTATTTACCTCCTTGTTATTATTCCTTAATAACTGCCATATTAACCCTCCTTTTGTTACTAATTTCAATAAGGAAAAGAAAGATGACAAAAAATCCAGCAGACTGCATTTCAGAATTGAACACAGGTTCTCTGCTCCCCAGCCAGATGCCTTGATTGTTGCATCAGCAGTACTTTCATTGAATAGCATTTACTTTACGGGTACATAAGTGGCAGTTGTAATAGTTTCTTTTGCAAATCCCTTGGAAAAAAGTTTGCTTCTGGACACCACCTATGATGATTAAAAGTGTTCCATTTTCAATTGTATATCGATCTGGTCAGTTTTGAATCAAATTCACATCATGAACTGTAGGGATGGTGTTCTCAAAACTGATCTTCATTTTATGTTGTATAGAAGCAGGCTGCCAAATATGAGCTGAATTGGTTAACTGCATTTGTGGCCTTCTCCTTGCCCATGTTAAAAATTTACACTTTACGCTGCTATTTTTGCATTGTTGTGAAGTACCGATCGATTGGTGGTAAAAGGTTTCAAAGAAACCATTGAAGCTATAATAGTACTTTAATTTGAAAACCTTTTGACAGTGTATGGTTTCTTTAATTGATTACATTTAATGGGTTTCATATAAATGATTTCCTTTTTCTTCTGTGATGCCATATGTAATGTAGTTAAGAGGTATATTTTCGTTTTCATAGTGCTGGAACAGTGATATAAGCCATTTGATACTTCAAAAATAAGCTATTGGAAAGTGATACCAAACTCCTCAAAAATACCATCAAAATTGGCAGAAAGTAATACCAGAGTTGACAGAAAACAGCAACAAATAGGCAAAAATAACTCTGAAATTGACCATAAAATAAAATGGATTTTTCCTGTCTCTGCTTACTGTTTGTTAGACAGACAGACAGACATTATTTCCACGACATAATACTTATTTCTTTGAGATTGTGTTCTTCGCAGTTGTAAACCATTGTTTACACCTGATTCTCTTATCTTGAATGTGCTGCCATACAGTGTATGTTCAAGTACAGCGTGTACATAAAATCAAGGAATACTTTCAATTATTTATTTAAACATTGTACAGATGCCATACATACTGCATTTCGAAGAGAAACTTTTTGAAAGTTTATTTTTTTCTATAAACATTTGATATGCGAACCATGAGTGATCAGGTAGATGACAATACGGTAATCGAATTCTTGCCTTACCCATCCCAGCATGGCATCATTGACTGTGGCAGTCACTTCCCGTATTCACTCCCGGAGCTCTGCCACATCATATGGTAGAGGCAGTACATACACAAAAGAGTCACACAGAGTGAGATCTGGTGACTGGGAGGGCCATTTCATGAAACAGATTTCCCCTTCTGTAGCATGGCCGAGCCATCGGTGTGACTGCTCCGTTTTCAGGTACCCAGGAACTTCACGATGAAAATGGGGTGGAGCCCCATCCTGCTGAAAGATGAACGGAGAGTCCAATCTCATTTGAGGCATCAGCCATTGCTGCAACATGTACAAGTAGGAATTTCCAGTGACAGTGCTCTTGGTGAAGAAGAATGGCCCATACAATTTTTGACGTGACAAGACACAAAAAACATTTACCTTTGCAGTCCAGTTTCAGATTCTTTGTTCACCATTGACCACCTGAGGTGGAATAGGCAATTTAAATGGATATCATATAACATTTTCCGTGAATAGTACCTTAAAGCTAAATGAGCTTTGCAAATAGCGCCCATAGATGATAACATACACCATAACATAAGATAAATACTTTCAGTGACACCACATAATGAAATCCTTAAAAATTAATGTTGATTGATTTTATATTCATAAATTCTGTTACATTGTAAGAAGGATTGATTAGTAACCAATTTAGTAGCTTGCTCTTGAAGCTACTTATGTGATCCGACCGAGAAGAAAATGGAAGTTTATTAAATATTCTTAGACTATTGATTAGATGGGAATTCGCTGTTCTTGTCAGCCTGTGCCTAGGTATGTCTAATTTTGTTTTGCCTCTGGTATTATGGTGGTGCATGTTTTCCCTCATTTCAAAATCTGCTATATTATTTTTTGCATACAATTCTGAGGCGTATATATAAAAATTAATAACGGTTAATATTTTCAGCTGAATGAACAGTGGTCAGCAGTGCTCTGATCTACCAGAATTGCTCATTGGCCTTACCACTTTCTTCTGAATTTTTAGAAGTTCAGTGATGTGAAGAGAGAGTCCCCATATCAGCAGTCCATATTCTATCTGTGACTGAAAGAGTCCAAAATAAATAACTCATAAATATTCTTTTGTCACCAGGCTCCTCAGTTTCCACATTAAACACATAACTCGAGACAATTTTGCGCAGGTGTGGTTGATGTGTGTTTCCCACATTAACTTAAAGTCTACATGAATTCCTAGAATTTTAACTGCTTTCACCTATACCTCTTTTGACAATCCCAGTGTAATCTGTTGGTTTTTATAAGGATTGCAAAGCAGTGTCTTGGGTGAGAACCAATTTAGTGCTGCTTCCATGTCATCTTGCAGAACTGATATGTTCTCGTGCTGAGCAAACAAAGTTGTGGCATCAGCATAACCAAATAACAAAAGTGGGGATACAATGGTGTAAATCATTGACTGCAGTTATAAAAAAGAAGGGCCTAAGGACAGAACCTTGTAGGACTCCCGTCTTAACTTCTAGCAACTGTGCGTCTCTGTTGCTGACATAGGCAAACTGCTTCCAATTTTTAGGTATGATTCAATTACTGCCAATGTAGAATCTTGTATGCCATAGAATTTGAGTTTAGCAATTAAGATATCATGAGAAATCCAGTCTAATGCCTTACTTAAATCACATAAAAGAAGTGAGGCTTTATTTTTATTCTCAAAGGTTGTTATTACTTCATTCACAATTGAAAGAACAGCAGTGGTGGTATTTTTTCCCTTGCGGAAGCCAAATTGACTATTAGAGAGTAAGTTATGCGACTCAAAGTAGTGGTTCAGTTGGTTATAAATAAGAGATTCAAGTATTTTCAAGAAAATGGGAACTATTGAAACTGGTTGGTAATTTTTGAGATCATGTTTGTCCCCTTTTTTATACACTGGGATAACTTTTGATATTTTTAGAGTTGTAGGATGGACTCCAAACTTTCGACACCTATTAAACAGAAAGGCCAATGGTTCACTAATTATATGCACTGTTTTTTTAATTATGTAATTGAACAACCAAGAGCGGTCCATGCTCTTGGGAGTTTGAGAACTTTGCCACTACCTTTGTAATCTCAGTGGGTGCGATTGTCCTCCATGTAAATGTATTGTTTGCAGGTTGTTGTTGCTTAAGTAGATCACTTGCATTGGTGGTTGTTGTTTCAATTTTGTTCCTAATATAACTTACAGAGTCCATGAAAAAATGATTAACTTTATCCGGCTCAAGAGCTATGCGATGTTCATCATTCCTGCAATGCTCTTGTGCAACAGTATTCCATGCAGCTTTGCACTTATTAGGAGCCCCTTCAATGTATCTTTTGTATGCTGTTCTTTTTGCCATTCTAAGCTTAGTTCTGTAGGTTCTCTTACATTCAAGATATGCTTTGTACAAATCATCTTTCTGCTCCATTCCATCTTTATGAGAATTTTTATACATGTGGTACAATGATAACATATTTTCCCTCATATTTGTAAGTTTATCTGTGTACCACTACATGTTTTTCTTTATAGGTTGGCTTTTAAGTTTGATTTTTATAAGAGGAGAACAAGAATACCACAAATCTAAATAATTTTTAATGAAGCTCTTAAAAGCAGTTTCAGTTTTATTTATTCCCACTTGACAGTTATATATACAGTCCCACTTAATATATCCAAGTTTCTGAATGAACTGGTTTACTACTTCTTCCTTCTGCCCTCTAACCCACATTACCTTTTCCTTAGCATTGGCACCTGTGTTTGGGGAATACGCTCAAATTCAGTGCATTTGTGTGGATGCTTCATACCGTAGATTCGACAGTTGTGCCTGTTCACTTTCACAGTACTGTGAAAAGTTACTTGGTTGCTAAAAATGAAGTGTTCAACAATGCCATACCCACCCCATTCACTTGTTACAACTGTGAATAAATCTCAGAATGCTTGTCTTTGTTGTTGCCATTGAGGTTCTGCACTAGCTCCAATTTTAATGGTTTCATAGACAGCTTCTGTAGCAGGACTTTCCACACTGTCATTGGAGTAATTTCCAGTTCAAAGGATGCACGATGCGCCGATTTCCTAGGACTCCTTATGAATATCTCTCGTAAGTGCTCCACATTCACTGCACTCAGACTAGGATGTCCGCTTCTCTTCGTCAGCCACAAGCTACCTGTCATAAGGAATTTGTTGTGCCAGTGGTACATGGCCTTTCTTGTTGTTGGCTTCTTACCATACTTGGTTCTAAACATAGGGGAAAAAAAAACTTTCAGTGTTAATCTTCGAAATGACATATGTGTGATATCTGTACAGTGTTTGGTTTCTGTGCAATAAATAATTAAAACTGTTCCTAGACTTTATGTACACCCTGTATTTTGAAATCTCCTATGTTGGCAAACATATAAGTGTTATATCAAATATTGATAGAAACTGCTTACCAAGCATCAAGGAAGACATTAACACAGACGAGGAAAACCTAGTCAAGGAAAACATAAGTTTTTTTTGAAACTGGAGTTATATTAATCTGCCAAAAGAGAAGAAAGTAGCAATATTATGAAAAGGAAAGTTACCACTCACTATAAAGCAGAGATGCTAAGTCATAGATAGCCACAACTAAAAGCCTGTCACAAACAAGAAGGTTTGGCCAGTAAGGCCTTACTGGCCGGAAGCTTCTTATTTGTGACAGTCTTTCTGTTGTGCCTATCTGTGACTCAGCATCTCTACCATACGGCGAGTGGTGACTTTTATTTCCATAATATTGTTATATTCCATCCTGGATTTTCCTTATTTGAAAAGAGAAGACAGGTTGGATGAAACAATGCATACTGAGATTAAATAGAAAAAGTTCTCAAGAGTTCCTGGAGCAAGGAGGAGGTGAACAACTCAGTAAGAGCACTTGTTTTTCCTTTCATTCTTTCTATTTAATTTCAGTTTCTATTCCTGCTTCTGTACTTTCTTCATTGGAAAGAACCCGAAAAATGGCGCTGTTATACTTCACTGTGTATGCCTGTATCTACAGCTGCTTGGTAAATAAAAATTATATCTAATGTTATTTGACTGCAATTCTGTATGGGGTGTAAGTTTTGCTAGCAGAAAAATATATAATTCCAGTGATACACTATGGCCGACCACTACTTATATTTAGGAGGTGAAATTGCCAGTGCTGCTGATTGTCACACACAAAATGAGGGGGAATGAGGAAGGGAGATATCTCATAACTTTGATGTTCCCCAAGGAGGAAAGATTGATAGCTTGGGGATGATTGGAAGAGGTCCCTCAGACATCAGGAAACTAATGAATTCGAATTTTTTTTTTTTTTCACCCCATACACTTACAAGTGTCCATCAGCAGTACTTGAAATTCCACCTTCTAAAGGTAAGTATTGCCCACCCCATCTGTCTCTTTGTAATTTTATACACAGTTCAGTCACATTAATGTGAGCACTGCCTATGTTTTATATCAACATGCAGTAACCGCTTTCAGACGGCAGATGCCACCATTAGCATTGGAGTGTATATAAAGTGGGTCAAGGGGTGATGCAAAACAGAGTGCAGATGTTGTCATAATGCTGAAACAGAGCTATTTATTGGACATCATTGGTTTTTGGGCCAAGTGTAGAAGCATTTCCAAAAATGCTAAGATTGTAAACTGTTTACGTGCCACCGTGGTGAAAGTATACAGTGCATGGCGAATTAGTGCCATCCAAAACCGGCATGCAGGCAACTGTGGTGCAAAGATATGTGTGGGTGAATGAATATGCAACTGTTGAGCAACTGACCGGCCAGATGAACCAAGGGGCTACCAACCGTGTCTCCTCAATGACCGTTCAACAAATGTTGATGCATATGGGCCTCTGCAACAATGGTTTGGTTCATGCACGTATTCTGGCTGCTGTCCATCATCGAGAAAGGCAAGAATTTGCATGCCACTGAGTGGCAAAAGATGGCCTTTTCAAATGAATCGTGTTTTATGCTCCATCAGACAGACGGCTTTTGGCATGTATGGCACTGCAACAATTGTTGAAGGGTTCAGGCCGGTGGAGGGGGTTTATGGTGTTGCGAATATTTTTGTGGTCTCCCCCGGGTGATTTCATCATTCTGGAAAGCACAGTGGTTCAACACAAGTAAGCATCAATCCTTGGGGACCACATCCACTCATACGTGCAATTTATTTTCCCTTGGCAAGATAGCGTCTACCAGCAGAACAATGGAGTATGTCACACACTTCGTAGTGTAAGTGTGTGGTACCACGAGCACCAGAGGGAGTTCACTGTGCTCATGCTCCCCTGCCTCCCCCTACCCGCTCCCTGCCCCCTCCTCTACCCTAAGGCTGAATTCAAAACCCAGTTGAGAATATGCGGTGACAACTTTGATACTGTTTTTGCCACGAATCTTTGGCCCTCGGCTGTGAAACATAGCACACTTGGCCACGATAGTGGATCTGGAGTGGGTCCACATCCCTGTTGGTACCTTCTGGAACCTCACTGACACTCTCCATGCATGTCCTCACTGTGAAAGATGGCTATTTGGGCTTTTGACAGGTGGTTACAAGTAGTTTTGGACCAAGCAGCTTCCTCAAGTTAATTTTACTATAGATAGAATACTTGGGCAAATTCCTGTGGTTTTGTTCACAACAATTTTCTTTCTTGTTTTGTTCTAGTGGCAGATTGAAGGATTTGTTGAGAAGTACAAGAAAATGAAAGACAGGGCACCTCTTTTGAAAGGCAGTTTACATAAGGTAAGGTGGCATAAACCATCTTTTTAAACACAAGAACATGATAATGAAAACCTATCACCATTATGCATTACAGTGTGCTATTATACTCCGAAATATACAAGGTACATCCAAAAAGTTCGATGAATTGTCTCAGAAAATAAAGAAAATGAGAGTTACAAAGTAATCACCATTAGCTACAACACATTTGTGACACTAATTGTAAAGCTATTGAAAACTGTTCATAAACACTTCTTGTGGAATAGTTTTAAGTAACATGGTCATGCGTTGTTGGATTTATCGCATCATTACAGGAGGTGAGACCGGGTGCTACCAGTACGATCCAGAGACTGAGCGACAGACATTTCCCTCACCTCCCTCAGATAGAAATTCACGATAGATCAAGACTTTGCTTTTGAATAAAGCAATCAACATCCTTTAATCTTGGATTTTGACAGAAGACTCTTTTTGGGAGGTGGGGAAGACAACAAACATTGTGCCACGGACTGTCACTCGGTCTCAGGATCTTATTGGCAGCACCAGGCTTAATCACCTGCTATGCCACAGATATGCAACGGTGTGTGACCACAGTGCTTTGAGCGATTGCACAAGAAAATTTGTTGGCAGTTTCCAACAGCTTTACAACTGATGTCAGAAGTGTGTTGTAGCTAACAGTGGTTACTTTGAAGGCCAAGACTTATTTGGTGCACCTCTTCTTGTTTGTCTTTTCTGTACAGATCTTTTTGTTTTCATATAACTACTGCAATCTGCACCCATTTGGCTCTGCGTGCTGTTGTCAAAAATTGTTCTCCCTTTATAATGTTACCCCTGCTCCCTCCTCTTGAACTTCCCTCCATTACAAAATTGAAATGTTTTTCTGGTGACCTCCTACTCAGTATTCACCAACTGGGAAATCCAAAAGGAAAAGCATTTCTCCTCCAGAATATTATCCCCAAGGGGATGCCATTATCAAGCTGTATAGTATAGGTGGATTATAGTGACGTGTTGTGTTGATTGTAGCAAAATTGGGAGTTGCACATGCTCCTAATTTAGAAAATTAAAAGTATGTGCTCTAAGACACTTGCCATCAGAATAATTCCTAATATGAAAGAAATATTTTCATTTACTTGTGGATTTGTGAATGTTTTCTAAGGCAGTTAATGGGCAATGAAAAATGTCTACACCCAAAATGAGATTATTAAAGAGTTACATGTGTCTCGTCACCCGAGAAATCTTCTGTCTTAGCCTTTTTAAGAAAGTGGGGACATTGATCACAACCAAACATTCTCTCTCTTCAATCATAACTTTCTCACAATCAAATGTACCACAACCATAATATAAGAAGAAAATGAGACCCACATTATGATCTGATGAATTTTTCTGTAGTACAGAAATGTGTGAAATAGAACTAGCACTGAAATCTTTTAACTTGCTTGGAAGTAATAAAGATTCCTAAGAGATAATAACACGTTATTTGAAAGTAAGAAGAAGAAAATTTTGTGTAATAATCGTATTATTGTCTTACTTAATTTTTAAGGCAGAAAAATTTGGAATATAGTCTGATTTGTTCAAGTTATGTCTTTCTGGTTTTGTTTGTACATGATTAATAATGCATTCTATGTTATATAATTCATAGAAAAGTTCTTTAAATTTGAGAAATCCAATGCAATGTTAATGTAATCAGGGAACAGTGTCATATGATTCGTAATAAAGTCTAATTTTATATTTATTTTTGATTGACGTTTATGTAATACTAAATTAAATTTTTTGAGAGAGTCCACCTCCGGATACACACACACACACACACACACACACACACACAACTATCATCTCCGCATGCTAAGACTGATATGTTTATTTCTGTATCTTCAAACTAATCTCACCACTTCTCTTCACCATCATTGTATTTTCCTGCTCCTGCCTGCACCAGACATATAGTCTCACATATTCAGTGGCATAAGTTGCAAGATTCCTTGCCTTTTGATATGCTGAACTGTAAAGTGTCACACAGCATAACAGGAAAGGAGAGACAGTACTGTCAACGTACTATATTTTTACAACTATATGTCTACACCATAAAACAAGGAAGGAAAAGAGCAATTCACAAGAATCACAGCCAGTAAAAACATTGCTCCTGATGTGCACATTTTTGTATGACATGATGTGGAGTTGTAAATGGATTTAGTAACTGATCTGCAATTTTATTTGTCCCTCCTACAGCATTTTAAGCTTTTCACAACTGACACTTGCATTTCTACACGCATGTCAAAGTAGTATTAGTGAATGGAGATAATACAAACAAGAGTTGAGATGCCACAGTTCGAATGTATTAGACTTTTCTGAAGGATGTTCAGTGAGTCACTAAGGAGCTGAAAATTGCATCCCCAGACAAGGATAAGACAAAAACTGAAAGCATATTTGTTTCTCAGTATTAACATGATTTTATGTCTATATGAGAAATAAGTTGTGTATTAAGGTAGTCTTTCTAGCTGCACTAAGATCCATATAATTTTTCCTATTGTTTCCAACTGTCAAACATTTAAGTAAAACAAAAACCACTAACCATTTGGTCTAGTAATAACAGCGTTTCTGTGTTGACGGGCTGGACTAGTGTGATCCTGTTTTAAACCCTTTATTACGAAGTACTAGATGCCACTGAGGCCAACCATTCTCGTACCGGCAGTGCGACAGTGTTCACCCATCGGCCCTGCCAGGTGCCAGGAAAGTGACTACTGGTTGGTGGGCGTAACACTGATCATTTTCTTGAGAGTTGAAGATTTCATTCTTTTTGTCACCTCTACGAGTTTCAAAACTGTGGTAGACATAACAATTAAAATGTTATTTTAAATGTAAGATGAATATAAGCTAGCTGTCATGTCATTCCTGCTTTCTGTTTATAGTCCCCGTACATTAATACCAACAACTAAAAATGTTGACAGTGAATAGTGAACCTTTACTGCTGCAGGTAAGTGATAAAAAAATTAAAGTTTTTATCAAAATAATTAATGATAATTATATGATAGAATGTTCAGATGTAATACAAGCATGTATCATGATCTGAAGCAACAACTCAGAGCACACTTTGTGAACAGTTAACAATATAGATCAACAAAGGCAAAAGTCAGTTGTTCATGTCCTGTCCTTATCATTCTTATGTTACATTTCCACATATTGCTCACTGTGTGTATGCTACCACAAAGAAAAATGCTTTTATGACCTTAATGCGCTGAATTGAAAGCAAATACTACAAAGATACTATTGTGATCATGTATTATTTAGAATCTTGAAAAAATCTGATTAGAAAGAAAAGAAACAGAACTGTGTAGCACAAAAAGAATTGCTTGAAGCCATCTACTCACAAATGGCTAAAGACTTTCATTTCCTATTTTTTGATAGTGACACAGAAACTAAATTTTGTTTGTGACACAGTTTCCAGTTGCTGTGACAACCATCCGTGGACATTGCTTAGCTGCAACTTTGTATTCTGCATTTGCTCTCTCATTGACAGAAGATCGCACTATTAGTGAACACCAGTTCTGTGGAAAGTTGTCCTGTAATTTATGCCAAAATAAATACTATAATTGATCTTGAGTATCTATTCCTTGAAGTCAAATTGATGACCGCTCTCAGATCTTTGATAAATGTTTATTACAGGTAAAAATAACCCACAGTCCGAAACGGTAGTGTGACAGTGTTGATGTAAACACAGAGCATTTCATCAGATGAAGAGTGACATATTAACTTAACCACTGTATTCCTGGTGCTTACAGTTTGATACATCCAGTTTCCAGGAATGTAACCCATGTACACTGTCTTTCATAATGTTGACACAATTACACAACCCATATGCTGCCTACTGAATGTTTCCAAAAAGTTAAAGGTAATGCATGTCACTGCAAAGACTGTAGAAAAAGAAAAGAAAGATGTTAATGAAGATGTTAGGTGGCCTGACTTTTGATAATATGAATGCAGATAGGTTAATCATGTGAGAGATTGCCACTGACTGACTACTTTGGGTAGGATTGGTCTTATAAAGGGTGGTGTAAAGATTTTTGCTGCATTCGGAATCTTGTAATTATTTGAAAATGACTAGGTTAAGTTTTACCACTTTGGATGGGCTGTATACTCAGAACGAAATTGGGTTTATGAAATATGTTGTGGATTATTACATTAGAAAAATTCATGCAACCACTTTATTCATCCATGTTAGGAACACGCCAGCTAAAAGTTAGACAGTCATATTTAAATGTATCTGCCTTATGTTAATTTTATTAAGTTTTTAATTAATTACTTTACATATTAATAAAGGATACCATTCAGTCCACAAAAATAATGTCTATGATAATACACAGGGGAACTTCAGAAGTAAACAGATATTATGACACAAAAAATAATAGTGTGCCTGGTTCCAAATTTTAAGTGTGTATATATTTTAATTGAATTATTTTCCAGTGAATCAAAATATCTTCTCACAGATAATGGAATGAGTGCTTTCCGGTGAGTGGTGTCTGCTTCAGATTATTCCGCTCAGCTTATTCTAAATTTCCTATCTCATATAATAGTGAAGTTTTCAGTTGATAACTTTTAATTAGTACAGTACTATGCACCACAGCATCATCAGCAAACAACGTCAGATTGCTGCCTATCCTGTCCTCTAAATCATTTATCTGTATATAGAGAACAACAGTGATCTTATCACACGTACCTGGAGCACTCCTGATGATACCATTGTCCCTGATACTGGGTTCTATTACTTAAGAAGTCTTCGAGCGATTCACATATCTGTGAACTTATTCCATATGCTTGTACCTTCATTCAGAGCCTGCAGTGGGGCACCGTGTCAAATGTGTTCCAGAAATCTATGGACTCTGCCTGTTGCCCTTCATATGTGGTTCACAGTATATCATGTGAGAAAAGGTTGATCTGAGTTTCACACGAGCAATGCTCTCTCAAGCTGATTTGTGGATGTAATCTTCTCAGTCTCAAGAAAATTTATTATATTCAGACTGGGAATATGTTCATGGATTCTGCAACAAACTGAAGTTACTGATATTTGTCTGTAATTTTGCAGGCGTGTTCCTTTACCCTTCTGCCACTTGGGACTTTGTGCTGGACGAGAGATTCGCAATAAATGCAAGCTAAATAAGGGATAATGCTGTGGAGTATTCTTTGTAAAACCAAATTGGGAGTACATCCGGACCTAGTGCCTTATTTGCTTTTAAATCTTTCAGTTGTTTCTCTGCGCCAGGAGCCTGTCCGATGGTCATATTTGTATGATTTTGCTGCGTGAATGATTTCTTGGATATGAAATTTAAAACTTCAGCTTTCATTTTGCTGTCTTCAACTGCCACACCTGACTGTTCAACAAGGGACTGAGCAGAAGCGTAAGACGCACTTAGGGATTTTACATAGGAGCAGAATTTTCTCAGGTTCTCTGCAAGATCTTTTGCTAAGGTATCACAGTGGTAGTTGTTGTATGCTTTGCGCATAGATCTTTTCGCAAACATACGAATCTCTATTAACCTTTTGTTGTTGTCATTTTTGTGGTCTCTTTCGAACTGAGGGTGCAATAACCTCTGCTTCCACAGCATCTTCCAAATTTCATTATTAAACCATGGAGAGGCTTTTCCATCCTTTATCCACTTACAAGGTGCATAACTCTGCAGACCATGATTTACAATCTGTTTAAACTTTACCTGTAACTCCTCTACTTGCATCTTACTGGAACTAAGTGACGTTAATTCACTGGCTAAGTGAGATGCTAACAACTGCTTATCTACTCTTATCTACAAGAAACACTCTCCTAGCCTTCTTACTTGATGTAATATCTTTCATAACCATGGTTAATTGCTAGTTATGATTGCTAATCCCCATTTCTATACTGATATTGTCAGTAAGATCTGGCATGTTTGTAGCTACAAGATCTAAGATATTTCCATTGCGTATGGGCTACCAAGCTAACTGCTCAAAAGAGTTTTCAGAAAATGTTTTCAAAATTATTTTGGCCATCTGTCTGTCAGTATCCTCAGCAATGAATCCATAGAAATACCAGTCTATACTCAATAGGTGAAAGTCACCTCCAACTAGTATTGCATGGTCTGGGAATTTATGCGCAACTGACTGTGGTCTTTCTTTGAAGTTTTAAGAACTGTCACAGTGGAATAGGGTCGCTACTAAAAACATCCGTCTGTTATACGGGACCGGATAACTTCACTGTCGCATTCCACTTCAACCTCAATAGAGGTAATATTTTTGTCAGCTGCAGTGAACACTCACCCTGCCTTGGAGTCTAATCTGTCTTTATGACATATGTTCCCTGACTTTCTAAATCTCTCAGATCTGTCCACTTTAGGTTGCAGTGAGCTGTTGGTCTCAAGAATACTTTGAGCATGAGAGCTTTCCTGTAGGGCAGGAAATTCAAAAAATTTTGTTATGAATTCTTTGACGGTTTACTGATAAAATTTTGACATTCGAAGTTTCTTTAGACCTAAAGTGGTCTGACATCCTTTGCTGCGTATTGACTGGGGAGTGTTCTTCAGAGTACTTCAAACTACTGTCTAGTCAAAAAAACCCTCATGTGCACTTCATAAGCAATCTGCTACCTGAGTAGCTGCTTCCTTCATGTAGACCACCCCCTGACCTGACAAAGGGAGTCTTACAAATCCCCAAATCCCCACCAGATAATGCAAGTCTAGAAATCTGCAGTCAAGACAATCACAGAATCAACGAAGCCTTTGGTTGGGACCCTCCACTCGGCTCCAAACCAAAGGACCCAATCACCCCTGGGAACAATGCTGCAAATTGCGAGCTCTGTCTGCACCCCACACCAAGGCTAGCAGTCTTCACCACCACCACTTCTTCCTCCTCCTCCTCCTCCTCCTCCTCCTCCCCCCCCCCCCCCCCCTCCCCCGGCCACCTGTATGAACTGAGTATGGCGACAGAAATCGTTGGTGCCAATGTGAGCCACAACTTGCAGACTACTGCACCCTGCATGCTCGATAGCTGCAGGCAGAGCTGCCTCCACATCTTGGATGAGGCTCACCGAGACACTACCGAATGCACATTGTCTTTCTTTCCAGCCCTGAACAGTGTCTGTCTAAGGGGCTCCACAACGCACCTAATTTTGGAGTTCCCAATAACTAGTAAACCCCTCCTCCTGTGGGCCTGCCCATATCCTACTGAAGCAGCAGCCACATATTTACTTAAAGGGCGAATGGGTGAGGCCAAGTGACCGGTCTCCTCATTGGCTCTCCGCCTTGATTGATGCAAATGCATTACCTCCCTATACTCACCCTGCGGTGAGGGTGAATCCACTGCATCATGTACACTAGGAGGTGCCTGGTTAGCAGAGCCCATGGGCAGAACACGTGACACCTGAGGTGTCCCATACAACACGCCAGATTCTCCACTCCCACTGTACCCTGAGGCAGCAGTCTGAAGGTGACCGATTGTAGCCAGAAGCGCCTCAAGCTGTTCGCGGACCACAGCCAACTCCTCGTGCATCCACATACAGGATGCACACACCTTAATCATCCTAGTAAGACCAACTGAGAAGCAAACTATAAAAGCAGATAGAATCCCAGGTACACAACTTGTTACCCTCCTGATGTGTCACAAATGGGTATTGATGCATTAATTAGCTAGCTGTTCAGTGAGCAATTCTGCACGACAAGCTGAAGGATATTTTTTCTTACAAAAATGTGAAATTAAACCTATTAAATAGAGCAGCATATGCTAAATTTAGTAAATGTACTACAAGGAAAAGAAGGAAATTCATGAAGACTTAACTTATTGCTCTGTACGATGACTGGTATGTTGTTGTATTAATAATAAATGAAAAAAGGAAATGACATGACAACTGGCTTTTATTAATCTTATATTGAAATTAAGATTTTAATTGTTAAAAATCAGATAGTGTTGAAACTAGCGAGGGCAAAAATAAGAATGAAACCTTCACTTTCAAGGAAATGTCAGTGTTCTGCCACAGCAACAGTTGGGACCTTCATAGCACCTAACAGACCTGGTGGGCAGAGACTGGTATGCAACCAGTCCAAAAATTATTGGCGTCAGTGGCCTCCAGTGCATTAAAATGCTCTGGGAAAAATAAAACTTCAAATCAGTTACTAAATCAGTTTGTGAATTCCACATTATGTCACACATAAATACATCCATCCTGAGGAATATTTTTACTGCCGTGATGCTTGTAGGTGACTATTTTCATTCTTTGTTTTATGGTAGAAGAAAATGAACCTTTCTGTTAAGCCACTGATTTTAATTGAAATTAGTCTTATGTTAACTCCTAATTCAGGTCAGTTGGTATCTCACTTTTTGTTTGCTATAGGGTACAGTATGGACCCGTGTGAATTGGTAGTACATTGGCAGCACTGTGTCTTCTTACCTTTTAAGCTGTGTGACAGGCTTTACAGTGCATCATAACAAAAAGGCAAGATACTGACCATGCCCAACCCATTTACAACTGCTGCCTGCTTCACTCATACCTACATACCAACATGCATTTCACACTGTTATTGTATTATTATTTATTTCTATTCCTGTCTTCATTTTAATCTCATCCAGTTTTCTTATTGGTCTTATTTACATCTTGATGTCTTACTACTGTGCTTCATGTAGCTTTATCCTTCCTTCGCTATACTTAATCTGGTTTTGTCTTTTTCAAGTTTTCAGAATATTCCCAAATGTTTTAATGCTCTGTTACTATTTTTTTTTCTCCACAATCGATTTTAGTTCCTTCCATCTGTGTAAATACAGAAAAGTTTCCCTACCCCTATACCGAACCCACTCCCACATAACTTGTTTCTGTGTTGCTGCTTAGTTTGTGGAATTGCTCCCAAACAGCTTTCCACAGTAATTCTATGTTATAATTCTGTCATTCCACAGCCCTCACCAACTCAGCCCTACACAATATATAACTGAGTCCTAAACATTTTGTCACTACCTCATCACTGCCTGTAAAATATTTCCACTCTGTTGTACCAATTACCACATCACATTGCCAAATTTGAAACCCACGTACTGCAGGAACAAGAGCAGCATGCACAGTGCCACCTTAAAAACTGTAAAGTCTATTCACTTTGTACACTTATATTGGACTACCACAATCCAGCACCACTACAAAAACCTCTGTCAAACCTCCTTTACATCAGTTAATAGATGCCTGACCCCATCTTGCAGAACTACATATGCTACACTCTCACAAGCTCCCGCCCACCATCCTACCGAACCCAGCACCTAAACAGTCCTGTAACATAGTAGTGAACCTCTCCTCCAAAAGCCTCATTTCAAAGGGGCTTATCTTTTGCCATATTCACAAATTCAGTCATTCTGAGCTTGTTAAAGACCTACTCTCCTTCCTAAAGTGGAAACACTGCTGGACCATTTGTGAATGTAATGAAATTTTATCAGAAGGTTCCACAATGTCTTGAGTGGATATGTACTAATATTCAGCTCCATATCTCCTTTGGTTCATTTCTACAGCCTCTCGTGAATAGGGTTCCTGAGTTTGCACCACCTACACACGTGCCAAAGTGTGAACTTTGGATAACTTTTGTGAAAGGTACTTTCAGTTTAGAAGCCCTTGCTTATGTGCACTTAAACAACTTTTTGTGCTGAATTAGAAGATATTATCGTTGACATTTTTAAATGCAAACTGTAAGAGCCGTAAGACTACAAAAATGACAGAAAATTCATTGTGTGACTTTGAGAGCCCATCTTCAACCAGTCACAATTCACAATTTAATCAACAGATTTGGCCGACGACTGTGCTGTCTTCTTGTGCTTTTTGTTTGATAGCCTTGGGCCTTTTCTGTCAAGTTATATGCTCCTACCAATTTGGTGTAAATGTTTTGGGTGCCAAATTTGTGTAGTTTTTGGAGTCTGTATCTCAACTGTATGTTCTTTAATCTCTATAATCTTTCTGTATCTAAAAAGAGAAGCCTTTCAACTTGAGAGGCACTGTAGTTTAATTTTTTACTCTTGCCTGCTTATGACTGAAAAAAAATTGCTCACAGTTATTACTTTTCATACACATTTTTATGCTCAAACGTGATATTAATGAATAAACAGAAAGAAAAATCAGTGAAATCTTTTTTCTGTCCATAAAAATACAAGTGTAAGTTATGTACGACTCAACTTCAAGCAATAAGCAGCAATAAAACAAATGAAAATTCAGAATGTTAGAACTCTAAACACAGCTGGAATAATTCTTTTTCACATCAGAATGAATAAATTGCTATTACTGTCTTGTTCATATTCTGAGTAAATATATTGGATTCCTGATGTTTTGGTGTTTTTATGACTTTTAGACATGTATTGTTCCGGAATTGGTCTTCTCAAAATTTTGTGAACTCAGGCCAAACTAGCGCTGCTGGTACCAGAGTTGTTGTAATTTAACCTTACCCAAAAAGATTGCGTTTTTAAACCCATTGTAAAAAAAAATCAATAAAACCCAACTATATCTAATATGAAAATTCAATTAACATACAAAATGATACATAGTTACCCTTACACGAACTAAAGAGAGCCATCATATTTACTGAAGGCAAATATGTAGTGTCACAAGAATTTATTTTATTAATATTGTGTTTTAACTTTTCTTGCAATTTAAAAAATGCAACTAAAATAACATTTACAGTCCCAGCAAAAAGAAACTAACTTGATGTAGAACTGTCATGAGAGTAAAGTACTATTAACTACTTTTTGGAAGCATGCAGAAATTTGTAGATCTTCACTAATTTCTCAGTTCTTTTGTCTCCTAAATTTTTTATTAATTTTGCCCAAATGAACTGGCAGATGGACAAGATTCTTTCAGGTGCATTGCTGGCAGGGCACGAAAAGAGGCACTAATAAAGTAGTTGTAAGAATGGGTTATTGTTTTCAATAGAGTAATAATAGGAATTTATATTGAAATGTTTAATCATCAATCTGAAAAGAAAGCAATAAAATCCAATTTCAACTACTTTTCTTTCATTTTTTAAACCCATTTTTATTTTCTCCCTAATCCTGGCTGGTACGTTCAGTTCATGTATGTGTAATACATAAAAATGGCCAACTGGTGTTGGCTGCAGCTGCTATCAAGGATGGTAACTATGAGGAATTAATAAAGAAAACTGTGTGCCATTTGGAATCAAAGAATGCATGCTGCAATATTGTGAACCATGTCCTGTATAACCTGACCTAGAATCTTATTCAGTACATGTTTTTAAAAGAATATGACCCAGAAGAAATTATACAGTACAAACAGGGTTTTGTACTAACAAGAATGTTGTAGAGATGCATCATTCAACTGTAGAAGAGTTAATAGAGAAACTGGTTCTTTAAAAAAGAAAACAAATAAAAAAAGTCATGGTCTGACAAGCTACCATTCTCTCTCTCTCTCTCTCTCTCTCTCTCTCTCTCTCTCTCTCTCTCTCTCTCTCTTCACCGCTCCCCCTGCTGTCCCCCTCCTCCTCTGTCTCTCTCTCTCTCTCTCTCTCCCTCCCGCTCCTCCTGCTGTCCCCCCCCCCCCCCCCCCCCCCCTCTTTCCCAAATTTACATCTGGGTACACCGTGTATGCTTCATATCACTGCTTTTTCATTTTTGCTGAGTGCTGGAAACTCTACAGCAGGCTGCTTCTGTGCACCCTACTAAATGAGAGAAATTTCTTCTTTTGTAAACGACAAACATTGTAATGCTTTTTACACGCAAGAAAGACTTCAAATAATTCTGTCTGCTTGATAAGCACATTTTGACAACATTTGCAATGAACAGAGTTACAGATTAGAACACACCCTACTATCATGTTTCTTTTGTTCCATGACTTTTTTAAGCACTGTCAAGAATGTCTTCTTCCAAGGAGCCTGTCACAACTCTGAGGTGGTAATCTGCTGCACATGGAAAACATAAAGTACAGCAAGTGGCCTAATGATCTTCATACCAATTAGTAATCTATTTGAGACCAGTAAATGCTACTCGAGCTACTGTTTGTACGAAATCTGAAGATACTGGCAATATCTGTAGGGTATATAATAATCCCAGAATGTGACAAGCAGTTGCTCGTCTAGCCTAGCACTTCGTTTTTATGTAATATTCTTCTTTACAGTGTCGATATTGTAGAGGCCTCCTTTTCCGTTCAAGAGGGTCTTGATTATTATTGGTGCAATCTCTTCCTTGCATAGTTTGTTAATCTGTTCCCAATATTCTGAGTTCCACTTTTCTTGTCACCTGGTATATTTAAATAACAGATAAATAAATAAGTAGTGTGACTATAATTAATACCAGTGTAAATAAAATCCTTGTATACTCTTATTAACTAAATAATACTACACCAGGCCATGTGAGAGACATTGTGTCAGTAGTGTTTTATGATGCCCTCCAGAAGAAATACTAGCACCACCTCCTAGGTTGAGAGTGTAAATAAATCTTAAATCTTCTCCATCTAAATTTAATTCTTCCGATAGTTCTGGTGAAAGGCGATTGCTTTCATAAAATTTCCATTTACTTAATTTATCTCTGGTTTTATTAAGTCCATCCCAGAGCTTACCTAGTTCCTCTTCTGTTTTTCCTAAATCAGCTGTGAACCATAGTGTACTGACTGATAAATCTGTTGTTTCTTGTACCTTTTGAGTAATTAATTCACTTACTCATGCCTCCAAAGTTCTGAAAGTGGAGCCTGGTAAAGCTGTTATGTCCAAATTTTTACCCTGCTCTAACACATGTAACCACATTTGCGTGTCTTAAGAATTGTTCATTTACTTTTGTAAACATTTGTTTAGTTAATTCTTACATATATGTTTTACATTCTGACCTACCTCCTTTAATTGTTCAAAACCAGCATTTCTTACAAGATCACATAGTTCGTTTATCTTAGTACTTAACTACTCTTGTAAAATGGGTAAAATGTTAGCAAGTTAGTTATTTTTGTATTTATCTCCTTTTTTTTTCCTCTTCGTGAGATTCCTGAATATGCTGTTGGAGGCTACCATTTGTGATATTTGTGATATCTACTTTTGCACTTAAATCCTCAGTCGGTCTTCCACCATTTGTTGCCTAAAATTTATTAATGTAAAAACGCTAATGAGTTGTCTGTTGTCTCAGTATTCTAAGCCCAATGACACTCAACTTTTTGGCCAGCCACTGACTTCAAATTTCTCACAACACATAGTACCACTTGAAGGCACGTTATTTTGATTCAAATACAGCTCACTTACGATTTTCAGTGGCTCTAGGCACGGCGAACTGCCAGTGCGAAGTGGGACTGTCATGGTGGGAAGGCTACAATAGAAATTGCTGCAGCAGTGGCCAACTCTGGTGTTTGATATACCGCCAATGTAACTGCAGTTAACTGGCGTGTGATGACAAGCAACTGAAGACTAGAAAACAGCCACCGGCTCGAAATCTCAATCTTCTGGATTGTAGACATGTATTTTATTCTGTGTTGTAATTATTGTTGAGTAACTTAATATTCTTGTATTGACAACTAAATTCCTTCTTTCCTTTCTGTATCACTGTATTCTCATCAACAGCTCAATTCTTCATAAACTTTTCTTGAATAAAGTATTATTAATGATTGCTGCATTGAGTAACCTTCACAGTTGACCACATTTTAATGGACAGTGTCCGTTTCTACTGGAACTCATTATGACAAAAATACTAATTTCTTTCAAGTATCTTAACAAATTTTTGCAGATTCGCCATTCTGTGGGGCATTCACCACAAATGAAATTTTTCCTGGGTACTTACATGACAATTTTCTCTGATGAGGGCAGTACATTAGCTACTATTGTCAAAACACCTTTTGCTCATTACCTGCATAAACTGCTCCCCCCCCCCCCCCCCCCCCCCCAAATCTCCCGCCATCTCACCGCCCCATCTCCAAATCAGTGTCCAGCTGTACCCTGTATGCCTTGTATTACTGACTGTGTCTCCTTTTTGGCATGCTGCTGAGTGCTGAAGACTCAACAACAGACAACTACTGTGCACACTACTACATGAGAGAATTTTCTTCTTCTGTAAACCACATATATTATTATAGCTTTTTACACACAGGAAAGATATCAAGCTGTTCTGTTTGCTTGGCTAGTATATTTCAACATCATTTGCAACAAACCAAGTTACAGTCCATAGCATTTCTTGTTTCTGTGTATGTCTGATGCATTGTCACATGTGTCTTCATCCTAGGAGCCTGGCACATATCTGAAGTAGGGACCTGCTGCACAGAGAAAACATTAAGAACAGCAAGTGTAGCCAAATGGAAGCCACTTCCAGTGTTGCTCTGTCCAGTAGCAACATAGTCTATCTCACCATTCAGTCAATATACACATGCAGAAAAATCCAGTGGTCAACATGAATGTCCCACTATCCAAACTACTTTAAATAAATGTGCTCCAGTAGTTGATGGTCATCATTCATCAGTCCTAAATACCCTGTGCAATACATTACTTTAACAAAGTGATAGATTACACTGTAGTCTTGATCTATTTAAATTCAAGGACAACATTTCAAGCATCATCTTGTCTTACGTTACAGAGAAAGAAATTAAAGAAATTGAATTTGATCAAGAAAGGTTTGCTGAAGTCCACAGAGTTGCTAGGATAAGAGAAAATCAACAGTTCAAGCCCATTGTTGTAAACAATATTAGGGGAAACAGAGGTTAGAATGATTTTGTAGTATTCAAAGTCAAAGTGTTTAAAGTCGGTGAAGAAATTCCAGCACTTATCAGCTTTTTGCATCCCACTGGCTATGTCCGTTCCTTCCATTGTCCATCTACCTAAGGTACTTAATGGATTCCGGATCATCACATATTTAAAATCAAAAGCACCATCAATAGCATCAGGAAGGCAATATACGTGTTCAGAATCTAAATGAGACGGCATTTGCAATTTATTTAGTCTGAAGTGCAAAGACATTATTCCAGTCATACAGTGTGTTTAAAGTTCTGTCTCTCTGGATTTTCATTTGTTTTATTGCTGCTTATTGCTTGAAGTTGATTGTACATAACTACACTTGTATTTTTGTGGCTTAAAAGCTGTTTTCTCTCATTTTACTTTCTATTTACTCATTAATGCTGCATTTGAGCATATACACTCTTTATGAAAACCTACAACTTTGAACAAGGTTTTACAGCTGTAAGCAGACAAGGGTCAGCTGCTGAAGCTGAAAGACTGCTGAACAGGTCCAGAAAAACAGGGACACTTCATTGAAAATATATTTATTGAAATATAAGTTTCAAAACTGGGCAAATTAAAGCTGAAAGTACATATTTTATACTGTAATTAGGCCTTTACAAAACATTCATTGTAGAACACACAAATTTGACCATCCAATATTTCCTTTTCTCTGGTGAACAAAACACTAGAACAGTGTATTATTGCAACCCCGTTTGTAGTCCAGTGGGCCATTCTTGAGAGCACAAGACAGATTCTTAAAAACCAAGTCAAAAAGAAGTGTATTTGTGCATTAGAAGTTCATTTGATATGAGTATTGTTTCAAAATTAATTAATTTTAATTTCAATATGAATTGTCCCACCCGTAACACCGAACATCATTAAGTTGTACAAGAGAACACTGTGTAAGCAACCTAGTTTGCGTGTAGGATTCAGCTGGTAAAATTAAAGTATGTTAAGAATAACATTTGCATTTTATGGGTGGGACTTTACGCACTGTATTCTCTCCAATGTTTGAAGCTTTGTCAGAAAATGGGTTAAGAAGAATATTGTTTTAGAATGAAGGTACATGTTTTGGGCACTTATTTTGCCAAATAAAATAATAATAGATATTTTTTACTAAATTTCAAATTACAATACATAGCAGTAATGGCATCAAAGACTAGAGTCCAAAAGTCCTGTATTAAAGAACCACATATTATACCAAATACATGACAAAATAGTAAAACCAAATAAATGTCATCGGTGCCAACATGTATCGTCATCTTTCTTGTGTGTTGAACTAATATAAAGTTCTCTGGTTTCCAGATGCGACAGTTCGATGAGTGTCGCTACCATCGTCTTATGGTAAAGTGTTGAAATGTCATCTTGCTTGATCTTATACAGGTACTGCAGCAAGTTGAGTTGTCCTTGCCCTTGACCCAGCACAGATTGGAGCAGATGAGGGAGTGTACTTGAATCCCAGCATATTCGGTCACATACCAACTAGCACATTGTACAGATATCTCTCAGCTCCGAGTGCTCACAGTGTGTCATGGCCAGTAACAGGTCCAAAGCAGAACTTTGTTAATAGCCACCATCTCTGTTTCTGAGGCCGTTATTAGCCCTAAATTTGATGGATTCCTTTATCATGCTGTCCCAAACTACATTGCATTACAAAGCACTCTTGCTCATTCAGAATACAACATGCAGCTTTCTTCCAAACTGTGCTCAGTGACTGCCAATTTGTCTCTCTGCCCCAGAGCTGATGTGCTCCAGGCAGTACTGCTGAATACGACATTGTGTCTGCTCCGTGTAACATGGCCTACGCTCACACTGAATGCTTTAGATGTCATATGGGCACATCTCCAGATGAAGAAGATGGTGATTATCTTTGGAAACTTGAGTTTAAACTCTTGTTTGTCCTGCTCTGGAAACCTAGAAGATTTTATTAGTATATCCCAGTTGTTCTGGAACACATTTCACACACATATATATAACTAGTACTGATAATAACAAACAGCTGGTACATAAAGGGCAGGCTCTATTAAAGGGATCCAGTAGGTTACAAAGCGTGGTGGTACTTTTGGAGTGGTATTCTAAGTGAATTTCTAATCAATCATGGGCTGGTTTGAAAATTGTTTTTCCTTGTTTCTTTGTGTTCTGACATACTTTACATCCATTAGGACCTCCTCACTATTGATCTATACATTGAACAGTGTATCTAAGGCAATCTAATCTAGTGAAGTGAAGAACAAGCATATTTTTTTGAATGGGTTTGTACCAGCTGGAAATGAATGTGTCAACTTGCGACGTTTGCCTACTTTATTTCTTCACTGATGGTCCTCAGTGTTGACGTACTGTGTTGTGAGACTAGCTGAAAAATGGGCGGTGGAATTTCAACACTGACTACTGTAAATAATGTAGCCGACAGGTGCACAGTTGCGTTCCCAGTTAATATGGTCAGTGCGCTGTTGTTTAACTTTGGATAAGCCTCGTTAATAGTTCTCAGGCAAACATCAGCGTACTGCTACCATAGTTTACTGTCAAACATCTATTAGCAGTAGAAAACTGGTCACACAGTTATTACAGAATAATATGCTACATATTGAATAAACACTGTCATTGTTTTAACATATGACCTATTACACATATTTCACAGTTAATAATACCTCCTGTTTAGCACACTTTGGTAGCTTACCAGTAGCACCAATAATTCTTATTCCAGAAACATGCATCACCACTATACCCTCTGTGTTCTTAATAGCTTCAAAAAATGCCTGTGAGATGCCTTTCAAATCGCTACCATTGTCCAGTAAACACTTACCACCACTTGCTTTTGTTACAGGGTGCCACACTTCCTTTTTACTAACCATTTGATCTTCTTCATACAGCAAATCCTCATTAATCCTTTGCCTGGAAAGACTATAATCCAGATTACCAAATTAATTACCAGACACAGTCAAATGACAAATAGCATGGTTCTCTTCCTCATTACCACTCTCAAACTCCAACTCTTCATTACACCTAACATTATCTTCCTTTATTGTTTCTTTGTGTAACACATTGTCATCATTATCAATTATAAATTTAAATACCTCATCCTCGTCACTACTGAATTCGTCACTGCTATCATCATTACAGCTACTGTCAGAATCAGACCCACTGTCACTTTGATTGTCGTCAAATACTTGGCTTATTAGTTGATTATTGTTTCCAGTATTAGACCATAAAGCAATACACCTGAATTCCTTATGTTCTCTTAAAAATTTACCATCTGTCTGGACACTTTGGACATCCTGGGCAATAGCAACACACTGTGTTTCATCACTTGATTTTATTATAGTACATTCCTCCTCTACTTTTATGGGATAAACATTGCTACCCACACTATCATTCAACATCTCACTAGAATTAGAAATTACACTCATCTTACTACTATCATTTACATTACCCTTACCTGTGATTACAGTACATTTATATACACATGGTTCTTCATCACTACCTGCTCTAGGGCGAGCCAAAACTGGAGCATTATCTAGTTTAAATGGTTTGATCCAGAACCTGCTCCATTTCTTTTACTTGAATTTCTCCTACTGTTTCTGTGTCCATTCTGGCTATCTTCCACCCAACCATTCCTTGAATTTCTACTGTAATTAGTCCTGTTCATCCTATTTACCTGAAATTCTCTCCCTAATTGATTATTGTCATCAAAATTCCTCCTACGATCTTCCACTGAGGGCTGCACCCTCTCCACTTTATCAATATGACTCAGATATCACTAATATTACCTGTAGGGGCAGGTATGAGCAATTCTCTAACTTTCTGAGGCAACTTAGTTTCTAAGCCCACTAGCTAGCTCTTTGTCCAAATATTTCAGTTTTTTTTATCCAAAGCTGACAGAATTCTTTCATAGTACCCTTCCTAGAGGCAAATCTCTCTCCTCCACAAAATTCACTCAAAATTCTCTGCTGCTTCTCTTTGGACCAATATTCATCTAGAATTGGTTTTTCAAAGCTGTGCCATGAAGGCATGATCTGTATCGCTTCATAGGCTCAGATGTTATTGAATTTAGCATCTGTTAAACTTCAGGAGTAAGTAAACAACCCATAATTTTTTGTTCTCTCCAAAAAAAATTCCTACCCCGAGATACAGGCCTCCGAAGATGAGACTGCGAACACCATTTTGAAGTTGCGAATTTAGGAAAAATTTTTGAAACGCTTTATCTCTGTAACTGTTATTGATATTTTAAGAGTTTTTTTTTAATTTAAAAGATAATTGCTTTATGATTACAATGATATCCTCCATTTGGACATATCTGCCAAAGTTCTTTTATTGTCGCCTTTTGAATTTTATTTTTTTAATAATTTTCGGATTTTTTTTTTTTTCAAAAATGCTAATCCAGAAAAGTTAGATTTTTTTGGTTGATTAGTACTATGTAGTACTCTCTGTAAAGAATAGCTTCCACTTTTAAGTTGGACAGGTTTTATTTTAAAAAAATCTTTTTTTTTCAACTTTCATGGGTAATATATGACTCCACTGAAGTTGTTTCTTACTAATTTCTTTGTTACAATGTTTATTTCTATTGTCTTTGTTGCAGTTATTTTTATCACTTTCTTTTTTGCATTTACTTCTTTTCACTTTCATTGTTGAAGATATTTCTTACACTTGGTGGTAGTTTCTTGTCAGTTTCTTTGTTGTGGGTGTTCATTGCAGGTTTCTGTATTGTAGTTGTTCAGTGCTAATTTGTTTACTGAAGAGGCTTCTAAGAAATCTGAGGCCATCCAGTGAGTTATGTGTTTTCCTGAGGAATTTGCCAGTTGACGCAGTTGCAGCGTGTTTTTTGAAAATGACTGTTTGAAATGTCTTCTGACTGGGCCCACAGGAGAGTGAAGTGTGCTGACTATTTGGATATTCATAAAAGAGTTAAATATAAGACAAACAGAAAAAGCAGACTTTGTTCAGGTTGGGAATAAGTGTTCTTATTTAAAGACTCTGTTTCAAAGTAAAGATGTACCAGCGATGACTTTTTGTGTTATAAATGTTTTGTCAGAATAACAACAATGATAGTATCAGAACAATGTGAAGCCTCCCATGGTGCAGATGATGCAAATTTTGCATCAGTAAAGGAGAAATTAAATACCCTGAATCAGTCAACTACAGAGGTAGATGTTTGTCCTGTTAAGAAACCGTGGTCAGTGAAGTCGAATCAGCAGCTCTATGCATCAAGAAAGTGCAGAAAAATTACTAAAGCTATGGACGAATACACTACAGCAAAACTGACCATACTCTCGAAAGTAGAAATTCAGAAGAAAATGAATCAAAGCCCTCTTGCACCTCTAGCCAGGAATTTTTCACAAATATCAATTCAGCATACTGTGCATCCTACAGTGAAAAGGCACAAGTTTTAACTATTATTCCAGAGACATTTTCAAAGAAAACAAATTTGAACCACTTTCCGTCAGTATCAAAGTACATGGTAGACAAATCAAGAAATGTGAAGTCTGTAAAAGGAATCTTAGGAAGACCAGATCCCTATTATTGTCATCCTGTAGAAGCAGCTCAGGTTCTTACAGTGCAGTCATTTTATCTGGAAGATAAATGGGACTCTTCTTGTCAGAGTGCCAACAAAAAATACACTATAACACTAACAGGTGAAGGTAAAAAAGTTGTGAAAGTGTAGAGGTACATGACTTACAGTATTAAAGAAACTTTTGCAATTTATAAGATCAACAATACAACTTCACATATCGGAAGATCAAAATTTTATGCACTATGACTTAAGTGGGTAGTTCCAACCCACCTAGAGATGTCTATTTATGTGTGTACGGCATGAATTTTGAACTTTGTGTGGTAACTTTGAAGAACTTACTGGAGCACATGACATATGACGCCTCTGTTAGGCGTGTGAACTCATTGGTAGTCTGTAACATAAAACAAGGGTACCATTGGTGTAATGACCAGATTTCAATTTTTACAGGAGGGACATATTTTCAAAACAAGACCACAAGTGTTGCAGCTATAAGTGATGACACAGGACATGACTCAGCACATGCTTTGCTAGTGGTGCAGAAAATTCTTCATCTGCAAACAGGGGCAGACAAAATCGTTATTATTTCTGATGGTACTCCTAATCATTTTAAAAATTGTTACCAGCTGTTTGAATTGAGTAAGTCACTATTGCCAACTGATTGGGTACACAGTGCTACTGGTCACAGGAAGGGGCCTTGTGATAGAAAAGCAAGACCCAACTCGCTTTATTTGTTCATGAGACCCAGAAAATATTAGATACAGGCTCCCAGGTAGATGCTATTTTTCTTGACTTCCAGAAGGCGTTCGATACAGTTCCGCACTGTCGCCTGATAAACAAAGTAAGAGCCTACGGAATATCAGACCAGCAGTGTGGCTGGATTGAAGAGTTTTTAGCAAACAGAACACAGCATGTTGTTATCAATGGAGAGACGTCTACAGACGTTAAAGTAACCTCTGGCGTGCCACAGGGGAGTGTTATGGGACCATTGCTTTTCACAATATATATAAATGACCTAGTAGATAGTGTCGGAAGTTCCATGTGGCTTTTCGCGGATGATGCTGTAGTATACAGAGAAGTTGCAGCATTAGAAAATTGTAGCGAAATGCAGGAAGATCTGCAGCGGATAGGCACTTGGTGCAGGGAGTGGCAACTGACCCTTAACATAGACAAATGTAATGTATTGCGAATACATAGAAAGAAGGATCCTTTATTGTATGATTATGTGATAGCGGAACAAACACTGGTAGCAGTTACTTCTGTAAAATATCTGGGAGTATGCATGCGGAACGATTTGAAGTGGAATGATCATATAAAATTAATTGTTGGTAAGGCGGGTACCAGGTTGAGATTCATTGGGAGAGTGCTTAGAAAATGTAGTCCATCAACAAAGGAGGTGGCTTACAAAACACTCGTTCGACCTATACTTGAGTATTGCTCATCAGTGTGGGATCCGTACCAGATCGGTCTGACGGAGGAGATAGAGAAGATCCAAAGAAGAGCGGCGCGTTTCGTCACAGGGTTATTTGGTAACCGTGATAGCGTTACGGAGATGTTTAATATACTCAAGTGGCAGTCTCTGCAAGAGAGGTGCTCTGCATCGCGGTGTAGCTTGCTCGCCAGGTTTCGAGAGGGTGCGTTTTTGGATGAGGTATCAAATATATTGCTTCCCCCTACTTATACCTCCCGAGGAGATCACGAATGTAAAATTAGAGAGATTAGAGCGCGCACGGAGGCTTTCAGACAGTTGTTCTTCCCGCGAACCATACGCGACTGGAACAGGAAAGGGAGGTAATGACAGTGGCACGTGAAGTGCCCTCTGCCACACACCGTTGGGTGGCTTGCGGAGTATAAATATAGATGTAGATGTAGATGTAGATGTGATTTTGTAGGAGGCCTGATGAAGCAGCATGCTCCAAAACATAATCTTTACATTCCAAACATAGCTGCGATACAGAATGCTTAGGATTTTATGAGAGTTGTGAAATCTTACACATCCGCAGCCCTCATTCTTTTGTCCAAAGAGGAAATCGAAGAATTCTGTGAGCAGAAAAAAGAAGAATGGTCCAAAAAAATTACTCCTGTGAAAGAAATTCAGAAGACACATTTTTGGACTCACTTTAAAGAGCAAGAAAGAAGACATTTCATTCATTCAACCAACACCTCAGAAACAGTAGGATAATATTCAGGTTCACAACCTGAGAAGGGGGATGTTTGTGGCATGTGTGTGTTGACTGGGATTGCAGAGATTTATAGACACTAGTTATGAGTTAAACGAAATTGTAGTGAAATTTATGCTACCACATGGACCAGTTGCTGGATGTAAGTGTCCAGCTGAAGGACAGCAACAATGCTATCAGTGCTCACCTTCTGTTCACAATGTTCTCAAGTGCTCCAGTTCCTATTGGTTCAACAGGAAGGCATCACTCTATATTAAAGGAAGATACTGAAGCACTGGAACACATTTTTAGTTCATTAACTGGCTAATTTCGGTACAAACAGAGTACACATAAGTTATATAAATTGAAACTTTTTACTCTTTGGACCTTTCACATATGTTTTGGAATCATTTAAAATGCTTGAAAAATGTGTCTCTTACTCATCTTTCAAACTACTAAAATTTTGTTAAATAAGGGTAGTTTTTGATTTTTATGAGCCTGTTATGTGATAATAAAACATGCTTTATGTATGGCAAAAATTTCAATTGTTTGTGAAACCTGTTCAACTGAAAAGTGGAGGATCCCCTTTTCAGGGAATGTAAAATAATATGGTACTAATCAACAGAAAAAAATCAAAATTTTACAGATTGGAATTTCTGAAAAAAAAAAAAAAAGATCCATAAATTAAATAAAAAAAGTTCAGAATGCTATAGCAAAAGAACTTTGTCAGATAAGTCCAAATGGAGGATTTCTTTGTAATCATAAAGCAATTAGCTTTCAATTAAAAAAATCAATAAAATATCTAGAGATGTTCCAGAGATACAGCATTTTAAAATTTTATCAAAAAGTCACATCTTCAAAATGGTATGCACAGTGTCATTTTTGGAGGGCTGTATCTTGGAGCAGAAATATAAACTACATTCAATAACATCTGAGACTATGAAGGTAACATTTTTTCCTACCCTGCCTGTATTGTTATGGACTATGCCTGAAGTACAACTATCAGCTACCTGAGCTGCCCACCCGTGAGCTACCTCTTTAAAAAAATCTTTCACAAATGACATTTTCTCCTTGTGATTGCATGTTTCAAGCAAATTATTAAATTATCTAATGAGATCCTATGGATGCACTTGAACATATGGTTCAAAACTATTAAATTTGTTACAACTAACAAATGAAGTTCTGTTTGGGACACTACATATTCTATACTTTAGATTTTGTATTTCTTCCATCTTTTTTTCCATATCAGCCAATTTGGAATCTACATTATTATTTACTTTTACCAGTTTTTCCTCTACCACTACTGCACACTTGGTTCCACTTCTGTTTCTAAATCATTTTTAATCTGATTGATTTGGTTCAAGTTTAACTCTGTTTTCAGCACAAAATTTCCTGGCTGCTTTGATTTCATCTTTACGCTGTTTTTTGGAAGCCTGCACCCTCCTACTATAGTCATCACAAAGCTTCTTTCTGTCTTCTACACATTTACTACTCATTAATGTTAATTTCTCATTAGTGTTATGTGCTTCTTCCCTTATCTTTTCATCACAATCGGTAGCTACTGCTTCAACCTTCGTATTTAATTCTGAAAGATTAGAGCTGACTACCTTAATCTCCTTTTTAATTTATTTCTCCAATTCATCCTTGAAGCTAACCATGTCAGTTCTAATGCTATGAGATTTCTTTTCCACCTTAACAATGTCTTCTTTTGTACACAATCTACTCATAATTTCTTTTAACACTCATTCAAATTTTTCGTCTGCCCTAACCTGTTGCCCTCGCTGACTTTCACTACTCCCCCTTAACCTTAATGATTTCATCCACTTCAGTACTGTTTTCATCCATTTCACTTCCATCACCATACAATATACATGACGCTTTTATCGTTTCATCTACAATAGGGCTTTCGTCCCCATCATTCAAAGTTACGTGCATGTCATTTACAGAACCAGTTCCCCATTGTCCCTTCTCTCTCATCACACTGTCTTGTTCGTTAAGGCCACTCATTATGCATAATTTAATATAAAATGACTTTTTTATGAAATTACCTTATTCTTATTGACTCGTCTTCTGCGACTGCTGCTGCAGTTGCAGCAGCAGTAATCATCATCTCGATTCATCGTCTGCACAGCTGCGTCTATGTGTGTGCTGATTTGCTGCTCCTTTACTCAATGGCTGCTTCCATAGAACCCACTAGCTGATTGGCTGCTGTCATACTGTGGCCATGAAACCCATTCGCTGATTTGCTGTTGCACTTCCTTCGTTATAATCACTGTATTGTAAACTGTTCTTGAGATAGTGTTCATAGTTCGTGAGTCCTAGTTTATTGTGCCCAATTATGATAATCATCACCCAGAAGGGAACCATACATGATGTTCACCTGCTTTATTTGTTTGTTGATGGTCCTTTGTGTCAACATATTGCGTTGTGTTACTGACTGAAAAATGGGGAGTGGAATTTCAACACTGACTACTGTAAATAATGTAGCCAACAGGTGCACAGTTGCATTCCTAGTTCTTTACTTTCACTGTTCACGACCTGCCAATAAACACAGTTAATATGGCCAGTGCACTATTGTTTAACTTTCGATGAAACTCATTAATAGTATTCAGGCAAACATCAGCATACTGCTACCGTAGTTTACTGTTGAACACCTATGAGCAGTAAAAACCTGATCACATAGTTATTGCAGAATGATATGCTACATATTGAATAAACACTGTCATTGTTTTAACACATGACCTATTACACGTATTTCACAGTTACGTTGATGCATTGTTGTTGACCTAACCAGCACAGGTTTCTCGTCTGAAAATCGCCCGTGGACTGATTGTCTCGGGACCAAAAATTTGCCTTTATACATCATCTCAGTGATAGGCACTGAAACTACACATTGTTCAGTGTTTAAGTTGCAGAAGTTACAATTAAAACATAAATCATTAAATTAACTGAATACATTGAAAAATTGGTTCTTTTTAACAGTTTGTTCTACACAGGGGTTAAGCCGAATTATTTGTTTAAATGATGAAATTAACAGATATAGATATAGAAACAATACTTTTTACAAACCTGTTAATTACTTTGGAATTAATGAAGGGCTGGATTTGTTAATATATTTTCAAATAGAGCCAAATAAATACTTCAAGAATCCTAGTGATTCTTTTTCCAAATGTGTATAATTAGTACAGAATTTATATTTGTTTGTAAGTCAGCAATAGAATCTAAGCCACAAAACAATTACTGATTTCATCCTATAACAAAAGATATTAACAATAAATTGTCAAAATAAATTAGAAAATCAATTACATACATAAAACGGAGCACAAATTTAGATCTGGTGCTATATTCTTTAAAACTGAGGGCCAACCTTTCTCTTTTATGAAATTGCAGATTACATTTACATATTTTGATGGTAATTGGTCAAAAATTTAAAAAAAAATGAATTTAAGGAGGCAGATAACAAAACAAGAGGAAGTAAGAAGATCCCAGCTTGCTTTGTCAAAAGCTTACATTTTGACAGTTTAAGAAGACTACTGCATCTCACAGGATGATTAAATAAATTTCAGACATTGTTTGTGATACCTTAAAGCTGTTTGTATACTTTTCATTTGATACACAGCAATTAATGTTCCTTTGAATACTCCTCATTGAAGCATTGAGCCTAGATTGATATGCTTATGTCTTACATGTGTATATGCTGAAGCTTATGTATGATTTATATCCTCAACAGATAGTTTGTTCAAATATTTACACTATGTGATCAAATCACATGTTGAAAACTGCATTCTTCCCTTAGGTGAGAATGGTCTCTTCTACATTTCACAATGATCTTGGTACTTCCTTAAGCAGGAAAGTGTATGAAATTGGTCCATAAATTGAAGAGTCACCCTTATGGTGGTTTTGAAGGTACTGAAAGTTCATTGGATAAACAAGTCAGTCACCTTTGTTCTAATAGCTTACAATACTTCCTGAAGTCTTGCTCAGTGCACACAAAATAACCTAGACCATAGCTGCTGTGCAGATGGCGTGGTTGGGGAGGACAACAATAGTTATGGAGACTTTGTTGTGGACAACCACAGCATGTTGGGGGAGGTGCAGATCAACAGCTGAAGCATCTGCACAAATGTATTTCTTCCATAGCTTGTCAGCTACAACTACTGAGCCTGTGAATGATAATATCAACTGGTTATGCAAGTATGGCCAATGATTTGACAAATGTAGATGTTAAGATTAAGTACTGTCTCACTAGAATACTGAAGAAGAACAAACCACATAAACAGAAGATCATTCAAAGTGAAACCAGGTGGACTGTGTGCCGCCAGAAGGAAATCTCCTAAAACAAAAAATATGTCATAATGGCCAACACCACTTAATATGGTACTCTCAGTGTAAAATAAAGAAAATGTCACACATGGGGATTGTGTGTCACCCCCCTGATAACCATTTCAGCAGGCATTACCTAAAACTATAACGTTCATTTTCTTCTTCTTCTTGTTTTTCCGAAGTAGTGAAGCCTGAGGAAGTACTTTCAGTTATTATATGAGCATGGTGTCTATTGTTTTGGACATTTCTGGAAGAACACACACCACACTGAATCCGCAGCTATGACAGCAATTGTAGTTGGAGGGAGAGGAAGGCAGAGAAAGGGAAGGGACTAATGATATTAGCTGCATCGAGACTTTACACAGAGTCAGCAGCGATGAGTGAAAATGTGTGCTGTAGAGGGACTCAAACCCATGATCTTCTGGTTACTAGGCAGTAACATTAACCGCAATGCCACCTGGACACAGTGTTTATTGCAAAAACGCAGACTATCTCATCGTGCTCCCCAGCAGACTCTCACAGCCACCCAGTGGCACCTATCAGCAGTCCCTGTCCATGTCGTACTTTCTCGCTGATTTTATATTCACACTGGAGGTTGAATGTAAGTGTACATCCACACTGAAGGTAGGGAATTAATTACCTATTGAGGTGAATCAATAGTATGAAAGCATGGTAAAACGTGCTCACAATTAACTCACCATGTAAAAAGAAATTGGTCAAATCTAGAACATAGAAATATTCACACAAATTTTATTCAGCATAACTAAAACAAACTTTTCTTCATATCATTGTCAACTCTCTGCCAGGACAAGAACTTTTTTTTCTTTCCTTCATTATGGGATACTTAACCAACCACAGTTTGTATTTCAAGATGGCTTTCATACTGAGGTAGTTTTCAGCCAGCAGTTGGTTCCCATTCCTTGTTCCACATATCCTGCAGATGCGTGCTGTTTCATTTAGTTTCAACACAATAGGCAACTAAATTTTTACCCAGTGAACTCAGTTGTGTAACAGTCCATCCCACAGAAATCAGCTGAAGACAGCAACATTCTCTGTTGCCAAAATAACTGGTGATCTGAGGCATCTCAACACCTTGGAAGATTACTAACATTATCAGACATATTGGGGTTTTAAAATGTTGTCTATATCTTGCTTACGTCTTTCATTCTTGCAGTCTGTAAATATAATACTGTAATACTGTATTGTATAAGTTGGGCATGCCCAGATAAACCTATTGTTTACATTTGACTGCACAAAAATTAGTTGTCCTCTAAGAATTCTAAGTCTGGCCGTCTACACAATCTGGCAACACTATAGTATTTGTATGTGTCTGGAGGAAATGTTGTCTTCCACTCGAGCAGTTACAGTGTTGTATCTGGTAGTAAATGTCGCGCAATGTAGAGGCATAGTTGAGAGTTTAAGTCCTCTCATTCTTTTATTTTTTAACCACATTTCGGCTGTGTACTTAATGTATCAGTCTGATAGAAACTCAGGGATAATTTGCTTCACTTTCTCATCTTCTGTGCAAGAGCTCATGGCTGCATCAAGATCGGAATAGATTATAGTCGAGAGTTTTCTTTCCATAGAGCAGCAACCAGCTGTCTGCCACTGGTCTCTTGATGCCAGCCACCATCTGACCAGTTGAGCTCATTGCGACGTATTTTTGGCACCTTGCTGCTCTCGCATTTAAATTGTTTCTTTGTGTAGTTTGATTCTCCGCATGAAATAACTTTGATAAATGGGGTGGACACCATGCAGTTACACATGTGTAGGTTATTGTGAATATATTTATCAGTTGTCATTTTCTTATTTGAACTTCCAATATTTGATGTGTAGTTATGAACTGGATTGTGTGTAGTTGAATCTTATGAATATTGTTTAAGTGTTATGAAATAGATGCAAGAGGAAAGGGTCTAGCACTTCAGACATATTTTTCATTTTGGGGTTAACTGACAGGTGAAGGAGCCTCCATATTTGCCATGTCTTTTATAACAGCATCTTCTCAATGTTGATAGCTATGGCATAGGGAAGCTCTATGAGTGAACTGATGACACTGAAACGAAAATGCGGTAATAGACACCAGTTTGATTTTTGTTGCTGTTAATTGTGGCATGTCGTACTTCTGCTATTGACTTCTTAACTTTGGCAGTTGAATGCAAATTTTGCACGAAAGTTAAATGGTAACAGTTCATCACATATGTCAATTATTGAAACTTCATGAATGTGGAAATTCATTCATGCCAGAATGAAAGAAACAAGAAAATGCTTTTCTGATGTGGTTTTCCTAATATCGTTCCACACTTCACACAAATGCTTCAAGGTGCATTCATCCCTCTGTTAAACCCACAGCAAACAGTATGTCACATATATTAGATATCTTCCTCGTGCTACTTAGTTTATAATGCATAAACAATGTTAAAAAGATCAAATTATGAAAAATCCAATTCATAACTGCAAGTCAAATACTAGAATTTTAAATTAGAAAATGACAGTTGATAAATACACTCATACCTTTTGTGTAGCTCCATGTTCACTTGGTTTACTAAAGTTATTTACTGCAGAAAATCCAACTATGCTAATAAATAATTTCATGCTTATCAGTGTGAGAGCATAAATTTACTCCAAACGCAGATGCACCACATTCATCTGTTCGGACTACAACCAGTGTCAGATGCCTGGTGGTGAGCAGCTGGGTTGCAGTGGTTATGTAGGGTGAGGAAACGTTTAAGCATAAACTGTTGTGATCTTGATGCAGCCAAAGGCTCTTTTGTTATTACTGTGTGGTTAGAAAGTGAAGCAGATTACCTTTGAGGTTTCATCAGGTTCACACTTTTAGCAGGCAGTCAAACTGCAGTTAAAAAATAAAGGAATGAATAGATTGGAGCATACAACTTTGCATCTACATTGCATGACATTTACCACTAGACCACGAGTGGTACAACACTCTAACAACTCAAGTGAAAGACAATGTCTACATCTTACAGTGTCTGCATCCTGTGTTGTCAAATCATGCATATGACAAGGCTTAGAATTCTGAGGGGTGGGGAACTTTCTGTGCTGTCAAGTGTATATGTAGAGTTGTTTCATTTAATGTGGTCTGGTAGTTGCTTCACATACTCATTTGAAATAACTTTTTGTTAATGGTAACTACATTACCTGAGAGCTTGTATAGTTGCAAATATTATTGATTGATCAATGGAAGGTCCAGCATGTAAGAACAATAATATAGAGGATAGATTTCTACTCGTAACGTAGAAGAGTCATCGAGTTGTTGGTCGGCACAATGAAAAGGACACTGGAAGTATGCACAATCTCCGACAAAGTTCTTCCTCAGAAGTAGAACTCACTCTCTCTCTCTCTCTCTCTCTCTCTCTCTCTCTCTCTCTCTCTCACACACACACACACACACACACACACACACACACACACACACGGCTACTGTCTGTGGCTATTAAGGCCCGACTGTGACTGTTGAAGTGAGCGACAGGTAGAAGGAGGCAGCACAGGTTGAGAAGTGGGAGAGATAGTAGGGTAGGGGTTGGGGAAGAAGTGAACCAACTGTGAGCTACTACCTGTATTCTGTAATGGTCTAACTTCTGTATCAATATTTTGTGATCAACACAACTGAACACCTTAGTTGATTAAAAAAAGATGGCTAGTGCTCGAAACCATTTGTTTAATCCATCCAGTACCTCACAGAGAAAAGAGAATATAGCATTTTCAGTTGTTAAACCACTTCTAAAACTGATCTGGACATTCGATAGCAAATTATGTGAAATGAAATGATCAATTATCCTTACATACACAGCCTTTTCAATAACTTAAGCAAACACTGTTGGCATAGAAATAGGTCTAAAATTGGTCACATTATCCCTTTCTCCCCTTTTACAAAGTAGCTTTTTCATGCAAACAGATAGCTTGTTAGTGGTCGTGCCCACATAGAATGTGCCACAGATGTTACCGCTTATTTGGTAGATCGTATGGCTGTTTTCACAGGTGGCTCTGTCTTTGATCAAATAGGAGATGCCAGTGATAGGACTGGAGTAGATATGGCTTCTGGGTCTGTTGCAGGAATATAAGCCTTGAGGCAAGGGGCTAGGAGCAAGAGAGGAGTAGTAATGGATAAGAGTATTGTCTAGGACTGGTGGGCAACAAGATATCATTATGGGAGGGTTGGGGAAGACAGTAGTGAGGATATTTTAGGACAGGTCGGGAGACAGTCAAAACTGAAATGACAAATATCCTCCCCATCCCTCCCACAGTGATATTCCACCACCCACCCAACATATGAAATATACTTGTCCATCTCTAGCCTGCCCCAGTTCCCAACCCCTTGGTACATGCCTCATATCTATGCAATAGACTCAGATGCAAGACCTGGCATGACAAATTTTTTTGAAAGTCTGTGCCGAATTTTATTAAATTAGTGTGGTGCCTTAACGATTTGAGAAATTTCACATGGGATGAAAGTCATCCAGAATCTTCTGAAGCCATTAAGGTGGTGCTTAGTAACCCACTAGTATTAGACATACCAAATTTTATTTTGAACACCAGGAATTTTGTTTAGAGACTGACAATCAAGCTCTTAGTTAGGTTTTGGCTCATTATTTCCATAATATCCTCTTAGGCATTTATAAAACTGTTGTCAAGATCAGACGACACATCACCTGGTCCCCCCTGTATAAGCAAGCCTGGAGGTTGGTGGGGTCAAGATCACTCAACATGTCACCTGGTACTCCCTGAATAAGGCTGTCCAGAGGTTGGTGGAGGAGTGTGAGAGCCGTAAGGGAGCTGAGCCCAACTTGAATTCCCTCAAGTGGCTTTTAGAGCCTACCTGTTAGGAATGCCTGATGGATTAACTTTGTATGGATTATATAGGTCCACTTCATCAAGTGTGTGTGTGTGTGTGTGTGTGTATTAGGCACCTACTAGTTATCATGGATGACTTTTCTCGTTTTTTTTGACACATTCCAAGCAGAGAAATGACATTCCTGGCAGCTGGCCAGCATTTGTTATGAATTTTTTCTGTTTCCAGGCCACCGAGGATGCTTGATAGCTTCTGTTTCCCAGCTATTTGTGAGGTTCTGCTTTGACAATGGAATTAAAGATGTGACCACAAATCCTTTTACCAGCATACTTTGCTGACCAGGTGAACTGCAAGTTGAAGGCTGTGCTTATCTTTCACAACAAGGCTCAGACAACGTGGCTCAATTTTATCTTTAACACTGCACAACCCAAGTTCCTGGAGGCTGCTCCAGTATCCCTTATGTTAGCACATCCAGTCAATTTTCCTCTTGTCAACCTGTAGTCAATCAATGATTTGCTTCAAGAACAAGTCACCCTAGCAGTAACACAGCACAACTGGAGCCAGGCTAGACATAATACCAAAATTGCCTGTCACAGGTTATCCATCTGTTAGTCAGGGGCTAAACGGTTCATTGGAAAGGCTGGGGACACAGTGTTAGTCCGAAACCCTAATATTGCTGAAAAGGGGGAGTTAGTGTTCGATAGCAAGGTTGCTCCTCAGTTGTTGGGACCCTGTTAGATTGTCAGGGTGGTGAGTTCGGCAAACCTCCTTGTTCTGAATTTATGGACGAGTAAAGCCTCACACATGCACATTACTCATATCAAGGAGAGGCATATGTAAAGGGCTCCTTAATGGTGGGGACGGGGGATTTTGGTTTGGTGGAGGAGGCTGAACCATGGTGGGCTCCCTCTTCGAATTCGAGCCCCATGTGCCTGGCAGATGTCACTTCTCACAGCTCAGAGCTCGTGGCACCAGTGGGCATTGTGGAGCAACAATGGGTGTAGAGGAACAGCAGTGGATCTCACGGGCAGTCGGTGTCTTGAAGCTGGACTGGAGGGTGAGTCATGCAGGGCTCGTGGGCAGCACGTACTGTTTAGCTGGACTTTATGTGGCAGTATCATTATACCATCACAATCATTACAATAATACAACATTCTTTCAATAATGGTAACTGCCATAGGCTGATCAGCCCAAGATTATCATCACTCATCTAAAAGCTGGTATGTACACCTCTGTCACAGACAACAATAGGGAGACATAGTGGCACAGACCCCCCCATGAACCATGGACCTTGCCGTTGGTGGGGAGGCTTGCGTGCCTCAGCGATACAGATAGCCGTACCGTAGGTGCAACCACAATGGAGTATCTGTTGAGAGGCCAGACAAACGTGTGGTTCCTGAAGAGGGGCAGCAGCCTTTTCAGCAGTTGCAAGGGCAACAGTCTGGATGATTGACTGATCTGGCCTTGTAACAATAACCAAAACGGCCTTGCTGTGCTGGTACTGCGAACGGCTGAAAGCAAGGGGAAACTACAGCCGTAATTTTTCCCGAGGGCATGCAGCTTTACTGTATGATTACATGATGATGGCGTCCTCTTGGGTAAAATATTCCGGAGGTAAAATAGTCCCCCATTCGGATCTCCGGGCGGGGACTACTCAAGAGGATGTCGTTATCAGGAGAAAGAAAACTGGCGTTCTACGGATCGGAGCGTGGAATGTCAGATCCCTTAATCGGGCAGGTAGGTTAGAAAATTTAAAAAGGGGAATGGATAGGTTGAAGTTAGATATAGTGGGAATTAGTGAAGTTCGGTGGCAGGAGGAACAAGACTTCTGGTCAGGTGACTACAGGGTTATAAATACAAAATCAAATAGGGGTAATGCAGGAGTAGGTTTAATAATGAATAGGAAAATAGGAATGCGGGTAAGCTACTACAAACAGCATAGTGAACGCATTATTGTGGCCAAGATAGATACGAAGCCCACGCCTACTACAGTAGTACAAGTTTACATGCCAACTAGCTCTGCAGCTGACGAAGAAATTGAAGAAATGTATGATGAAATAAAAGAAATTATTCAGATTGTGAAGGGAGACGAAAATTTAATAGTAATGGGTGACTGGAATTCGAGTGTAGGAAAAGGGAGAGAAGGAAACATAGTAGGTGAATATGGATTGGGGGACAGAAATGAAAGAGGAAGCCGCCTGGTCGAATTTTGCACAGAGCACAACATAATCATAACTAACACTTGGTTTAAGAATCATGAAAGAAGGTTGTATACATGGAAGAACCCTGGAGATACTAAAAGGTATCAGATAGATTATATAATGGTAAGACAGAGATTTAGGAACCAGGTTTTAAATTGTAAGACATTTCCAGGGGCAGATGTGGACTCTGACCACAATCTATTGGCTATGACCTGTAGATTAAAACTGAAGAAACTGCAAAAAGGTGGGAATTTAAGGAGATGGGACCTGGATAAACTAAAAGAACCAGAGGTTGTACAGAGATTCAGGGAGAGCATAAGGGAGCAATTGACAGGAATGGGGGAAATAAATACAGTAGAAGAAGAATGGGTAGCTTTGAGGGATGAAGTAGTGAAGGCAGCAGAGGATCAAGTAGGTAAAAAGACGAGGGCTAGTAGAAATCCTTGGGTAACAGAAGAAATACTGAATTTAATTGATGAAAGGAGAAAATATAAAAATGCAGTAACTGAAACAGGCAAAAAGGAATACAAACGTCTCAAAAATGAGATCGACAGGAAGTGCAAAATGACTAAGCAGGGATGGCTAGAGGACAAATGTAAGGATGTAGAGGCCTATCTCACTAGGGGTAAGATAGATACCGCCTACAGGAAAATTAAAGAGACCTTTGGAGATAAGAGAACGACTTGTATGAATATCAAGAGCTCAGATGGAAACCCAGTTCTAAGCAAAGAAGGGAAAGCAGAAAGGTGGAAGGAGTATATAGAGGGTCTATACAAGGGCGATGTACTTGAGGACAATATTATGGAAATGGAAGAGGATGTAGATGAAGATGAAATGGGAGATATGATACTGCGTGAAGAGTTTGACAGAACACTGAAAGACCTGAGTCGAAACAAGGCCCCCGGAGTAGACAATATTCCATTGGAACTACTGACGGCCGTGGGAGAGCCAGTCCTGACAAAACTCTACCATCTGGTGAGCAAGATGTATGAAACAGGCGAAATACCCTCAGACTTTAAGAAGAATATAATAATTCCAATCCCAAAGAAAGCAGGTGTTGACAGATGTGAAAATTACCGAACTATCAGCTTAATAAGTCACAGCTGCAAAATACTAACACGAATTCTTTACAGACGAATGGAAAAAGTAGTAGAAGCCAACCTCGGGGAAGATCAGTTTGGATTCCGTAGAAACACTGGAACACGTGAGGCAATACTGACCTTACGACTTGTCTTAGAAGAAAGATTAAGGAAAGGCAAACCTACGTTTCTAGCATTTGTAGACTTAGAGAAAGCTTTTGACAATGTTGACTGGAATACTCTCTTTCAAATTCTAAAGGTGGCAGGGGTAAAATACAGGGAGCGAAAGGCTATTTACAATTTGTACAGAAACCAGATGGCAGTTATAAGAGTCGAGGGACATGAAAGGGAAGCAGTGGTCGGGAAGGGAGTAAGACAGGGTTGTAGCCTCTCCCCGATGTTGTTCAATCTGTATATTGAGCAAGCAGTAAAGGAAACAAAAGAAAAATTAGGAGTAGGTATTAAAATTCATGGAGAAGAAATAAAAACTTTGAGGTTCGCCGATGACATTGTAATTCTGTCAGAGACAGCAAAGGACTTGGAAGAGCAGTTGAATGGCATGGACAGTGTCTTGAAAGGAGGATATAAGATGAACATCAACCAAAGCAAAACAAGGATAATGGAATGTAGTCTAATTAAGTCGGGTGATGCTGAGCGAATTAGATTAGGAAATGAGACACTTAAAGTAGTAAAGGAGTTTTGCTATTTGGGGAGCAAAATAACTGATGATGGTCGAAGTAGAGAGGATATAAAATGTAGACTGGCAATGGAAAGGAAAGCGTTTCTGAAGAAGAGAAATTTGTTAACATCCAGTATTGATTTAAGTGTCAGGAAGTCATTTCTGAAAGTATTCGTATGGAGTGTAGCCATGTATGGAAGTGAAACATGGACGATAAATAGTTTGGACAAGAAGAGAATAGAAGCTTTCGAAATGTGGTGCTACAGAAGAATGCAGAAGATTAGATGGGTAGATCACATAACTAATGAGGAAGTATTGAATAGGATTGGGGAGAAGAGAAGTTTGTGGCACAACTTGACCAGAAGAAGGGATCGGTTGGTAGGACATGTTCTGAGGCATCAAGGGATCACCAAGTTAGTATTGGAGGGCAGCGTGGAGGGTAAAAATCGCAGAGGGAGACCAAGAGATGAATACACTAAGCAGATTCAGAAGGATGTAGGTTGCAGTAGGTACTGGGAGATGAAAAAGCTTGCACAGGATAGAGTAGCATGGAGAGCTGCATCAAACCAGTCTCAGGACTGAAGACCACAACAACAACAACAACAAGTGGCACAGAAGCAATGAGGCCTTCATAGATCACTGGAGGAAGTTGGAACCATATTTATACAATCAGGCCACTTCATTCCCATAAATTCTGGAAGGGGGGATGATCTCTGATGTTATGTTAAATCACATCCTAGATCTGTTCAACCAGGTTCAGGGCTGGCGAGTTGGGTGGCCAACACATTAATTGGAACTCACCACTGTGTTCCTGAAACCACTCGATCACATTCATGGCCTTGTGAAATGGTGCATTGTTTTCATGAAAAATGCCACACTCAATGCAAATACTTGCAGAAAAGACTTCCTGACACTTAAACGTTTACTCAATGGGAAACATGATCGTCACGAAGGAGTGGACCTAACATGAACCATGGAACGTGGCACTGGTAGTGAGGCTTGCGTGCCTCAGCAATACAGATAGTCGTTCCGTAGGTGCAACCCCAACGGAGGGGTATCTGTTGTGGGGCCAGACAAACATGTGGTCCCTTAAGAGGGGCAGCAGTCTTTTCAGTAGTTGCAGGGGCGACAGTCAGGATGAATGACTGATCTGGTCTTGTAACATTAACCAAAACAGCCTTGCTGTGCTGGTACTGTAAACGGATGAAAGCAAGGGGAAAGTATAGCCGTAATTTTTCACAAGGGGATGCAAATTTACTGTCCATTAAATGATGATGGTGTCCTCTTGGGTAAAATATTCCGGAAGTCAAATAGTCCCCCATTCAGATCTCCAGGATGACATCATTATCAGGAGACAGAAAACTTATGTTCTACAAATTGGAACATGGAATGTCAGACCCTTTAATCAGGCAGGCAGGTTAGAAAATTTAAAAAGGGAAATGGATAGTGTAAAGATAAATATGGTGGGAATTGGTTAAGTTTGATGGCATGAGGAATAAGACTTCTGGTCAGATGAATACAGGATTATAAATACAAAATCATATAGGGGTAATGGAGGAGTAGGTTTAAAAATGAATAAAAAACAGGAGTGCGGGTAAGCTACTATGAACAGCATAGTGAATGCAGTATTGCAGCCAAGATAGACACAAAGCCCACACTTACCACAGTAGTACAAGTTCATATGCCAACTAGGTCCCCAGATGATGAAGAGATTAAAGAAATGTATGATGAGATAAAAGAAATTATTCAGATAACGAAGGGAGACGAAAAGTTAATAGACATAGGGCATTGGAATTCAATAGTAGGAAAAGGAAGAGAAGGAAAAGGAGGAGGTGAATATGGACTGTGGGTAAGGAATGAAAGAGGAAGCCGTCTGGTAGAATTTTGCACAGCTTTGGGCCACCCCCAAAAACTTACTTTTTCATATTTGGTGCATTGTGCTGCCACCTACTCCATATCAGAGACCTCAGTAGTCATTATACATCGTGAGAGAGCAAAATGGGGCGCTCCGCGGAGCTCATTGACTTTGAATGTGGTCAGGTGATAGGGTGTCATTGGTGTCACATGTTTGTATGCGAGCTTTCCACACTCCTGAATATTCCTACGTCCACTGTTTCTGATGAGATAGTGAAGTGGAAGCATGAAGGGACACATGCAGCACAAAAGCATACAGGCAATCTTGTCTGCTGGCTGAAAGATACCGCTGACATTTGGAGAAGGTTGTAATGTGTAATAAGCAGATATCTATCCAGACCTGAAAGAACTGCAAAAAGGTAGGAATTGTAAGAGATAGGATCTGGATAAAGTGAAAGGATCAGAGATTGTAGAGTGTTTCAGAAAGCGCTAGGGAACCATTGACAAGGACATGGGTAAGAGATACAGCAGAAGAGAAAGGGTAGCTTTGAGAGATTACTAGTGAAAGTAGCAGAGGATCAAGTAGGTAAAAAGACGAGGCTAGTAGAAATCCTTGGGTAACAGAGGAGATACTGAATTTAATAGATGAATGGTGAAAATATAAAAATGCAGTAAATGAAGCAGGCTGAAAGGAATACAAACGTCTCAAAAATGAGATCGACAGGAAGTGCAAACTGGCTCAGCAGGGATGGTAACAGGACAAATTTAAGGATGTAGAGGCATATATGGCTAGGGGTAAGACAAACACTGCCTACTGGAATACTGAAGAGACCTATAGAGGGTCTATACAAGGGCGATGCACTTGCGGGCAATATTTTGAAAATGGAAGAGAACGTAGATGAGGATGAAATGGGAGGTACGATACTGCGTGAAGAATTTGACAGTGCTGAAAGACATAAGTTGAAAGAAGGCCCTGGGAGGAGACAACATCCATTAAAACTACTGATAGCCTTGGGACAGCCAGCCTTGAAAAAACTCTGCCATCTGGTCAGAAAAATGTATGAGACAGGCAAAATACCCCCAGACTTCAAGAAGAATATAATAACTGCAATTCCAAAGAAAGCAAATGTTGACAGGCATGAAAATTACCGATCTATCAGTTTAATAAGTCATGGCTGTAGAATACTAACATGAATTCTGTACAGTCGAATGGAAAAACTGGTAGGTGCTGACCTCAGGGAAGATTAGTTTCGATTCCGTAGAAACGTTGGAACACGTGAGGCAATACCGACCCTATGATTTATCTTAGATGATAGATGAAGGAAAGGCAAACCCACTTAAAGAAGCTTTCGACAATGTTGACTGGCATACTCTCTTTCAATTCTGAAGGTGGCAGTCGTCAAATGCAGGGAGTGAAAGGCTATTTACAATTTGTACAGAAACCAGATGGCAGTTATAAAAGGGGAGGAGCAAAAGGGAAGCAGTGGTTGGGAAGGGAGTGAGACAGATTTTTAGCCTATCCCTGGTGTCGCTCAGTCTGCATATTGAGCAAGCAATAAAGGGAACAAATGAAAAATTTGAGTAGGAATTAAAATCCAGGGAGGAGAAATAAAAACTTTGAGGTTAGCCAATGACATTGTAATTCTGTCAGAGACAGTAAAGGGCCTGGAAGATCAGTTGAACAGAATGGACAGCACATTCAAAGAGGGATATAAGACGAACATCAACAAAAGCAAAACAAGAATAATGGAATGTAGTCGAATTAAATTGGGTGATGATGACAGAATTACATTATGAAATAAGACAATTAAGGTAATAGATAAGTTTTGCTATTTGGGGAGCAAAATAACTGACGAAGGTTGAAGTAGAGAGAATATAAAATGTAGTCTGGCAGTGCCAAGGACAGTATTTCTGAAGAAGAGAAATTTGTTCACATCGAGCATACATTTAAGTGTCAGGAAGTCTTTTCAGAAAGTATTTGCATTGAGTGTATCCATGTATGGAAGTGAAACATGGACGAAATGTGGTGCTACAGAAGAATGCTGAAGATTAGATGGGTAGATTATGTGACTAATGAGGAGATACTGAATAGAATTGGGAAGAAGAGGAATTTGTGGCACAACTTAACTATAGGGTGGCATACAAAATGTGTTTCCAATTGTTTCTTTTACAATTTACACCACACATTAGATACTCCGCTGGGATCTCTACAGCAGTACCAGCAGAGCTTGGAAAAACAAATGAGTTACGAAATGACATGTAATTCACGATACTGCCACTAGGAGACTAGTAACCAGCAATGGCTGACAATGGAAGACTGACAACACAGCAACGATCGGCAATTGTGTTACTTTTTCATGAAACAAAAAGCCTTGTTGTGACTCAGAGGCGTTATCGACAACAGTTTAACACACGATGGGTCCCTTGCAAGAAGACCATTCACGGGTTGTACGATAAATTTGTACAGGAAGGAACAGTATTGGAATTGAAGCGACCTCAGCCTAAGCCTGTTTGTTCGCCAGAGAATATTTAAGCAGTATGAGTTGCTGTACAGAGAAGTCCCGGGAAATGGTGTAGAAAGGCAGCAGTGAAGCTGGGAATACCCAGTCGCTCCATTCAATGCATTCTTAAAAGTGGCCTCCACATGTACCCATACAAGATGACCTGTGCACAGAAGCTCACTGAAGAACACAAGCAGCAGAGACTACTGTTTGCTCAGTGGGTGGAGGATAGGGAAGAAACTCTCAACAACATTTGGTTTTCAGATGAGGCGCATTTTCATTTAGATGGTGTGGTTAACAAACAAAATGTACTTTTGGGCCACTGAAAACCCACAAGTGCTTCATGAATGACATTATGCTCCGAGGATTACACCGTGGCCAGCAGTTTCCAGTCATGGACTTACTGGACCCTTTTTCTTTGAAGAAACTGAACAGCGAACGTTATTTGAGCATGCTTCGCAATAGATTCATTCCACAGCTTCTTGCTACTGCCTTGCCCTTCAACACACAGTGATTCATGCAAGATGGAGCAAGGCCACATACTGCAAACACTGTGTTGGAGTTTTTACACAAGCATTTCGACATGCTGACCATTTCACTCAGGTTTCCAGGTTGCTTCAATGATGGACAAAATTGGCCCCCCAACAGTCCAGACCTCAATCCATGTGACTCTTTTCTTTGGGGGTACCTAAAGGAAAAAAATTTCCAGAAATGTCCACGTGATTTAATGGAGCTCAGAAGAGTTATTCTTTAAGCTTTCAGTGAAATTAGGGAAGACATGTGCTGTAGGGTACTCACTAACTTCAGCGTTCCTTTGAAGAAAGTTGGGAATCAAAATGGTGGGCATATTGAGCATGTACTGAGTTAGAACAAATCTCCATGGACGGCTCTTCATTATAGCATATGTTCCTTTCGGATTGTATTGACAATAAAGTTTATATTCAAAAACTTAATGGTAACACATTTCGTGCGCCACCGTATAGAAGAAGGGACTGGTTGGTAGGACAGGTTCTGAGCCATCAAGGGATCATCGATTTAGTATTGGAGGGAAGGGTGGAGGGTGAAAATCAGAGGGAGACCAAGACATGAATACACTAAACAGATTCAGAAGGATGTGGGTTGCAGTAGTTACTCGGGGATGAAGAAGCTTGCACAGGATAGAGTGGCATGGAGAGCTGCATCAATCCAGTCTTGCCACTGAAGAGCACAAGAACAATAGAAGGGGTGGATGTGCTTTGCAACCAGTTTACAATACTTTTTTTGTGACACAGTGCCTCACACAAGCTCCACTGGACCCATGGGTGCCCACGTGGTTGTTTCCCAGAGTATAATGGAGGCCCCTACAGTACAGGAGTCAAGAGGCTGTTCCCCTTGTGGGTGACGGAAATGCACCCTCCCAAAGGCACGATGAAGGTATCAGGATTCATCAGACCATGCAGTGCTTGGCCATTGTGCCAACATCCAGCGCCAATAGTTACATACCTATTTCAGTTGTTGTCGATGTCATGGCGTGGGTCATCAGCGGCACAGACTCATCATTAGGAGTGTTTGGAGCATTGTGCATTCAGACACAATTGTACTCTGCCCAGCATTAATGTCTGATGTTAGTTACATCACAGTTTGTTGCCTGCCTTGTTTTACCAGCCTGCCTAGCCTATGATGTCTACCATCTGTGATGAGGAGTACTTGCCCAACCCCATAACGTCTGGCCATGGTCTCACCTTTGTTTTGCCATGTGTTGAAGACAACTGCCATAGTACTACTTCAACACCCGGCAAGCTGTGCAGCTTCCAAAACGTTCATACCAAGCCTTCAGGCCATCAAAATCTGCTCTTGGTCAAACTCAGATTGTGCGCATTTCCTATTTTACAACAAGACAAGATGCTCACTGATACTCCATGCAACGTGTGTGTGTCTGACTAGAAGACAAGGTGAGATGCTATTGCCTGGATGAGTTTATACTGACAGTAGATCAGTGATCATAATGTTTTGGCTGCTGTGTATATGGATTTAGTATTACGACTTCCAAGTGGATGCTGGGCAATGCCAAGGGAACCATTCTGCAACATTTGAGGCAACTGTAAAATGCATCAATTTATTACAAGGGTGTGCCAGAAAATAATGCCTCCAAAATTTTGATTCTGTTCTTAATATCAGTTGTCATGCATATGACACTGTTGATGTTACCACTTTGCTGACACAGTATGCAGCACCCTCCTGATGAACAGTTTTGAACTGCAGTGTGTGTGTGTGTGTGTGTGTGTGTGTGTGTGTGTGTGTGTGTGTGTGTGTGTGTGTGTTATTTAACTGTGTCAGCATGTGAGAAAACCCTCAGACAACAGAGCACCAATTCAAATAGTTCATCCACACGTGGAGCACCCTCTCCTTCAGCATGACAATGCCAGACCATACACAACTTTTTTTTTGCACCTGCAACAGTCTGACGCCTTTGATTCATTATTATTGATCATCCTCCATACTGACCCGGTTTGAGCCAATGAATTTTCAACTGTTTGCAAAACTTAGAGAACACCTTCAGGGACTCAACTTTGATAGTGATGAATTAGTGTAAGCGTAGGTGAGGCTGTGGATCTGCCAACGAAGTCAAGCATTCTACAGTGACGACGCCAACAACCTTGTGTCTCACTGGGAGAAAGGTGTTCAGTGCCACGGTGACTATGTTTCAAATACACTCCTGGAAATTGAAATAAGAACACCGTGAATTCATTGTCCCAGGAAGGGGAAACTTTATTGACACATTCCTGGGGTCAGATACATCACATGATCACACTGACAGAACCACAGGCACATAGACACAGGCAACAGAGCATGCACAATGTCGGCATTAGTACTGTGTATATCCACCTTTCGCAGCAATGCAGGCTGCTATTCTCCCATGGAGACGATCGTAGAGATGCTGGATGTAGTCCTGTGGAACGGCTTGCCATGCCATTTCCACCTGGCGCCTCAGTTGGACCAGCGTTCGTGCTGGACGTGCAGACCGCGTGAGACGACGCTTCATCCAGTCCCAAACATGCTAATGGGGGACAGATCCGGAGATCTTGTTGGCCAGGGTAGTTGACTTACACCTTCTAGAGCACGTTGGGTGGCACGGGATACATGCAGACGTGCATTGTCCTGTTGGAACAGCAAGTTCCCTTGCCGGTCTAGGAATGGTAGAACGATGGGTTCGATGACGGTTTGGATGTACCGTGCACTATTCAGTGTCCCCTCGACGATCACCAGTGGTGTACGGCCAGTGTAGGAGATCGCTCCCCACACCATGATGCCGGGTGTTGGCCCTGTGTGCCTCGGTCGTATGCAGTCCTGATTGTGGCGCTCACCTGCACGGTGCCAAAGACGCATACGATCATCATTGGCACCAAGGCAGAAGCAACTCTCATCGCTGAAGACGACACATCTCCATTCGTCCCTCCATTCACGCCTGTCGCGACATCACTGGAGGCGGGCTGCACGATGTTGGGGCGTGAGCGGAAGACGGCCGAACAGTCTGCGGGACCGTAGCCCAGCTTCATGGAGACGGTTGCGAATGGTCCTCGCCGATACCCCAGGAGCAACAGTGTCCCTAATTTGCTGGGAAGTGGCGGTGCGGTCCCCTACGGCACTGCGTAGGATCCTACGGTCTTGGCGTGCATCCGTGCGTCGCTGCGGTCCGGTCCCAGGTCGACGGGCACATGCACCTTCCGCCGACCACTGGCGACAACATCGATGTACTGTGGAGACCTCACGCCCCACGTGTTGAGCAATTTGGCGGTACGTCCACCCGGCCTCCCGCATGCCCACTATATGCCCTCGCTCAAAGTCCGTCAACTGCACATACGGTTCACGTCCACGCTGTCGCGGCATGCTACCAGTGTTAAAGACTGTGATGGAGCTCCGTATGCCACGGCAAACTGGCTGACACTGACGGCGGCGGTGCACAAATGCTGCGCAGCTAGCGCCATTCGACGGCCAACACCGCGGTTCCTGGTGTGTCCGCTGTGCCGTACGTGTGATCATTGCTTGTACAGCCCTCTCGCAGTGTCCGGAGCAAGTATGGTGGGTCTGACACACCGGTGTCAATGTGTTCTTTTTTCCATTTCCAGGAGTGTAAATATACAAACATGAAGAATAAATATGTTAAATATTAAGTTTGTTTTAGTTAAAATGCTTCAATAATTTCCGAATAGAAATTTTGTGTCATTACTTTCCAGCATGTGCTCATGCCCAAAATATACACCAATTAAAAATTAACATTTAATTAATTTGGCAAAGAAGGTGGCTTTCAACTGATACAATGTTAAGGTCATAGGGAAGTTCAGTTCATCAACTAACACAGCACACAGAGTATGAGAAGACTTCTTGTAGGTAAAAAGTTACATTATGGGCACCATTTGGATGTTTTGGTTAACATTAGGCTGTGCTACTGATCAATTTGTTACCACATCCTTTACTTGGCTTTCACATTTCTAGACTTTGTCAGCTCACAGCCACACTGCCACTTTTGAACATAGGCTAAGCCTTGAGATGCACTACGAATCAGACTCCCACTACAACCAATGTTACAAGGGGGGAGTGGGTCTAGAACAACATTTTAACCTTGTAGCCTTTGAATAGTTCTCCAGTTTAGGTCCAAAGTCAATGGATCTTCAAACTGCTTTTCATTTACATGATGTGTCTTGTGCATACATATCATCCTGAATGCCAAACCATCATTACATCAGGGTTCAAAGCCAAAGCCTGAACTGTGTTGGGTCTAACCACTCTTTTACTGTATTTAATAAAATTTAGTATATTTATTTTCCTATCATTTCCTCACAGTGATTGTTTAGGATTACTGTTGTGATAATGCTTGTCAAATGAATTGCAAGCTGTTCACATAGTTTGTATAATCTATAATGAAGTACTCACATATATTCAAATGCAAATGCTGCATTAATGCTATCCCAGTACTTCTGCAGTTGCACTCAAGATGTATGTTGAAACATATTTTTTCAGCACAGATAGTTCACAAGTAGTTTGCGTGATTGTGTCAGTGCGCTCAATTCTCATTTGCAGGATAAAAATACTAGTGGCACCAAGTGAATTTGTTTGCTGCTGATAGGTGAATACTCTACAACTGGTTGCACTACGTCAGATTTCAAGTGACATGTATATGTAAGATTATTTACACCAGTAACTTTAACATTGTGACAGTTTCACAAACAGTATGAGTAACAATGTGCAGCAAATGCAGAAAGTGGTTATGAACAAACCTGTCAATATTTAATGTGTAGCCCCATGGCTTCATCAAAATTTTGCTGAAAAAACATACAAATTCATTCTGCTGTGTAACAATTTATGCTTCCATGTGATATTTGTCTGAAATTTAACTTTGCTGCTGAGAGTTCTACTTACATATGGTTCACATATTCAAAGTACACAAAATGTACTTCTCAGATTAGTGACCATGCAAGTGTCACTTCAAAATTATTCATAAATAATTTATTTTACATTATCAGTAAATAATTACAATTCTCATTCCATACCACGATACACTGCAATAATGCATTAACTGCAGCCATACCATTTATAAATTTAATGGCACTGCTAAGGTTCACTACAGTCATAATCATTCTTAAGTTGCACATTAAGGTTGTCATTCAAAAGAAGTGTATCAGAGCAGAATATACCCACTTTATGGCAACCAGTTTATCAGTATAATTGGGTTGTGCATTAAAAAAGTTTTGCATGTTTACTAACCATTAAATTGAAACTATTGCTCAATTCTATGTGAGGTTTAATACAAGGCTTATTTCAATGCACTGTGCAAAATGTCATATTTAAGACAGTAAGTTCATCAGTTCAGTAAACCAAATTATTCATGTTTCCAGCTGTATGACATCAATTGTATGTATTCACGCATCACACTGCACACAGAAATTAATGAAACCCTGTTAAGAAATACAAGTAAGCCACTTACTATGAAGTGTAACTCAGTTTGTACTTCATCAGTTTCATCTTTTTTTATCCACTTAGTTGGCTCCTGGTCCATCGCTTCAGTTCTACAGTCTGAAAAGAAAAAGCAATCAGATAAGAAAAGTTTTTGCCCACTCAGTTTCTGTTTTTACCATGAGGTATAGCTCAAAGGCAGTATTGTCACTCATATATTGCGTGCAGTAAATGGGTGATTACACACGAAACAGATGCAAAGTGGCTGAGGAAAAGTGTGTTCATTGATATAAACTCATTCACATTTTGCAGGTCATGATGAGTGAGAACAATCATAAAACAACACGCAATTGAAACTGAGCATTTAAATTTGCTACTGCTTCTTTGTAACACTGGCTCATGGATACCATCCTGTTGTGACAATTATGGAAGATGTGTAATTTTGTGTGCATGCATTAACTTCAGCATTACAAACAATCACAGCAGTCAATAGATTGCAGCAATATTACTTAATAACATCAAATATTTCATTCTATACTTGGTTCATTGTGTTAATTTCAGTGTGATAGGGACATGAAGAAAATCCGGATATACGGATTGTTTATCAGTGAATATGCATTTTCAACGTAGGCATTACCTTGAAACTTACTTCATCTGTATTCATTCACGGATGTATGCTCAATTTACAGGAAGCGTCATCATTTTAGAATCTTTACCTGCTATTAAAGGAAACCAATACCTGCACTGTAGAGTGCACATTGCAATGTGGAAATTCTCATTCTTGATTACCATCAAGATTAAACATTGGTTAGCATTTTCTAACAAAACTGATTTACTGAAACGACTTCATACTAACTGTAAATATGATGAATGATCTATTGAGTTCTGATGACATGTAATGCTTTACGTTAGGCAGATTATAGTTAATCTGTACCTTGTATCTCGCCAGTTCGTAAATGATGTTGCAGTACTCTTATACAGAACTCCATTAAAACCCACACACTACAACAAACTGGTATTTACATATGATTACACAAATACTAACGACACGAATAATCAAAGCACAGTGAAAACTAACAAAATGCAACAGAATTGCAGCATTTCCTTTCATGCGAACATAATCAAACCATGAAATGGTGTAGCTGTGGGCACTTTAAAAAATGCTTACGTTAGCCCTAAGATCTGGAGCCGCTTTATGTCTACATCACATCACAGAAAATTATCATCACAATCATTATTACTGCTAAGTAAGTCAAAATAACCGTACTAACATGGACAACCTTTGAATTTCACTGTCCGCCTTTTCTCGTTAGCCACGAAGTATATGAGGAGATTCCTTCGTAGACAAACTGCTCCTGACAGCACGTCACACACTCAGCCGTTTCTTTTACGAAGATACACGTAGCGATTTTAACGGTCAGGCCAAAAACAAGCACTAACAACTCAGGTATTTAGTTGTTACGAACATAACCTGAAAAATTACAACATTCACACACTGTCACCAAGCACACTATAGGTGATGTGATCACAATTAAATACAGAATAAAATCTCAACCTTATGTACCCATTAAAAATTAAAACATAAAAAAGTCAGCAGCCTCAAACAGCAGAGTCATCACAAGATATTTGCGAACTAGTACACTCATCAAACTCAACTGTTACTGTGATAGAAATTAAGTACCATGTTAATTTACTTCCGAAACACTTTTCTTCACTTATTCTTGTTTGCAGTTTGAATAGGAAAAGCGAAGGACAGCTTCGCGTGTACGCAAACGTTTGTTTTCATTCTTAAATTACATTGTTAAATGCGCGGGATCATCAATTAAGTAGTGCACAGTACTCAGTATTTACGTTTATTAGTGTCATTTAGACTCGATACATTGAACATAGCGGTTTTTATACATTTTATTAGGTCATTTTTCGCGTGTACGTGAACGTTTGTTTACATTATAAATACGAGGGTTAATCAGTTTAAGTCAGTGTTGGATGCTTAGTATTCACGCTTATTAGTGTCATTTAGGCTCGTTACATTGAAGGTAGCAGTTTTTATACGTTTTATTAGGAAAAGTGATACTGACGGTGAACTCTAACGCCACTTGCATACGTTTGACTAGCGTTAACAGTTAAGTAGACGTAAAATATGTGGTAAATTAGTGTTACACTAAAATGTCTGAGTAAATCAATGTTACAATAAAACTTCTGAGCCATTCTTACATACAGTTTAGTTAGCAGAAATCTAATACTCTCCTCGCCGTCTGCTTATTTTCCTTAGCTTGTTGTGGGCATTAGTGATCGTGTACTGTGAGCCTATGGGTTCCTATAAAGTAGAACTCGTATTTGTGCTTTTCATTCTGAACTCTTATTGTTAGCTAAAGGTTTTGTTTTGTACCTGCATCTGTCAGTGTACAATACTCAGTATTTACGTTTATTTGTGTCATTTCGACTCGATACATTGAATGTAGCCGTTTTTATAGTTTAGGTCATTTTCGCATGTACGTAAATGTTTGTTTACACTGTAAATGCGAGGGATAACCAGTAGGTGTAGTTTACCGCTGGTTACTGTTTAACATTTATAAATAACATTCACTATATAGCCCCTAGCAGTATACTGTAGGTCACTGTTTTTTCCTGTAGTATCCACTTGATAGCCCTAGCAGCAAAATAAGCACCAGATCTAGCTTCTACCATAAATATTTATTGTTTTTCATTGTTGAGTGTCCTTTTGCCACCTAGAGTGTAGTTGTTAACCTAGTGTGGCAGTAGGTTTCCTTAAGTTTCTTATAGTAAATCATCTATTAGCTAGATGGATAGGGACTGTGTCTGCTGTGTGCGGATGCAGGAGGAGTTAGCCACAGTCCAAATGCAGCTGGAAGCTTTGTTGGCCACAGTCAACTGGCTCCAGAGTGCCACCTTGAGGTGCGGTGGGGATGGGGTACCTGGAGCAGCCTTTTCTGCACTAGATGTGCGGGCAGGGGGGCGGGGGAGAGATGTCACAGCTCTCTGTCACTGAGCTGACCTACACTAGTAACATAAAACTGTTTATTTGCTGCCATTAATCATCAATGAGGAAAGAAGTCAACAAACCTAACTCAAAAACTTCATAAAAAGACTGAAAGCATTACAAAAACACACACACATGGAAAAATATCCTAAATGTAAAACCAAAATGAACTCCCAACACTGAAAAGATAGTCAACAAAAATGTAATAAAGGAGAAATTTTTAAAAAGAAAATCTGAAACTAAATATAATGTGTCATTTCTTATTAATGTGCTCTATTTGTATGTATACAGTCAATTGAATAAAGTTGAAAAAAGGTTCAAGTCATGGCTGTGATAGAAATTTTAATTAATTTCTTCAGCTTCTACAATTATTAAAGATAAAGCTGAGACTCATACACCTCAAGGAAACTTTAAAACCATCAGTTCATGAAATGAAAGAAAATGATCTGTTTTATTCCCAATTGTGCAATAAAATCTTCAAAGAAATGTAAATCCAAGTGTGTGAAATATCTTTATTGATTTATGAATATTTCAATACCATAAACAGAGGATCATTTATAATTTTTGTCTGTCTGATGCAGTGTATGCGGTACTTTCACTCCTGTGCACTTCACACGTGTGAAAGAGACATCAAGGGACTCCAAACCTCCTGTTTGTGTATTAGTCAGTACAGTATCTTCTCTGAAAAATAACATGAAGACTGACAGAGAGCTTGGATCATTCCATGGCTGATTGCTGTGTCCTAAGGACAAGTCTTCAAATGTGTGATTAAGTGGACTAAAATGATTTTTTTTCTAGTCAAATTTGTCACCACCCTTTCTTCCTCGGACAGACTATCAATTACATCTGGTTGACATAAGACTACATGTTACACTTGTTGAGGTACATGACTTCAAGACTGTCATGGTAAGAATCTGTGGAGGAGTTACCACTTGTATCAACATTGAATAATTCATCCCCACTGTCATGCTTCATATCTTCATAATTTCATCCTCAATAGAAGGGAACAACAACAACAACATATTCAATAGAAGGGCTGAAGATAAAAACATTTGGATCAACAGAGGCATCCAATCCAACCCGTCGGCTTTGATCCGTGACGTAAGCATGTTGTGGTGTGTGACGTCATGACGGTGCGGAGTTTAGTTTATGAGTGTGTTGTGTTTGTAGCTGTCGTCTTGTTGCAGTTGGAGGTGTCCTCAAGTGGTGTGTGTATGGTCCGTGTATTATGTGGTGTATTGGGTTCACTGCTTGAAGTGTGCATTTATCGGTCAAGACTGTTATAGAAGAACAGAAATTGGTTTCAGTGAGTTAAGAATTAAGTTTGTGTTGTGTTTATGTTATTGTGGTGTCATTTGCTGTTTGTTGAGTGGTAAGTCATTTAATTTAATTTGTGGCTTCTTTTATTTGGTATGGATATGTCTTCTAAGTTAAATTGGGTTAAGATTGAGGGGGGGGGGGCTGGTTTGTTTTGGATATGTTTTTGTTTGTTTGTTTGGCAGAGGTGGGGGGATTGGGGTTGCTGACCTAGTGTGTAGCGCTGGAACTTTATTGTGGTAAGTAGCCATTTTTTTGGATCTGTTGTTTGCATGTTATGATGATTGGTGGGGTATTTGTGTGTTGTTGGGTCAGTGTTATTTACTGCATGTGTTGGTGGTTGGTGTTTTGTTATCAGCACTTGTAGTTGATTTATGTATCTTATGGGAAGTACTTTATTTCAATTTTGTTGGTATTGTCAGTTGTATTTGAGTTATATAGGTCAAGGGAAGTGTCCAACTCCAATGACTCATCGTAGCTACGTGTTTTGGTATTGTGAGCTGCTGTTGACCTATATAGGTCAAGTGAAGTGTCCGATTCCCATTTTTGATGGTATGTGTAGTCGCAGTGTTGCAAATTTTCTAGATGTCAATTTTTCTTTTGTGGTATCGGTAATTGTGGTTGAGCTATTTAGATGAAGGGAAGTGACAGATTCCTGTGAATATTGTGAATGTAGTGGAATTGGGGAAATTTTGATTGGTTTTATGTTGTCATGTGTGTGTGTGTGTGTGTGTGTGTGTGTGTGTGTGTGTGTGTGTGTGTGTGTGTGTGTTTGTTTAGTTTGTCCCCACCCAAAAACCCCAAATTTCCCACACTGGTCCCGTGAGTTTGATTATATTTATGGATTTTGTAATCGTGTTTACATAATGACCTCATAGGCGCCATATTGGAGACATTGTGAATGGTTGTGTCCGCCATATTGGTGACGTCATTGGTCAAAGCTTACAGGTGGAATCGGACATTTCTGTAATCCCAAAACCTTTTTATTCTAATCTTGATGAACAGTAAGATGAAGTAAAATTGAATGCAGTGAAATAATATCGTAGTAGACACAGTACTACTACTACCAACTTAGTAGCCAGAACTGTGAGAAACTGCTAAAAAATAGGTTCAAAGCTCTATTGTGCACTTAAATTCATGAACAGTACACAGCTGCCTGTGAAGTTGCACATTAATACTTGTCATTAGTGGTCAGTGGGCAGCAGGATGGCTTAAGTTAACTCATCACAAGCGCTCAAGGAAAGCCCACAACCTGTGCTTAAACTCGTCAAAAGTACCTGGTGACCAGCAGAACATGAAGACAGTACTCAACAACAACAGTTAAAGGACTATGGACAGATGAGACAGTGGTTGGCCAAGAAATTTATTTGGAGGGTAGGCCCTGAAATTGTCATTTTGTATATAGCTCAGTTGGTCAGTTTCATACTGCATCATGCCCAAAAACAAGTGTGTCCATTCATAGTAGTGAATCATATAAAAAAAAAAAAACTGTGTTATTAAAAACTAAGTTAAGGAAAAACTGTAGTGTCCTACGATTTCGAACCAAGCATCACAAGAAGTGAACCAAGTATGGCTTATCCCTGGACAATAAGAATAACAATAAGGATGATGATGATGATGATGTAGTAGTATTCCACATTGATATTAAAGGAAATAATTTTCAACAGACAAAACATCATGCTGCATTAACTGAAGCCTGTGTCATTCGAAGGAATTAATTAATTCATTGTATATGTGCTATGCCAATCAACGATATCAATTCATTTTGAAATGTGAATTGACCACCTAGTATCTGTTAATGATCAACTTAGGTGGCAACCACTGATCAATGCAACTAGCTGATAGTAATAATTTGAATCTAAGCTTGCTTGCTAAAGAGACTTGATTTTGTAACCCCAAATACAGACTCACATAAGTGCCAAGAGCAGACATTATCAACAAATATTGACTGCAATATCGGACAGTTCTGTGTCGCCTCGCTTTCACGCTAATGGAGGACATTTTGAACATTTCCTGTAACACAGTGTTTGAAGTCACGCTGGTACGTTCTGTTGCTGTGTGTTTCCATTCCATGATTAATGTGATTTGAAGAGAAGTAATAAAATGAGCTCTAACATGGAAATTAAGCGTTTCCGGACACATGTCCACATAACATATTTTCTTCCTTTGTGTGTGAGGAATATTTCCTGAAATTTTGGCCGTACCTTTTTGTAACACCCTGTATAATAACCATTTTGATTTTTCCAGCATAATTATTCATAGTTTTCTTATCAGGTTGCCTACTAGAGTGAAAAACCATCATGACAATGTATCTAATTGACTGCCATTTCATATGAGATGCTATTTCTCAATAATGGCATGCCTCACTACTTCATTTTCATCACTGGCACCACAGCACGCACACAATGCATTAGGGGCAGCATTGATGTGCCTGGTACATATGTCACTCCATATTTTGATCTACATAATATTGCTATCTCCAAAAACAGTATCAATCAATAGCTCACAGAGTAAATTTTATACATGAGATATTTCATCTACCTTTTTTCAATTACTGTAGAAGTAACATGGGGTCAAATTTCTGACACTACTCTGTTTGTTTTAGTGTAACTCAAACCATGTACACAAAATATGAATCATTCTGTATAGAAAGTGAACATTTCAGAAGTAATTTTCTGGTAATCAGTAATGTAACAAAACAAATCTGTAAGCATGTAAGACTCTGAAACCCGTAACGTGGGATTATAAAAGAAAGAAGTTATTTTGAAATAACAAATGAATGGAGAGGTGAAACAATTAGTAATAGGGTAAAAGGAACTACTACTATCAATAAGTAAGATATTGTAACAGACTACTGCACACAATGAAGTAGAGGAGTATAAATGTAAAATAAGTTACAAATGTAAGACAGGACACAAGATAAGATAAAAAAATACAACATTATAACAAGGTTTATGGTACATTAATAAATAATCTAGAGAAAATTTATAACTGGTAGAAAATAAACTTTTTCTCGCTTGCATTGAAATTTCAACACAAAACTTTCCAAGAAGAGACTTAACTCTGTCAAAATTTTAGGTCTGGTACTAATTTTATATTAACCACAACAGAGCAGAAAGTAAAAAAGAAGTCCATAAATGGAAAAAAAGTCATTAAGATTTGAGCATTATGCTATGTCATCACTAAAAGCATGCACAGTATAAGTGCTATCTTAACGTCAATTTTGCCTCAACTTTCCAAAGTATCTAAAGAATCAAGAGTTGTACTCTTATACAGAATGGGTAATGCTGAATATATAAAATTGTACTTAGGAAACTCGGGCAATAGCCTCAGACCACAGGGCACATACAGCTACTTCTGCATTTGATCACTTGGGCCTTAGATACACAAATGTTTCTACAACTTCTTAAACAGTGACAATAAACTGCAGAACTCTGGGATCACGATCTAAGTTGGTGGAGTTGCAAGAGGAGTTAATTAGGACCAAATAATATGTAGAAAGGTTATCAGAAGTGTTGAAAAAATCCAGTCCAAATGGAATTAAAATCAGGCCGAATGTTTTATTACAGATGAAAAGAGTGGAAGTAAATACAAGTGTAGCCTTTGTAGCAAATAAGAAAATTAAAAATACTACAGGTATTAAAGGAAACTCAAATATTATATTAAAACTGGTTTTAAAAATAAAAAAGGGATATACTGTGGCAATCGCTTGAACCTATGGACCAACACTCAGATGCTGTTGAGGTATAACACCTCTACAAATATTTACAGTTATTTCAAGCAGAATGACCTCCTCCAAACCAACAAGCACGAATTCTGAAAACCTCCATCACACAACACCCCCCCTACACTTATTTGTATTTATTTATTTGTTTTACTCCACATACCATCCTCAAAGACAAAGATTGAGGGAATAAGGTAGATGGAATATTTCCTGATTTATAAAAACAATTCAACTTAATACTGCACCAATGTTTATTATCAAAAGTATGGTGATATGGGTATCAGACAACATATGTGACTGGGTTGATGTTTTCCATGTAAACAGGGTACAGCATAATCCCTAGACTGTAAATTGATGGGGTAACAGAATGTAAATTATACCAAAATCTGTTCTAAACATTTCTGAGATTTGCTGGATCCACTACAGTAGATGCTATAGGTATATCTTTATACTTGGTCAAGTGATCAAACTGAGCTATAATCTTCTGATTTGTAATTCAATGTTGACAGGCAATGTGAAATACAGTATCTATAATGGTCTAGTGCAGGGTCATGTAAATTTCTTAGTTCTGCCCAATTTCATGGCAGTTTGTCATAACATCCCATGATCTCCTTATGGGTATATCAGCATCGTAGCATCCTTTCAACTATGGAGCTGTCTCCATGTTCAGCTCCATTGTTCTGCTGAACAATCAGTAATGGTCTAGTGCATGGTCATGTAAATTTCTTAGTTCTGCCCAATTTCATGGCAGTTTGTCATAACATCCCATGATCTCCTAATGGGTATATCAGCATCGTAGCATCCTTTCAACTATGGAGCTGTCTCCATGTTCAGCTCCATTGTTCTGCTGAACCATCTGTAATGGTCTAGTGCATGGTCATGTAAATTTCTTAGTTCTGCCCAATTTCATGGCAGTTTGTCATAACATTCCATGATCTCCTAATGGGTATATCAGCATCCTAGCATCCTTTCAACTATGGAGCTGTCTCCATGTTCAGCTGCATTGTTCTGCTGAATTCTCTTCAAAATAAATGTTAATCTTTTAGCCAGGTACTTCACTTTGCTGGAATTCGTTTCAGGTGACAGCTTATAAGTCTTGAAACATGAATGGATTTTGTGGTGATAAACAACCTCAAAGGGAATCGACACTGTGGTTTCATGTATTCTGGTGTTGTATGATGAAATCACATATGGTAATAGACAATCCCAGTCTGAGGGGAAGCTAATCATGTTATAAGATAAGATTCTAGGTACTGTTTTATGAATGTGTTCAACCCTGCCATTACTCTTAGAATGAAATGACGTAGCTCTGAACTTCTTTATTTTAAACAGTCAAGATAACTGTATGATAAGATTGGCCATAACGTTTGTCCCTCAGTCTGCTATAATGGCCTCTGGACTTCTAGATTATAGTGCAAAATAAGTTACCAGTGCTCTCACAACCATCTCAGCGGCCATGTCTGCAGTGGGTCACACAATAAGATGATGAGAGAAACGGTCAGCGACAGATAAAATGTATGTTACTTTTTACTGTTAAGGCAAATGGTCCTGCAATATAGAGTGCTAAGACTTTGAAAGGTCCAGCTACCTCAGATATAGTTTGAAGAGGTACATTTGGTTTTTGTTCTTGCACTCTCTGCAAAAAGACAATTTTGAACATAATATCCTAATTTATTTGTGGCACTTTCCCCATTACGATGTGTCTGTATACACTCATGACTTTGTCGCAGTATATACTTGCCAGTAGTCTCGGGATTCTTGTGCCTTCTTTAATTCCTCAGTAAGCTCATCATCTACTTGCAGGATCTTAATTTTTGTACTCAAGGCACTTGGATTCTGATTTAACTTTCCAGGCTTAAGTCTGGTTATGTAGTCATATTCACAGAGTTTTAAGGCCAATCTAACAAGTCCACTGCTGGGATCCTTTAAACTCAAAAGGCACTGTAAAGCAACACGATCTGCAATTACTGTGAACTGTCATGCCTATATGTAACACTGACAGTAATGGGTGCCAAAAACAAGAATCAGAAGTTCATTTTGTGTGGTGGTGTAATTTTGCACAGCTGCTACAGCTGACGTGAAGCATAGCCAATTGGTTTTTCTTCACCATTTTGTATCTGACTCAAAATACAACCAGCTGAGACGTTGCTAGCATCACACAACAAGATTAAAGGTAGAGCAAAATGCCGATAACCCAAGACAGGTGCACTTGTTAAGAATGTCTTTCATTTTTAACATGGCCCTCCTGCTATCCATTGTCCAGACAGGAGCAACTCCCTTCGTTAGTAATTTTGCAAGCCATTTTGTGGTGACCGGATAGTTCTCCACAAAACGGCGATAGTAATTTATTAACCTGAGAAATCAGTTGCAATTCTTTAATGTTCCTCGATGCTGGAAAATCATTCACTGCATTTTTTAATTGTGGTTCTGGTCTTGACCATCTGCTAAAATTATATGTCCTGGATAGTGCAATTATGATAGTGCAAAATCGCAGTTTTTGAATTCCAAATTTATATTAGCATCACTAAAATGGGTTAGTATGTTTTTTAGTTACTTTGCATGTTCTCTCACTGAATTTGAAAAGACAACTGTGTTATCCAGGTATACTAGTCACATGGTTGGCTTTAAACCTCCTAAAAGTAAATCAGCAAAATGTTAAAATTTTGTGGAGGGGGAGAGGCGGATGTTTGGGTGGGAGGGGGTGCGGGAAGGGCTTTCTTTGATATTCATAATGCCCACAGGGTACAACAAAAGCTGTCTTTTTCTCCATCTTTAATAGCTACATGAATCTGATAGTAGCTGGAGCATGGTGAAGAATTTGCATTTGACAAGATGATTGAAAATATCATCAATCCTTGCAAAAAATGCTGCAAGCTTTTCCTCTGTAACTGGTTTTGTTGGGGACTGCCACTGTAACGAGCGTACATAAACAAGGTGTATACGACCCGGGACAACCGTTTTTTTTTTAGAATTCAAGGTATTTTTCATTGTTTTCAGTTAATTTTTTGTAATTTTGACTGGTAAGAACTGATACTCTAACAAAGGATATTACTGTACCCCACTACTGCAGAATAATACTTCGACAATAAAAGATAAACGAGAGAAAAAGAACGAAAATTACTTAAATTGCAAAGGAAATGCGCCATATACAACGACGACACACAGTGCTCGTGCAAGTGTCTGCCAAATGCAAAATGTGTCAAAGGCTTTAGGAAGACTATGCAATGCTTCATAACAACAAATTGCCTTCAATGAGCGTGAAGTCAGAACTGTCTACATTAGATTTGTTTTAGCAGTTATGGGTGGGCTCATGCGCATGCGCAGTTGGGTTGCTTTTGAGTAGTAGATTCTCCTAATTCTGGCTACAGGAATGTGGATGTTGGCTGTGCAAGCAGTCGCATCAAGCAGCTAGATGCTACTGGGAAAAGGGGGTGCCAAATTCATATTCTTGAGGAAAAAAACTTGTATCGCAAAGTGCCTAGCATGCAGCGCATGTTTGTCTATTGATTATTCATATGATTTTGAAACACATCCCTATTGGATTTTGAACATTTTTGAACACATTTTAAGTTTATTTCTGACTGAATCATAAGTAGATTTTTGAATGCATGCATAGTGTATGTGATGTCTCATCGCATCTAGAAATAAACTTCCCGTAGATGGGACAGGGCTATACGATCTGAGCGGACTAAAGCCAAACGGATGAATGCCAATTGCTGTCTGATTATGTGGTTGATTGAGTTTGTGAAAGATCAGTGTTGTTATAATTACTAGCGAAATCCATAGATTCAGACTACCAGAGTGGAAATAAACAACTGTCAGGAATAACAGGTGAGAAAGATTATGTATTAACTTCTCTGTGTATCAAAGGAAATGAAATTTTGACAGAAAATTTTTGGCCATATCGCTACACTAGTAAGGACCAGTAGCACAGTTCTCATCTATCAGCCACTTAAGTTCTATTCTGGAAGTAACATGGAAAACGTGTTGCACAAAAACGTAAAGCGCCTAACCGGAAAATAATTGCGGGATAACCTAACGTGTGATTATGGCAGGGTTAGTGAAGTTAATCAGCGAACAGATTTTGACAATGGCACGAATAGCTACAGAATTGGTGGTGACAAGATTGTTTGTGGAACGAGGAAGGAGAAGAAACGGGGACAAATTATGGGAGAATAAGATGATCCCAAATTTATATAAAAATTTCGTAATACTACTTTTCGGTCTCATGCTTGAGAAACTGGTGCATATGAATGAAAGTGAAACTATTTCCTAACATTAAGTTTTTTTGTTTGTAGTAGGCCTAATAGGCATTTGATATTGGTACTTCATGAATTATATTCTGTAGTGTTATAAAAATGGCCATTGGTGCCAAAACAGTCTTGTTTATTTGGTGTGTGTTACAAAACTGCTGACATATTAGAAAGGCCTATTTTGTTTTATCTAGCAGACAGCGACAAAATAGATGTAATCAGATCGAGAAACCACACCAGTCTTGGGTACTATTTCTGTTAACAGCTTTTTCAGTATTAGATAACGACATTTTGATTTTTCATGTAGCAAAATGTTTCACGAACTTTGATGAGGTAATACCGTAGATCCTTTCCCAGAAAGGAGAGCACACCATGTAAAGCTGTAGTGAGATTAGAGAGAAAAAAAATGCTAGGAGCTAAGGATTGAAGAAATACATAATTTCTTGATTATCTCTTGTCTTTATTGGTTTTATGTATCCTATATTTAATTTTATGTCACACAAAACAGCAAGTTATTAGCCAATAGGCAATAAATAGTTCAGATTTTCTGAAGAGTTCTTGTTCTCCTGATTACAAAAAATCCCATCCGCTATTAATTGTGAGATTTTGTTTTTTGAAAAGGGGCAGGCTGTCTAACTGGTTGACTGGGAACATGCGAGGCCCCACAGGACATTTCAATTTCCACTGTCCTGAATATAGTTTGATGACATCCATTACAAAATATACACGTTTCAATTCCACAGAGCGAAATACAGTGACATGCGTTAGAAGAATGATTTGTCAAGAGGCATGGCACTGCACTTTGGCATACTTAAGACCAAATAATATGTCTTACATTTCCTCGAACACACATGTTTTATGCTTCAGACTTTTCAGAAAGATGTGCACTACAAGATGAACATATTTTTGAAAATTCGATTTTTTTAGTATTGATCCGGTACGCAAATATCGTAGATATGGGGCTGATGTGCAGAGCAGTCAGAGCAGAGCAGCCCAAATAACAGGCGACACAGCTATCATAACATAGGAAGCCCGTATGTGCGTACGTGTTAAACACTGAAAGATCATACATTATCTCATAAAAGAAACAAGACATTAGAAGATACTCCATGAGCATCGGAATTTCGTGAACCATATTAAAATGTGCACATTTAAAGTGCACACTCATATGTCCAGATTTCCAATGAAGTAGACCTCAACCTGATATTAAGCTTTTCAGTGTGGCTTTCGCGATGTAAATTTTCTTGGAGCACCAGTATTGTATTATATCATATGTGGTTCTTAATTATGGCATAATGCCATATGTGCTAGGGGGGGGGGAGGAAAAAAAATGCAGCGAACAGTTGAAACCAGCCAGCACTGTGGAATTAACAGTTTCGTTTCAAATACATTGACTGCCACTGCAGAAAAGGTTAATAAAAGCCAAATTTCTTTAGCAAACAGACAAAAATAACTTCATTGTTCCACAAGGTGATTAATGCTTGACTGTCAGAAAGGTAGAAATAAAATAAAATCTGAAACTAATGCCATATTTTAGCCTTCCATAATTATGTGAATGTATTTTAATTCACTTGATAGCTCCCGGCCACAGACATCCGTTTTGTTTCGATTTGACGTGACAGTACATGAAGGCGAAACAGCAAAATCACTAAATGTAGACACGGATCACGTGGAGACTACCCACTACAACTCTACTCTGTCTGGCAACTGCTGAAACAAACCTATTTCTGACAGGTCGCGGGAAAATATTGCTACTAGTGGTTTCAAAAGCATTACTTTCAAAGTAAATATCCTTCTACGTAAGTTGAACTATGTGCAAGAATGTGCCATGAATTTATTAAATTAAAGAGCGTTTGACTCATTTAAAAATAACATGTCCTATGCTCTGATTATCGGCTGGCGAGATCACGTGACATGAGCTATGACTGGCTTACAAAAGCGCATCGCAATCTTGATTTCAGTGATTTGGAAAGTAACATGTGGTGTTAAGTGGAGTTCCAATGTATACTTTTGCAATACGAAAATACGCAGCATGCATGTTGCTGCACATGAAAGATATTTCCAAATCTTGTCTTTTTCCCTGAGTTTCGTTTTCTATTGTGCCAGGAAATTCTATGCCCATGTATAAAACCATAACCATTCGAAGGATTGATAAGGGAAAATATACTGTCACTTAACATGGAGAAAGCTTGTTTTCTCCTGGGAGAAAGTGTATTTTTATCCGTGAAACATCCGGGAATTTTTTTTCCTTGTCCGCGTATACACCCTGCACAAGAACAAAACATTGTACAGATATCATACGTATGTCATTTTGAAGAGAAACCCTGAAAGTTCTTTTTTCATGTGTACCATGCAACGGTTCTTTCGCGTTCTCGTCAATACAGTACCGGAACGTTTAAGTTCTACCACTGTAAAGATGGAAGATCCGCGATTCGGAATGTCAGAACTGTGTAGTAAGTAGTGACAGGCACACTCCAAACCATCAACTCTCGGAGACTGATTTTAACCGTGTTCAACCTAATGGTAAATTATCAAACTATTTTTCTCTGAATCATACAGTTTGTGGGAAAAGCAGTGAGAATAATTACTTTTGGAGACCTTTTATCAGACAAAGCCTGTTATAACAATAAACTGTTTCGCTTAATAAAACGGCCGCCAGCCCAGTGTCCACACAAAAAGATGAAGTCAATTTTCGACACTGAATAAATAACTGCTTTCACTTACTATGTAACTGAAAGACAACCACTTAATTTCCATTTACTTGGGTCATTTGGCAGTAAGTACTATTAATCCCACTTTCTGTTACTTATGGAATGTACCACTATACTTCAGTAATTATTTAAAGAAAACACACACGTTTCAACAAGGATACAAAAAAATATTAAACTTATAGCTATTATTCATATGACCAAAACTATTATTTAACACGACTAGATTTCATTTCTTTAGGACTTTTATTTGTTAACATTTAACTAACACCAATATTTGTCTGGCTTTCTTTGACATGGAGAAGCAACACGAACAAATACTGTTAAGATTGTTGCAGTTAAACAATTATGTTATCTTACTTTCAAAAATGCTATTGAAAACTTATCCTCATGGTCACGCAAAGCGGTGGTTCTTAAACCGATATGTGCAAACTTTAGTATTTAACAATGATTTTCAGAATTTACTACCAAAACGATACTATTGCCAGTAATTTACTATTATTCAAGCTTCAATAAACATCAGAATACTCGGAATAAATTTGTTTAGGTAAAGACCCTACTGAGGTAAATGAAATTGGAAAATTATGGTTAAACACAAAGGTACATTTAACACTTATATTCCACTGATTGAAGAAGGATGGTTCATACTGTGATACACTTCTAAGTAAAGTACTTTGCCTGTTACTGATGTCGAAGGTGGCGTGATGCGGTGCTGCGTAGTAACATTGCACAGGTACGGCTCCTGATGTACATAGCTCTATCTTCCTCTTGTTGGAGATGATAAAATTGCAAATTTCTGAGCTATTAATTTATTGCTGTGCTGTGCCAATCATGTAGAACACGTCTGAACATGTTCACCACTTGCAGGGCAGCTACCGACTGTGTGTGTCACTTGCGCGCCAATTCTCACTCGCATGCCCCACCACCTTTTCCATTCCACCACAGAACGGAGTTCCGTTCTACCTATGATCCCTACACATTTTCATTTTACACTTCTGCTTACAAAAACCCTAAGTATGAACCATCTACAATTGCATGACAGCACATACATACAAAATTGACATAATTAATTACAGTTGTACTTGAAATATTACATAATTATTTACAAAATATGTTTTAATACATTTATTCCACCTACATCAAAGAGGTTATTTTTAACAGATAAACTACACTTAACAAAAGCTTACTCTCGTTATAGTATTTACTTAATTTTTCAAAATTATTACGGAACAAAAAATTTAAAATATACAGATTAATGGCAGTATTATATCTACAATAGCATTACAACTGCCACAGCGTATTTTGGTAATTTGCCGATAGTTGGTGCTAGTCACAAGCATGGTGAGTTGAGGTATGTTGTAGTTTGACAAATGGGAAAGTGAACAGGCATAAATGTCAAATATGGGATTCAAAGCATCCACACAAATGCATTGCATTTGAGCGTGATTCCCCAAAAGTAAATATTTTTTGTGCCTTGTCACGTCAAAAACTGTACAGGCCATTCTTCTTTGTCGAAAGCACTGTCACTGGGTATTCCTACTTGGACATGTTTCAGCAGAATGGCGCTCCACCCCATTTCCATCTTGAAGTTTGTGGGTACCTGAACACGGAGCTACTGCATTGGTGGATTGGCCGTGCTGCACAAGGGGACAGCTGTTTCATGAAATGGCCTTCCTGATCACCAGACCTCACTCCATGTGAGTCTTTTCTGTGGGAACACATTAAAGATCTGATGTATGTATCACCTCTACCACGTGATACAGCAGAAGTCCGGGAGAGAATACGGGAAGCGACTGCCACAGTCGATGATGCCATGCTAGGATGGGTATGGCAAGGTATCAATTACCATACTGACATGTGCTGGGTCTCTCATGGTTCGCATATCAAATGTTTGTAAAAAACAAAATCTTTCACAGTCTCTCTTCAAAGTGCAGTATGTATTAGACCTGTACAATGTTTAGTTCTTTTGCAATAAATAATGATTGAAAGTGTTCCTGGACTTCATGTACACCCTGTATGTGACAACCAGGAACTGAAAGAAGGTTTAATTACTCCAGCTTTTAGTAAATCTGAGGCATTTTTGTCTACTGCAGGCTGCAAGTGATAAGATGTGCAATATGGTTTCCAGGCTATTGGCTTGGTATCATATGTAGGAATCTTGTGGTACATTAAGAAATTTGGCAGAAGTTGTTTCTTTTCTTCAGATGAAGTTGCAAAGTCAGCTAGAATGGGGTACAGTTGACAGTGAGTATATCTAACAAACAAAACATTTATTTGTATGCCTGTATTGATGAGGAAGGTAGAAGTTCTGCTGTTCATTTATCTTGCAAACTTGAGCAATTCCTATCTCTCTTACCGGATTGGCTTTGCAGAAGGGGAGCAAGGAGCAGTGGCAGAAGTGCTCCCATTCACATTTCGCGTATTCACATTCCTTCGAGCACCTCGTTGACCTACTTGGCTAGCTGACCTGTGCTGTAGAGATGGACAGTTTTCTCTCTCGTGTCTGATTTTTCTAAAACAAGCACATGCTGGTGCCAAACACTAAGGAGCCGTGTAACTTTTTGTCATTTGCAACGAGTGTAGCACACTTTGGCAACGAATGCACATCAAGTGGGCTTTGTCCCGGTGGATGATTAGACGAATTGTTGCACCTCCTTTGTGAGTTGTGTAGCCTAACTTAGTGTACTCGGTGTACTTCACCTTGTGACGTACCTGTGGGGTCAATCCTGCGAATGAGTGAATCTGCAAGCAAGTTTCTGATTTCCTGAGTGGTATCTCATTCCTTTCATTACTTTCTGTTAGTACATATGTACGACAACACACAACTCTTATTCGGTCAGAAAATCACTCGAAATCCTCTCCAGAATTTTGATATTTGATGGAAAGATTGTCCTTATAGTAGATGACTGTATTTATCTCTGTACATATCCTCAACGCATTCTGCAAGGATGTCAAATGCCTTGGTATTTCTCAGCCCTTCCTTGAATCTACATAAGCATGAGCCACTCCTTGCACTTTCGTGCTGGTACTCCTATAAACTTTTCGTCAGTCGATGGGGACAGTTTCCCTGTATCCATTACATTTTGTACTACTGTGTCAACGTTTACAACTAGTTTAGAACCGCCTATGGGAACAGAGAAATAGGGAAGTTAGGCTAGCTCCAGGCACAGTGCTGTTTCGCAGCATCACATTTACTAATGCCTCACTAAGGTGCCTTTGCAGATCATCATTTTTCACACGGAGTTGCTCCACCCGTGTTTGCAATATGTTGGATCCATCACTAGTTGCCTCTGTGACGTGGTTGAGGGAATTGCTTTAAACTAGACACACACACACACAGACCTCGATGATGTCAGTGGCAGCATTGGTCCAGAGACATTTCCCCCTACAAGTGAAGCTTGCACATTTAATATGTAGTAATTGAATAGATAAAAAAATCCAGTCACCAAGTGATGGCAGGAGAAAGGTTTTACTTATGCAAGCTTTTGAAGCCAGTGGCCCCTCCTTCCAGCATAAAGATTGAACGGGTAGGGAGAGGGGTGAAGGGAAGGGAACTTGAGACGTCTAGGGAAACGGGTGGGGTTCTGAAAAGTCACCCAGAATGCAAGGTCAGGGGAGACTTAACAGATGGGATGATAAAGGAAGACACCAACCTTTGCTTGGTGAATGGATTTTTTAGCTATACAATTACAGTATATTGTCAGGAATTGATTATTTTGATTGTTACAATTAAATTGTTCATTGACAATTGATTGGGCAGCAATGCAGTGGCGATGCCCGGTGTCGAGGTGGCATCGGAACATCATAATCATGATGTGGCCTCGTGCGACCACGATAGAGGAGGCAGACGAGGTTGAATTTCCTTGCCTAAAGGCAGTGATGGCAGCGTGGCATTAGGCCTGGGTAGACTGTGGTGGGCAGCTTGGGCTGACTGTGCTAAGCACTTGTCTGTTGCACCACAGCATGGAGCCGGACTGTCCTGCATGATGGATTCTTACATCTGTTCACGGCTTAGTAATTTGTATGGGGCACCTCAAAGCTGAAAGTGGGTCAAATTTGGCATCTCACTTCAGATGCCAGTTCTTACACCCACTTGGGGGTGTCGTCAGGATTGGATAGTGATGTGGACTTGTAATTAATATACGTAGTCATGTTGGGAAAAGGAAACTGTATCAGTTTATTTGCTCATAGGGATTACATTGTGAGAATTGTCAGGAGGACAACAGAAGGTAGTTCCAGAACCATCTTGGAGCAGATGGGAAAATGCCAAGGTAAAGAAACTTAGCCATTTAGTGTTTGCTATAGGTGGCGGTTTGAAACATAAGAGAGAGATGTTCTTCAGCTCTGATAGCAGTCAGTGTCTAAAGTCAAGTGATCCTGTGGCATTATTTGGTTGGTAGGTAGGTCTTTACAGTGATGATTTATCCTAGTCCATCATGAACTGGCCCATTGTTGTATCAGCAGCAAGGCGACAGACTGAATGGGAGCCCATTTGTAAAATGAAGTAATAGTAATTTCTTGCTTACGGAGACTGGAGTAGCACCTTGCAAACAAACTACTTTCCAATAACAGTTTTAGCCACGGATGTGACATTTCCTGAGCCTTTTACACAACTATTGTGCAAAAAGCAGTGTTTGCGAGACTTTAATATGGTGCATCATTTAAACTATATATTTTCAGAATGAGATATTCACTCTGCAGCGGAGTGTGCGCTGATATGAAACTTCCTGACAGATTAAAACTGTGTGTCCTACCGAGACTCGAACTTGGGACCTTTGCCTTTCGCGGGCAAGTGCTCTACCATCTGAGCTACCGAAGCATGACTCACGCCCAGTACTCATAGCTTTACTTCTGCCAGTATCTCGTGCTTCGGTAGCCCAGATGGTAGAGCACTTGCCTGCGAAAGGCAAAGGTCCCGATTTCGAGTCTCGGTCGGACACACAGTTTTAATCTGCCAGGAAGTTTCATATCAGCGCACACTCCGCTGCAGAGTGAATATCTCATTCTGGAAACCTCCCCCAGGCTGTGGCAAAGCCATGTCTCTGCAATATCCTTTCTTTCAGGAGTGCTAGTTCTGCAAGATTCGCATGAGAGCTTCTGTAAAGTTTGGAAGGTAGGAGACGAGATACTGGCAGAAGTAAAGCTGTGAGTACCGGGCATGAGTCGTGCTTCGGTAGCTCAGATGGAGGAGCACTTGCCCGTGAAAGGCAAAGGTCCCGAGTTCGAGTCTCGGTCGTGCACACAGTTTTAATCTGCCAGGAAGTTTTATATATTTTCAAATTACAAAAGTATAAATATGAAAAACACTGAATGTGATGCTTAAGTTTTGTGAACATGTAAATTAACATGGCATCTGGTATCTTTTAACATAACATAGATCCCAGCCTACTTCAGCAAGACATGTTATTTGTCCATAAAAACATGTCAAATCTCTTCCTCATGATGAGATAAAGATGTTCATTTAAAAATATTATTTAGCTAGTTAATATATAAAGTACCCCCCACTGTGTAATATTTGCAGAAATGACGAAAGAATTGTCGGAGGCTTAGGACATCATCAAAGTGTGACAGATATGGAACATCTTCTCCTGCTACGAAGGGGTTATCTACTTATTGGGGTTGTGGCTTGGCAGTGTTTTGGAAGGCAGAGAGGAAGAGGCACTGTCTGCAATATCAACACCCAGAATAAGCTTAAATAAATAAATAATTACTGAAGGAAAACAAATGCAGTGCCTCACTTTTTGGGTAACCCTCACATTTATTTTAATAGTTATTCCATATTATTTTTACTACTTTGTGAATGAAACTTGTGGTCAAAGCACGAATTGTTGGTAGTGAAATTTAACAGTGAAAAAGAGAGGGATGGCAGTACTGAGCTGAGAAGACACATTACATTTCAAATAACCCCTTAAGGAGCAATGTCACTCTCTTCTGTGGTGTTATGAGATTCAATTTGAAAATGTTGTTCTCGTTAATGAGATCTGTTTACTCAATGTATATGAATGTCACATAAGAGTAACAAAATACAAAAGATTTGTTTAAAAGGCAGTTATGTTATTTTGTGGCTTGAAGACTAGAGAGCTGTCTTACAGCCCTCAATCCTCTGCAAATGGAAACAAAGTCACACGACAAGACATGGTGGCAGTGCATAGCAGGTTTGTTAAGATGGAGAAACTACAAGAAGGTAACTGACTTGAGGTAAATGTTTATGAGTACCATCAGGGTGACAGATCATTGAAATGTAATGTGTCCTCTGAGCTCAGTACAGTCATCCCTCTCTTTCTCACTGCTAAATTTCACTACCAAAAATTCATGCTTTGACCACAAGCTTCATTCACAAAACAGTAAAAATAATATGGTATAACTATTATAATAAATGTGAGGGATACCCAAAAAGTGAGGCACTACATTTGTTTTCCTTCAGTAATTATTTATTGAACACAACGATAAATACACAAAAGAAAGAATGTTGTTTATTCTACATTCCCTATACTTCCACACAATTGCTGCCCTTTGCTGGTATTGAAGCCATTTCTCCACTGTAAGAATCACATCTTTGTCATCCTCAAAATGTCATCTACAAATGTGATGCTTTAATGGGACGAGCAAATGGAAGTTGGAGGTGCGCTAGGTCAGGGCTGTAGGATGGATGAGATGATACTGTCCAACCCTGTTTAATGATGGTTCTGAAGTCCTCAAACTTGTGTGAGGCCGAGCGTTATCATATAGAATCAGTCAATCACCTGGGTTATTATGGTGACAAAATCATTGGAAGCCCCTTTTGGGTTTGGATAATGTGTTCACATCTGCTTCAGAAATATTGGTACTGTGTCTTGGCATCACATCAAAGAGTGAGAAGATTTAGTTTCCTTCCTGAGTGGCAGCTTCATTGTCAAGTGCCAAGTTGTTCTGCATTGGTCTTTGTGAATGAGCACATCAGCAAGCTGTGCCTGGTCAAGTTTGAATGCCATGAATGGGCTCCCTGAATGAAGCAAATCTTGGAGCTCTGCCGAACCAATGTCTCGTAATGGCCTCACTCTCTTTGCCCAGTGACTAACAGAACTTCTGTCTATTGCAGATGCTCCATAAACAGGATGCAAACAATTGGGAATATTCTTGAAGGTTCTATTCTTTGCTGTGGGAAGTTCAATGACGACGCGCTGCTTGTAGCTTACATCATATAGAGACACCATTTCAAAACATTGCTATAGGTATGATACCTGTCAGAATAAATGGGATATTTGTGTGTGCAATTTGGAAACTTCAAATAATGTATATCTTAACTGTCACATTCATACAATTTTTGCTGATTGAGAAAATATGTGGTACATTATTTTCCAGGCAATCTTCGTACTTTCAGTTAGCATGACACCCTCTGTTTGCTGCTGTGTGCGGTGGCGAGAACCTGACCAATTGGGTGCAAATTTGATTTACGTGCTAGCTAAAGTGCTATGTGCTATATTTCATGTTGTGTTTGTGTCCTGCAAAAAAATCCTATTTAACTGATGCTCCACTTTACAGATCTCACCAAACTGTCTCATTGTTGGTACAGTTTGTTACGCAAAAATATTGAGAACTCTGATGTCAGTGGATGAAACAGTACCTATATTCCAAGTTACAATTGAAGACTGCTTCATTATTATGAGAAATACAAATTTTTGATGCTAAAACCAGCCAGCTTTTGTTAAATATGAATGGAACGAATGCTTCAGGGCGGGGTGAATAAAACCGAGAAAGGCACTATGTTGCACCTTCATAATTGGCTAACAACTCTTATGGTGACAGATCTGTATATTTAGTCTTATTCACAGTCCTGGGCTCTTATTTCTAGTGTGATGATGATGAATTATGTTCATGCTGATACAGCAAATAGTTTATGTGTGCATAGGATGGCAGGTCTCAGTTGTGAAATATTCTGAAGGGGTAGCAATACCTTTATAATTTGATGGGAAGCAACTTCCCATGCAAGCAGGATATGTCGACATTGTCAGTTGTCTGGTGTTGTGCTGAAGACATTTGGTCCTCACAAGGGAAAGGTCTTGGAATGGCCAACCAATTTGAGTCATATTTGGCAGGGTGCTTGTATAAACCTAAAAAAAGAGGACTGAGATATTTTGGCTCAAAAAGCTCCCCCATCCTTATATTTGAGGAAACCACTCCTAATTGATTGATTCAAATTTGACGAAATCAATAGGTAATTGAAAATTGGGTGTTTTCATCATGTGGGGGGGTGCTGCTCAGCATATTCCCATTTCGTAGAATCGAAGAAAGACACTGAGTATGCCTATGGTAAACACTGTTTTTTCATTAGTAGTTTTGCTGTATTGAATCTAGTAGGAATAGGAAAGTCAAAATGTAATCAGTAAAAAATAATAACAAGGTAGGGAAATAAATTTCTTTAATGACTTGGATTAAAAAGAATTATAATTTTAATCCTGGTTGCCCTACAAAGGCTCTTTCACTCACTGTTACATGCCTTCACTTACCTTTGAACATCTACATGGGTGGTACTTGTCATATAAACATTTGAAGCAAATATGCTTGTGGCACCAAGAACATATAATGAAAGCAGCTTTCGCACAACTACATCATTCATTCTGAAGATTTGGCAGAAAACTGACTTGGGTTACATTTAAAAATATTTCGTTTTTGGGAATTACACTGAAGTGCCAAGGAAACTGGTATAGGAATGTGTATTAAAATACAGAGAGATGTAAACAGACAGAATATGGCACTGCGGTCATCAATGCCTGTATAAGATAACAAGTGTCTGCCACAGTTGTTAGCTAGGTTACTGCTGCTGCAATGGCAGATTATCAAGATTTAAATGAGTTGGAATATGTTGCTATAGTCGGTGCATGAGCGATGGGACACAGTATCTCTGAGGTAGAGATGAAGCGAGGTTTTTCCATTTGACCATCCCATAAGTGTACCTTGAATATTAGGAATCTGGTAAAACATCAGATCTCTGACATCGCTGTGGCTGGAAAAAGATTCTGCAAGAAAATGACCAATGACGACTGGAGAGAATTGTTCAATGTGACAGAAGTGCAACCTTTCCTCAGATTGCCATACATTTCAGTACTGGGCTATCAACAAGTATCAGCATGCAAATCATTCAACGATACATCATCAATGTGGACTTTTGGAGCTGAGGCCCACTTGTGTACCCTTGATGACTGCATGACACAAAACTTTATGCCTCGTCTGGATCCGTCAACACCGACATTTGACTGTTGATGACTGGAAACATGTTGCCTGGTCGGATGAGTCTCATTTCAAATTGTATCAAGTGTATAGATGTGTATGGGTATGGAGCTGGCCTCATGAGTCCATGGACACTGCTTGTCAGCAGGGGACTTGTTCAAGCTGGTGGGGGCTCTGTAATGGTGTGGGATGTGTGCAGTTGGACTGATACAGAACCCATGATATGTCTATATATGACTCTGATAGGTAACTCTTATGTAACCATCCTTTCTAGATTACCTGTATCCATTCATGGCCATTGTGCATTCTGAAGAACTTGGCCAATTCCAGCATGACAATGTGACACCCCACACATCCAGAATTTCTACAGAGTGGCTCCAGAAACACTCTTCTGAGTTCCAGCATGACAATGTGACACCCCACACATCCAGAATTTCTACAGAGTGGCTCCAGAAACACTCTTCTGAGTTTAAACACTTCACTGGTCACCAAACTCACCAGACATGAACATTATTGAGTGTATCTGGGATGCCTTGCAATGTGCTGTTCAGATGATGTCTTCACACCCTTGTGTTCTTACTGATTTATGGACAGCCCTGCAGGATTCATGGTGTCAGTTCCCTCTAGCACTATTTCAGACATCAGTCAAGTCCATGCCATGCCATGTTGCAGCACTTCTGCGTGATTGTGGGCCCCTACATGATATTAGGCAGGTGTACCAGTTTCTTTGGATCTCCAGTGTGATTCTAATGCATACCACGCATGCAACATCACCTAAAAAATTGGTGCTGAAAATTGAGCATGAATTATGCTATGAATTGTTGTGGAATGTGGATAGTTGTGAAATTCCTGCTGGATTTCCAAATGTACATTGCAGTTTTGAAACCTCCAAATAAAGTTGTGTACCATGGCTCATTGTAAACTAGCATAGCATATTAAGCTGTCTGTGGTCCCTCGTGACATTTGTTTTCATATGAGGCTTCAAATTTTAATTTTTCACCAATCCAAGTTGTTTGAGAAATTTATTTACCTCCTTGTTATTATTGCTTAATAACTGCCATATTAATCCTCCTTTTGTTACTAATTTCAATAAGGAAAAGAAAGATGACAAAAAATCCAGCAGACTGCATTTCAGAATTGAACACAGGTTCTCTGCTCCCCAGCCAGATGCCTTGATTGTTGCATCAGCAGTACTTTCATTGAATAGCATTTACTTTACGGGTACATAAGTGGCAGTTGTAATAGTTTCTTTTGCAAATCCCTAGGAAAAAAGTTTGCTTCTGGACACCACCTATGATGATTAAAAGTGTTCCATTTTCAATTGTATATCGATCTGGTCAGTTTTGAATCAAATTCACATCATGAACTGTAGGGATGGTGTTCTCAAAACTGATCTTCATTTTATGTTGTATAGAAGCAGGCTGCCAAATATGAGCTGAATTGGTTAACTGCATTTGTGGCCTTCTCCTTGCCCATGTTAAAAATTTACACTTTACGCTGCTATTTTTGCATTGTTGTGAAGTACTGGTCAATTGGTGGTAAAAGGTTTCAAAGAAACCATTGAAGCTATAATAGTACTTTAATTTGAAAACCTTTTGACAGTGTATGGTTTCTTTAATTGATTACATTTAATGGGTTTCATATAAATGATTTCCTTTTTCTTCTGTGATGCCATATGTAATGTAGTTAAGAGGTATATTTTCGTTTTCATACTGCTGGAACAGTGATATAAGCCATTTGATACTTCAAAAATAAGCTATTGGAAAGTGATACCAAACTCCTCAAAAATACCATAAAAATTGGCAGAAAGTAATACCAGAGTTGACAGAAAACAGCAACAAATAGGCAAAAATAACTCTGAAATTGACCATAAAATAAAATGGATTTTTCCTGTCTCTGCTTACTGTTTGTTAGACAGACATTATTTCCACGACATAATACTTATTTCTTTGAAATTGTGTTCTTCACAGTTGTATACCATTGTTTACACCTGATTCTCTTATCCTGAATGTGCTGCCATTCAGTGTATGTTCAAGTACAGCGTGTACGTAAAATAAAGGAACACTTTCAATTATTTATTTAAACATTGTACAGATGCCATATATACTGCATTTCGAAGAGAAACTTTTTGAAAGTTTATTTTTTTCTATAAACATTTGATATGCGAACCATGAGTGATCAGGTAGATGACAATACGGTAATCGAATTCTTGCCTTACCCATCCCAGCATGGCATCGTCGACTGTGGCAGTCACTTCCCGTATTCCCTCCCGGAGCTCTGCCACATCATATGGTAGAGGTAGTACATACACAAAAGGGTCACACAGAGTGAGATCTGGTGATCGGGAGGGCCATTTCATGAAACAGATTTCCCCTTCTGTAGCATGGCCGAGCCATCGATGTGACTGCTCCGTTTTCAGGTACCCAGGAACTTCACGATGAAAATGGGGTGGAGCCCCATCCTGCTGAAAGATGAACAGAGAGTCCAATCTCATTTGAGGCATCAGCCATTGCTGCAACATGTACAAGTAGGAATTTCCAGTGACAGTGCTCTTGGTGAAGAAGAATAGCCCATACAATTTTTGACGTGGCAAGACACAAAAAACATTTACCTTTGCAGTACAGATTCAGATTCTTTGTTCACCATTGACCACCTGAGGTGGAATAGGCAATTTAAATGGATATCATATAACATTTTCTTGAATAGTACCTTAAAGCTAAATGAGCTTTGCTAATAGCGCCCGTAGATGATATCATACACCATAACATAAGATAAATACATTCAATGACATCACATAATGAAATCCTTAAAAATTAATGTTGATTGATTTTATATTCATAAATTCTGTTACATTGTAGAAAGGACTGTTTAGTAACCAATTTAGTAGCTTGCTCTTGAAGCTACTTATGTGATCCGACCGAGAAGAAAATGGAAGTTTATTAAATATTCTTAGACTATTGATTCGATGGGAATTCCCTGTTCTTGTCAGCCTGTGCCTAGGTATGTCTAATTTTGTTTTGCCTCTGGTATTATGGTGGTGCATGTTTTCCCCCATTTCAAAATCTGCTATATTGTTTTTTGCATACAATTCTGAGGTGTATATGTAAAAATTAATAACGGTTAATATTTTCAGCTGAATGAACAGTGGTCGGCAGTGCTCTGATCTACCAGAATTGCTCATTGGCCTTATCACTTTCTTCTGAATTTTTAGAAGTTCAGTGATGTGAAGAGAGAGTCCCCATATCAGCAGTCCATACTCTATCTGTGACTGAAAGAGTCCAAAATAAATAACTCATAAATATTCTCTTGTCACCAGGCTCCTCAGTTTCCACATTAAACACGTAACTCGAGACAATTTTGCGCAGGTGTGGTTGATGTGTGTTTCCCACATTAACTTAAAGTCTACATGAATTCCTAGAATTTTGACTGCTTTCACCTATACCTCTTTTGACAATCCCAGTGTAATCTGTTGGTTTTTATAAGGATTGCAAAGCAGTGTCTTGGGTGAGAACCAATTTAGTGCTGCTTCCATGTCATCTTGCAGAACTGATATGTTCTCGTGCTGAGCAAACAAAGTTGTGGCATCAGCATAACCAAATAACAAAAGTGGGGATACAATGAGGTAAATCATTGACTGCAGTTATAAAAAAGAAGGGCCTAAGGACAGAACCTTCTAGGACTCCTGTCTTAACTTCTAGCAACTGTGCGTCTCTGTTGCTGACATAGGCAAACTGCTTCCAATTTTTAGGTATGATTCAATTACTGCCAATGTAGAATCTTGTATGCCATAGAATTTGAGTTTAGCAATTAAGATATCATGAGAAATCCAGTCTAATGCCTTACTTAAATCACATAAAAGAAGTGAGGCTTTATTTTTATTCTCAAAGGTTGTTATTACTTCATTCACAATTGAAAGAACAGCAGTGGTGGTATTTTTTCCCTTGCGGAAGCCAAATTGACTATTAGAGAGTAAGTTATGCGACTCAAAGTAGTGGTTCAGTTGGTTATAAATAAGAGATTCAAGTATTTTCAAGAAAATGGGAACTATTGAAACTGGTTGGTAATTTTTGAGATCATGTTTGTCCCCTTTTTTATACACTGGGATGACTTTTGATATTTTTAGAGTTGTAGGATAGACTCCAAACTTTCGACACCTATTAAACAGAAGGGCCAATGGTTCACTAATTATATGCACTGTTTTTTTAATTATGTAATTGGACAACCAAGAGCAGTCCATGCTCTTGGGAGTTTGAGAACTTTGCCACTACCTTTGTAATCTCAGTGGGTGTGATTGTCCTCCATGTAAATGTATTGTTTGCAGGTTGTTGTTGCTTAAGTAGATCACTTGCATTGGTGGTTGTTGTTTCAATTTTGTTCCTAATATAACTTACAGAGTCCATGAAAAAATGATTAACTTTATCCGGGTCAAGAGCTATGCGATGTTCATCATTCTTGTAATGCTCTTGTGCAACAGCATTCCATGCAGCTTTGCACTTATTAGGAGCCCCTTCAATGTATCTTGTGTATGCTGTTCTTTTTGCCATTCTAAGCTTAGTTCTGTAGGTTCTCTTACATTCAAGATATGCTTTGTACAAATCATCTTTCTGCTCCGTTCCATCTTTATGAGAGTTTTTATACATGTGGTACAATGATAACATATTTTCCCTCATATTGGTAAGTTTATCTGTGTACCACTTAATGTTTTTCTTTATAGGTTGGCTTTTAAGTTTGATTTTTATAAGAGGAGAACAAGAATACCACAAATCTAAATAATTTTTAATGAAGCTCTTAAAAGCAGTTTCAGTTTTATTTATTCCCACTTGACAGTTATATATACAGTCCCACTTAATATATCCGAGTTTCCGAATGAACTGGTTTACTACTTCTTCCTTCTGCCCTCTAACCCACATTACCTTTTCCTTAGCATTGGCACCTATGTTTGGGGAATACGCTCAAATTCAGTGCATTTGTGTGGATGCTTCATACCGTAGATTCGACAGTTGTGCCTGTTCAATTTCACAGTACTGTGAAAAGTTACTTGGTTGCTAAAAATGAAGTGTTCAACAATGCCATACCCACCCCATTCACTTGTTACAACTGTGAATAAATCTCAGAATGCTTGTCTTTGTTGTTGCCATTGACGTTCTGCACTAGCTCCAATTTTAATGGTTTCATAGACAGCTTCTGTAGCAGGACTTTTCACACTGTCATTGGAGTCATTTCCAGTTCAGAGGATGCACGATGCGCCGATTTCCTAGGACTCCTTATGAATATCTCTCGTAAGTGCTCCACATTCACTGCACTCAGACTAGGATGTCCGCTTCTCTTTGTCAGGCACAAGCTACCTGTCATAACGAATTTGTTGTGCCGGTGGTACATGGCCTTTCTTGTTGTTGGCTACTTACCGTACTTGGTTCTAAACATAGGGGAAAAAAAACTTTCAGTGTTTATCTTCGAAATGACATATGTGTGATATCTGTACAGTGTTTGGTTTCTGTGCAGTAAATAATTGAAACTGTTCCTAGACTTTATGTACACCCTGTATTTTGAAATCTCCTATGTTGGCAAACATATAAGTGTTATATCAAATATTGATAGAAACTGCTTACCAAGCATCAAGGAAGACATTAACACAGACGAGGAAAACCTAGTCAAGGAAAACATAATTTTTTTTTTTAAACTGGAGTTATATTAATCTGCCAAAAGAGAAGAAAGTAGCAATATTATGAAAAGGAAAGTTACCAGTCACTATAAAGCAGAGATGCTAAGTCATAGATAGGCACAACTAAAAGCCTGTCACAAACAAGAAGGTTTGGCCAGTAAGGCCTTACTGGCCGGAAGCTTCTTATTTGTGACAGTCTTTCAGTTGTGCCTATCTGTGACTCAGCATCTCTACCATACGGCGAGTGGTGACTTTTATTTCCATAATATTGTTATATTCCATCCTGGATTTTCCTTATTTGAAAGAGAAGACAGGTTGGATGAAACAATGCATACTGAGATTAAGTTCTCAAGAGTTCCTGGAGCAAGGAGGAGGTGAACAACTCAGTAAGAGCACTTGTTTTTCCTTTCATTCTTTCCATTTAATTTCAGTTACTATTCCTGCTTCTGTACTTTCTTCATTGGAAAGAACCCGAAAAATGGCGCTGTTATACTTCACTGTGTATGCCTGTATCTACAGCTGCTTGGTAAATAAAAATTATATCTAATGTTATTTGACTGCAATTCTGTATGGGGTGTAAGTTTTGCTAGCAGAAAAATATATAATTCCAGTGATACACTATGGCCGACCACTACTTATATTTAGGAGGTGAAATTGCCAGTGCTGCTGATTGTCACACACAAAATGAGGGGGAATGAGGAAGGGAGATATCTCATAACTTTGATGTTCCCCAAGGAGGAAAGATTGATAGCTTGGGGATGATTGGAAGAGGTCCCTCAGACATCAGGAAACTAATGAATTCGAATTTTTTTTTTTTTTTTCGCCCCATACACTTACAAGTGTCCATCAGCAGTACTTGAAATTCCACCTTCTAAAGGTAAGTACTGCCCACCCCATCTGTCTCTTTGTAATTTTATACACAGTTCAGTCACATTAATGTGAGCACTGCCTATGTTTTATATCAACATGCAGTAACCGCTCACAGACGGCAGATGCCAGCATTAGCATTGGAGTATATATAAAGTGGGTCAAGGGGTGATGCAGAAAAGAGTGTGGATGTTGCCATAATGCTGAAACAGAGCTATTTATCGGACATCATTGGTTTTTGGGCCAAGTGTAGAAGCATTTCCAAAAAGGCTAAGAATGTAAACTGTTTACACGCCACCGTGGTGAAAGTATACTGTGCATGGCGAATTAGTGCCATCCAAAACCAGCATGCAGGCAACTGTGGTGCAAAGATATGTGTGGGTGAATGAATATGCAACTGTTGAGCAACTAACCGGCCAGATGAACCAAGGGGCTACCAACCGTGTCTCCTCAATGACCGTTCAACAAATGTTGATGCATATGGGCCTCTGCAACAATGGTTTGGTTCATGCACGTATTCTGGCTGCCGTCCATCATCGAGAAAGGCAAGAATTTGCATGCCACTGAGTGGCAGAAGATGGCCTTTTCAAATGAATCGTGTTTTATGCTCCATCAGACAGACGGCTTTTGGCATGTATGGCACTGCAACAATTGTTGAAGGGTTCAGGCCGGTGGAGGGGGTTTATGGTGTTGCAAATATTTTTGTGGTCTCCCCTGGGTGATTTCATCATTCTGGAAAGCACAGTGGTTCAACACAAGTAAGCATCAATCCTTGGGGACTGCATCCACTCATACGCGCAATTTATTTTCCCTTGGCAAGATAGCGTCTACCAGCAGAACAATGGAGTATGTCACACACTTCGTAGTGTAAGTGTGTGGTACCACGAGCACCAGAGGGAGTTCACTGTGCTCATGCTCCCCTGCCTCCCCCTACCCGCTCCCTGCCCCCTCCTCTACCCTAAGGCTGAATTCAAAACCCAGTTGAGAATATGCGGTGACTAGTTTAATACTGTTTTTGCCACGAATCTTTGGCCCTCGGCTGTGAAACATAGCACACTTGGCCACAATAGTGGATCTGGAGTGGGTCCACATCCCTGTTGGTACCTTCTGAAACCTCACTGACACTCTCCATGCATGTCCTCACTGTGAAAGATGGCTATTTGGGCTTTTGACAGGTGGTTACAAGTAGTTTTGGACCAAGCAGCTTCCTCAAGTTAATTTTACTATAGGTAGAATACTTGGGCAAATTCTTGTGGTTTTGTTCACAACAATTTTCTTTCTTGTTTTGTTCTAGTGGCAGATTGAAGGATTTGTTGAGAAGTACAAGAAAATGAAAGACAGGGCAGCTCTTTTGAAAGGCAGTTTACATAAGGTAAGGTGGCATAAACCATCTTTTTAAACACAAGAACACGATAATGAAAACCTATCACCATTATGCATTACAGTTTGCTATTATACTCCGAAATATACAAGGTACATCCAAAAAGTTCGATGAATGGTCTCAGAAAATAAAGAAAATGAGAGTTACAAAGTAATCACCATTAGCTACAACACATTTGTGACACTAATTGTAAAGCTATTCAAAACTGTTCATAAACACTTCTTGTGGAATAGTTTTAAGTAACGTGGTCATGCGTTGTTGGATTTATCGCATCATTACAGGAGGTGAGACCGGGTGCTACCAGTACGATCCAGAGACTGATCGACAGACATTTCCCTCACCACCCTCAGATAGAAATTCATGATAGATCAAGACTTTGCTTTTGAAAAAAGCAATCAACATCCTTTAATCTTGGATTTTGACAGAAGACTTGTTTTGGGAGGTGGGGAAGACAACAAACATTGTGCCACGGACTGTCACTCGGTCTCAGGATCTTATTGGTAGCACCAGGCCTCATCACCTGCTATGCCACAGATATGCAACGGTGTGTGACCACAGTGCTTTGAGCGATTGCACAAGAAAATTTGTTGACAGTTTCCAACAGCTTTACAACTGATGTCAGAAGTGTGTTGTAGCTAACAATGGTTACTTTGAAGGCCAAAACTTATTTGGTTCACCTCTTCTTGTTTGTCTTTTCTGTAGAGATCTTTTTGTTTTCGTATAACTGCTGCAATCTGCATCCATTTGGCTCTGCATGCTGTTGTCAAAAATTGTTCTCCCTTTATAATGTTACCCCTGCTCCCTCCTCTTGAACTTCCCTCCATTACAAAATTGAAATGTTTTTCTGGTGACCTCCTCCTCAGTATTCACCAACTGGGAAATCCAAAAGGAAAAGCATTTCTCCTCCAGAATATTATCCCCAAGGGGATGCCATTATCAAGCTGTATAGTATAGGTGGATAATAGTGATGTGTTGTGTTGATTGTAGCAAAATTGGGAGTTGCACATGCTCCTAATTTAGAAAAGTAAAAGTATGTGCTCTGAAACACTTGCCATCAGAATAATTCCTAATATGAATGAAATATTTTCATTTACTTGTGGATTTGTGAATGTTTTCTAAGGCAGTTAATGGGCAATGAAAAATGTCTACACCCAAAATGAGATTATTAAAGAGTTACATGTGTCTCGTCACCCGAGAAATCTCCTGTCAGCCTTTTTAAGAAAGTGGGAACATTGACCGCAACCAAACATTCTCTCTCTTCAATCATAACTTTCTCACAATCAAATGTACCACAACCATAATATAAGAAGAAAATGTGACCCACATTATGATCTGATGAAGCTTTCTGTAGTACAGAAATGTGTGAAATAGAACTAGCACTGAAATCTTTTAACTTGCTTGGAAGTAACAAAGATTCCTAAGAGATAATAACACGTTATTTGAAAGTAAGAAGAAGAAAATTTTGTGTAATAATCGTATTATTGTCTTACTTAATTTTTAAGGCAGAAAAATTTTGGAATATGGTCTGATTTGTTCAAGTTAAGTCTTTCTGGTTTTGATTGTACATGATTAATAATGCATTCTATGTTATATAATTCATAGAAAAGTTCTTTAAGTTTGAGAAATCCAATGCAATGTTTATGTAATCAGGGAATAGTGTTATATGATTTGTTATAAAGTCTAATTTTATATTTATTTTTGATTGACGTTTATGTAATACTAAATTAAATTTTTTGAGAGAGTCCACCTCCGGATACACAAAAGAGATATGTGACGGCGCACGCGCGCGCGTGCCCACACACACATATACACACACACACACACACACACACACACACACACGCACGCACGCACGCACACACACACACACACACACACACACACACACACACACACACACACACACACACCTATCATCTCCGCATGCTAAGACTGATATGTTTATTTCTGAATCTTCAAACTAATCTCACCACTTCTCTTCACCATCATTGTATTTTCCTGCTCCTGCCTGCACCAGACATATAGTCTCACATATTCAGTGGCATAAGTTGCAAGATCCCTTGCCTTTTGATATGCTGAACTGTAAAGTGCCACACAGCATAACAGGAAAGGAGAGACAGTGCTGTCAACGTACTATATGTTTACAACTATATGTCTACACCATAAAACAAGGAAGGAAAAGAGCAATTCACAAGAATCACAGCCAGTAAAAACATTGCTCCTGATGTGCACATTTTTGTATGACATGATGTGGAGTTGTAAATGGATTTAGTAACTGATCTGCAATTTTATTTGTCCCTCCTACAGCATTTTAAGCTTTTCACAACTGACACTTGCATTTCTACACGCATGTCAAAGTAGTATTAGTGAATGGAGATAATACAAACAAGAGTTGAGATGCCACAGTTCGAATGTATTAGACTTTTCTGAGGGATGTTCAGTGAGTCACTAAGGAGCTGAAAATTGCATCCCCAGACAAGGATAAGACAAAAACTGAAAGCATATTTGTTTCTCAGTATTAACATGATTTTATGTCTATATGAGAAATAAGTTGTGTATTAAGGTAGTCTTTCTAGCTGCACTAAGATCCATATAATTTTTCCTATTGTTTCCAACTGTCAAACATTTAAGTAAAACAAAAACCACTAACCATTTGGTCTAGTAATAACAGCGTTTCTGTGTTGATGGGCTGGACTAGTGTGATCCTGTTTTACACCCTTTATTACGAAGTACTAGATGCCACTGAGGCCAACCATTCTCGTACCGGCTGTGTGACAGTGTTCACCCATCGGCCCTGCCAGGTGCCAGGAAAGTGACTACTGGTTGGTGGGCGTAACACTGATCATTTTCTTGAGAGGTGAAGATTTCATTCTTTTTGTCACCTCTACGAGTTTCGAAACTGTGGTAGACATAACAATTAAAATGTTATTTTAAGTGTAAGATGAATATAAGCTAGCTGTCACATCATTCCTGCTTTCTGTTTATAGTCCCCATACATTAATACCAACAACTAAAAATGTTGACAGTGAATAGTGAACCTTTACTGCTGCAGGTAAGTGATAAAAAAATTAAAGTTTTTATCAAAATAATTAATGATAATTATATGATAGAATGTTCAGATGTAATACAAACACGTATCATGATCTGAAGCAACAACTCAGAGCACAGTTTGTGAACAGTTAACAATATAGATCAACAAAGGCAAAAGTCAGTTGTTCATGTCCTGTCCTTATCATTCTTATGTTACATTTCCACATATTGCTCACTGTGTGTATGCTACCACAAAGAAAAATGCTTTTATGACCTTAATGTGCTGAATTGAAGCAAATACTACAAAGATATTATTGTGATCATGTATTATTTAGAATCTTGAAAAGTCTGATTAGAAAGAAAAGAAACAGAACTGTGTAGCACAAAAAGGATTGCTTGAAGCCATCTACTCACAAATGGCTAAAGACTTTCATTTCCTATTTTTTGATAATGACACAGAAACTAAATTTTGTTTGTGACACAGTTTCCAGTTGCTGTGACAACCATCCGTGGACATTGCTTAGCTGCAACTTTGTATTCTGCATTTGCTCTCTCATTGACAGAAGATCGCACTATTAGTGAACACCAGTTCTGTGGAAAGTTGTCCTGTAATGTATGCCAAAATAAATACTATTATAAAAACAAAGATGAAGTGACTTACCGAACGAAAGCGCTGGCAGGTCGATAGACACACAAACAAACACAAACATACACACAAAATTCAAGCTTTCGCAACAAACTGTTGCCTCATCAGGAAAGAGGGAAGGAGAGGGGAAGACGAAAGGAAGTTAGTTTTAAGGGAGAGGGTAAGGAGTCATTCCAATCCCGGGAGCGGAAAGACTTACCTTATGTGTGTCTGTATGTGTGGATGGATATGTGCGTGTGTGCGAGTGAATACCTGTCCTTTTTTCCCCCTAAGGTAAGTCTTTCTGCTCCCGGGATTGGAATGACTCCTTACCCTCTCCCTTAAAACCCACTACCTTTTGTCTTCCCCTCTCCTTCCCTCTTTCCTGATGAGGCAACAGTTTGTTGTGAAAGCTTGAATTTTTGTGTGTATGTTTGTGTTTGTTTGTGTGTCTATCGACCTGCCAGCGCTTTCGTTCGGTAAGTCACCTCATCTTTGTTTTTATAATTTTTCCCACGTGGAATGTTTCCTTCTATTATATTGATATCATTAAATAAATACTATAATTTATCTTGAGTATCTATTCCTTGAAGTCAAATTGATGACCGCTCTCAGATCTTTGATAAATGTTTATTACCGGTAAAAATAACCCACAATCCGAAACGGTAGTGTGACAGTGTTGATGTAAACACAGAGCATTTCATCAGATGAAGAGTGACATATTAACTTAACCACTGTATTCCTGGTGCTTACAGTTTGATACATCCAGTTTCCAGGAATGTAACCCATGTACACTGTCTTTCATAATGTTGACACAATTACACAACCCATATGCTGCCTACTGAATGTTTCCAAAAAGTTAAAGGTAATGCATGTCACTGCAAAGACTGTAGAAAATGAAAAGAAAGATGTTAATGAAGATGTTAGGTGGACTGACGTTTGATAATATGAATGCAGATAGGTTAATCATGTGAGAGATTGCCACTGACTGACTACTTTGGGTAGGATTGGTCTTATAAAGGGTGGTGTAAAGATTTTTGCTGCATTCGGAACCTTGTAATTATTTGAAAATGACTAGGTTAAGTTTTACTACTTTGGATGGGCTGTATACTCAGAACGAAATTGGGTTTATGAAATATGTTGTGGATTATTCCTTTAGAAAAATTCATGCAACCACTTTATTCATCCATGTTAGGAACACGCCAGCTAAAAGTTTGACAGTCATATTTAAATGTATCTGCCTTATGTTAATTTTATTAAGTTCTTAATTAATTACTTTACATATTAATAAAGGATGACATGCAGTCCACAAAAATAATGTCTATGATAATACACAGGTGAACTTCAGAAGTAAACAGATATTATAACACAAAAGAAAATAGTGTGCCTGGTTCCAAACTTTAAGTGTGTATATATTTTAATTGAATTATTTTCCAGTGAATCAAAATATCTTCTCACAGATAATGGAATGCTTTCCGGTGGGTGGTGTCACTGCTTCAGATTATTCCGCTCAGCTCATTCTAAATTTCCTATCTCGTATAATAGTGAAGTTTTCAGTTGATAACTTTTAATTAGTACAGTACTATGCACCACAGCATCATCAGCAAACAACCCCAGATCGCTGCCTATCCTGTCCTCTAAATCATTTATCTGTATATACAGAACAACAGTGATCTTATCACACGTACCTGGAGCACTCCTAATGATACCATTGTCCCTGATACTGGGTTCTATTACTTAAGAAGTCTTCGAGCGATTCACATATCTGTGAACTTATTCCATATGCTTGTACCTTCATTCAGAGCCTGCAGTGGGGCACCGTGTCAAATGTGTTCCAGAAATCTATGGACTCTGCCTGTTGCCCTTCATATGTAGTTCACAGTATATCATGTGAGAAAAGGTTGATCTGAGTTTCACACGAGCAATGCTCTCTCAAGCTGATTTGTGGTCATAATCTTCTCAGTCTCAAGAAAATTTATTATATTCAGACTGGGAATATGTTCAAGGATTCTGCAACAAACTGAAGTTACTGATATTTGTCTGTAATTTTGCAGGTGTGTTCCTTTACCCTTCTGCCACTTGGGACTTTGTGCTGGACAAGAGATTCGCAATAAATGCAAGCTAAATAAGGGATAATGCTGTGGAGTATTCTTTGTAAAACCAAATTGGGAGTACATCCGGACCTAGTGCCTTATTTGCTTTTAAATCTTTCAGTTGTTTCTCTGCGCCAGGAGCCTGTCCGATGGTCATATGACTGTATATTTGTATGATTTTGCTGCGTGAATGATTTCTTGGATATGAAATTTAAAACTTCAGCTTTCATTTTGCTGTCTTCAAGTGCCACACCTGACTGTTCAACAAGGGACTGAGCAGAAGCGTAAGATGCACTTAGGGATTTTACATAGGACCAGAATTTTCTCAGGTTCTCTGCAAGATCTTTTGCTAAGGTATCACGGTGGTAGTTGTTGTATGCTTTGCGCATAGATCTTTTCGCAAACATACGAATCTCTATTAACCTTTTGTTGTTGTCATTTTTGCGGTCTCTTTCGAACTGAGGGTGCAATAACCTCTGCTTCCACAGCATCTTCCAAATTTCATTATTAAACCATGGAGAGGCTTTTCCATCCTTTATCCACTTACAAGGTGCATAACTCTCCAGACCATGATTTACAATCTGTTTAAACTTTACCTGTAACTCCTCTACTTGCATCTTACTGGAACTAAGTGATGTTAATTCACTGGCTAAGTGAGATGCTAACAACTGCTTATCTACTCTTATCTACAAGAAACACTCTCCTAGCCTTCTTACTTGATGTAATATCTTTCATAACCATGGTTAATTGCTAGTTATGATTGCTAATCCCCATTTCTATACTGATATTGTCAGTAAGATCTGGCATGTTTGTAGCTACAAGATCTAAGATATTTCCATTGCGTATGGGCTACCAAGCTAACTGCTCAAAAGAGTTTTCAGAAAATGTTTTCAAAATTATTTTGGCCATCTGTCTGTCAGTATCCTCAGCAATGAATCCATAGATATACCAGTCTATACTCAATAGGTGAAAGTCACCTCCAACTAGTATTGCATGGTCTGGGAATTTATGCGCAACTGACTGTGGTCTTTCTTTGAAGTTTTAAGAACTGTCACAGTGGAATAGGGTCGCTACTAAAAACATCCGTCTGTTATACGGGACCGGATAACTTCACTGTCGCATTCCACTTCAACCTCAATAGAGGTAATATTTTTGTCAGCTGCAGTGAACACTCCCCCTGCCTTGGAGTCTAATCTGTCTTTATGACATATGTTCCCTGACTTTCTAAATCTCTCAGATCTTTCCACTTTAGGTTGCAGTGAGCTGTTGGTCTCAAGAATACTTTGAGCATGAGAGCTTTCCTGTAGGGCAGGCAATTCAAGAAATTTTGTTATGAATTCTTTGACGGTTTACTGATAAAATGTTGACAGTCGAAGTTTCTTTAGACCTAATGTGGTCTGACATCCTTTGCTGCGTATTGACTGGGGAGTGTTCTTCAGAGTACTTCAAACTACTGTCTAGTCAGAAAAAACCTCATGTGCACTTCATAAGCACTCTGCTACCTGAGTAGCTGCTTCCTTCATGTAGACCACCCCCTGACCTGACAAAGGGAGTCCTACAAATCCCCAAATCCCCACCAGATAATGCAAGTCTAGAAATCTGCAGTCAAGACAATCACAGAATCAACGAAGCCTTTGGTTGAGACCCTCCACTCGGCTCCAAACCAAAGGACCCAATCACCCCTGGGAACAATGCTGCAAATTGCGAGCTCTGCCTGCACCCCACACCGAGGCTAGCAGTCTTCACCACCACCACTTCTTCCTCCTCCTCCTCCTCCTCCTCCTCCTCCTCCTCCTCCTCCTCCTCCCCCTCCCCCCTCCTCCCCCGGCCACCTGTATGAACTGAGTATGGCGACAGAAATCATTGGTGCCAATGTGAGCCACAACTTGCAGACTACTGCACCCTGCATGCTCGATAGCTGCAGGCAGAGCTGCCTCCACATCTTGGATGAGGCTCACCGAGACACTACCGAATGCACATTGTCTTTCTTTCCAGCCCTGAACAGTGTCTGTCTAAGGGGCTCCACAATGCACCTAATTTTGGAGTTCCCAATAACTAGTAAACCCCTCCTCCTGTGGGCCTGCCCATATCCTACTGAAGCAGCAGCCACATATTTACTTAAAGGGCGAATGGGTGAGGCCAAGCGACCGGTCTCCTCATTGGCTCTCCGCCTTGATTGATGCAAATGCATTACCTCCCTATACTCACCCTGCGGTGAGGGTGAATCCACTGCATCATGTACACTAGGAGGTGCCTGGTTAGCAGAGCCCATGGGCAGAACAAGTGACACCTGAGGTGTCCCATACAACATGCCAGATTCTCCACTACCACTGTACCCTGAGGCAGCAGTCTGAAGGTGACCGATTGTAGCCAGAAGCACCTCAAGCTGTTCGCGGACCACAGCCAACTCCTCGTGCATCCACATACAGGATGCACACACCTTAATCATCCTAGTAAGACCAACTGAGAAGCAAACTATAAAAGCAGATAGAATCCCAGGTACACAACTTGTTACCCTCCTGATGTGTCACAAATGGGTATTGATGCATTACTTAGCTAGCTGTTCAGTGAGCAATTCTGCGCGACAGGCTGAAGGATTTTTCCTTACAAAAATGTGAAATTAAACCTTTTAAATAGAGCAGCATATGCTAAATTTAGTAAATGTACTACAAGGAAAAGAAGGAAATTCATGAAGACTTAACTTATTGCTCTGTACGATGACTGGTATGTTGTTGTATTAATAATAAATAAAAAAAGGAAATGACATGACAACTGGCTTTTATTAATCTTATATTGAAATTAAGATTTTAATTGTTAAAAATCAGATAGTGTTGAAACTAGCGAGGGCAAAAATAAGAATGAAACCTTCACTTTCAAGGAAATGTCAGTGTTCTGCCACAGCAACAGTTGTGACCTTCATAGCACCCAACAGACCTGGTGGGCAGAGACTGGTATGCAACCAGTCCAAAAATTATTGGCGTCAGTGGCCTCCAGTGCATTAAAATGCTCTGGGAAAAATAAAAATTCAAATCAGTTACTAAATCAGTTTGTGAATTCCACATTATGTCACACATAAATACATCCATCCTGAGGAATATTTTTACTGCTGTGATGCTTGTAGATGACTATTTTCATTCTTTGTTTTATGGTAGAAGAAAATGAACCTTTCTGTTAAGCCACTGATTTTAATTGAAATTAGTCTTATGTTAACTCCTAATTCAGGTCAGTTGGTATCTCACTTTTTGTTTGCTATAGGGTACAGTATGGACCTGTGTGAATTGGTAGTACATTGGCAGCACTGTGTCTTCTTACCTTTTAAGCTGTGTGACAGGCTTTACAGTGCATCATAACGAAAAGGCAAGATACTGACCATGCCCAACCCATTTACAACTGCTGCCTGCTTCACTCATACCTACATACCAACATGCATTTCACACTGTTATTGTATTATTATTTATTTCTATTCCTGTCTTCATTTTAATCTCATCCAGTTTTCTTATTGGTCTTATTTACATCTTGATGTCTTACTACTGTGCTTCATGTAGCTTTATCCTTCCTTCGCTATACTTAATCTGGTTTTGTCTTTTTCCAGTTTTCAGAATATTCCCATATGTTTTAATGCTCTGTTACTATTTTTTTTTCTCCACAATCGATTTTAGTTCCTTCCATCTGTGTAAATACAGAAAAGTTTCCCTACCCCTATACCGAACCCACTTCCACATAACTTGTTTCTGTGTTGCTGCTTAGTTTGTGGAATTGCTCCCAAACAGCTTTCCACAGTGATTCTATGTTATAATTCTGTCATTCCACAGCCCTCACCAACTCAGCCCTACACAATATATAACTGAGTCCTAAACATTTTGTCACTACCTCATCACTGCCTGTAAAATATTTCCACTCTGTTGTACCAATTACCACATCACATTGCCAAATTTGAAACCCACGTACTGCAGGAACAAGAGCAGCATGCACAGTGCCACCTTAAAAACTGTAAAGTCTATTCACTTTGTACACTTATATTGGACTACCACAATCCAGCACCACTACAAAAACCTCTGTCAAACCTCCTTTACATCAGTTAATAGATGCCTGACCCCATCTTGCAGAACTACATATGCTACACTCTAACAAGCTCCCGCCCACCATCCTACCGAACCCAGCATCTAAACAGTCCTGTAACATAGTAGTGAACCTCTCCTCCAAAAGCCTCATTTCAAAGGGGCTTATCTTTTGCCACATTCACAAATTCAGTCATTCTGAGCTTGTTAAAGACCTACTCTCCTTCCTAAAGTGGAAACACTGCTGAACCATTTGTGAATGTAATGAAATTTTATCAGAAGGTTCCACAATGTCTTGAATGGATATATACTAATATTCAGCTCCATATCTCCTTTGGTTCATTTCTACAGCCTCTCGTGAATAGGGTTCCCGAGTTTGCACCACCTACACACGTGCCAAAGTGTGAACTTTGGATAACTTTTGTGAAAGGTACTTTCAGTTTAGAAGCCCTTGCTTATGTGCACTTATACAACTTTTTGTGCTGAATTAGAAGATATTATCGTTGACATTTTTAAATGCAAACTGTAAGAGCCGTAAGACTACAAAAATGGCAGAAAATTCATTGCGTGACGTTGAGAGCCCATCTTTAACCAGTCACAATTCACAATTTAATCAACAGATTTGGCCAACAACTGTGCTGTCTTCTTGTGCTTTTTGTTTGATAGCTTTGGGCCTTTTCTGTCAAATTATATGCTCCTACCAATTTGGTGCAAATGTTTTGGGTGCCAAATTTGTGTAGTTTTTGGAGTCTGTATCTCAACTGTATGTTCTTTAATCTCTATAATCTTTCTGTATCTAAAAAGAGAAGCCTTTCAACTTGAGAGGCACTGTAGTTTAATTTTTTACTCTTGCCTGCTTATGACTGAAAAAAAAAATTGCTCACAGTTATTACTTTTCATACACATTTTTATGCTCAAACGTGATATTAATGAATAAACAGAAAGAAAAATCAGTGAAACCTTTTTTCTGTCCATAAAAATACAAGTGTAGTTATGTACGAATCAACTTCAAGCAATAAGCAGCAATAAAACAAATGAAAATTCAGAATGTTAAAACTCTAAACACAGCTGGAATAATTCTTTTTCACATCAGAATGAATAAATTGCTATTACTGTCTTGTTCATATTCTGAGTAAATATATTGGATTCCTGATGTTTTGGTGTTTTTATGACTTTTAGACATGTATGGTTCCGGAATTGGTCTTCTCAAAATTTTGTGAACTCAGGCCAAAGTAGTGCTGCTGGTACCAGAGTTGTTGTAATTTAACCTTACCCAAAAAGATTGTGTTTTTAAACCCATTGTAAAAAAAATCAATAAAACCCAACTATATCTAATATGAAAATTCAATTAACATACAAAATGTTACATAGTTACCCTTACACGAACTAAAGAGAGCCATCAAATTTACTGAAGGCAAATATGTAGTGTCACAAGAATTTATTTTATTAATATTGTGTTTTAACTTTCCTCGCAATTTAAGAAATGCAACTAAAATAACATTTACACTCCCAGCAAAAAGAAACTAACTTGATGTAGAATTGTCATGAGAGTAAAGTACTATTAACTACTTTTTGGAAGCATGCAGAAATTTGTAGATCTTCACTAATTTCTCAGTTCTTTTGTCTCCTAAATTTTTTATTAATTTTGCCCAAATGAACTGGCAGATGGACAAGATTCTTTCAGGTGCATTGCTGGCAGGGCACGGAAAGAGGCACTAATAAAGTAGTTGTAAGAATGGGTTATTGTTTCCAATAGAGTAATAATAGGAATTTATATTGAAATGTTTAATCATCAATCTGAAAAGAAAGCAATAAAATCCAATTTCAAATACTTTTCTTTCATTTTTTAAACCCATTTTTATTTTCTCCCTGATCCTGGCTGGTACACTCAGTTCATGTATGTGTAATACATAAAAATGGCTAACTGGTGTTGGCTGCAGCTGCTATCAAGGATGGTAACTATGAGGAATTAATGAAGAAAACTGTGTGCCATTTGGAATCAAAGAATGCATGCTGCAATATTGTGAATCATGTCCTGTATAACCTGACCTCGAATCTTATTCAGTACATGCTTTTAAAAGAATATGACCCAGAAGAAATTATAATAAGAATGTTGTAGAGATGCATCATTCAACTGTAGAAGAGTTAATAGAGAAACTGGTTCTTTAAAAAAGAAAACAAATAAAAAAAAGTCATGGTCTGACAAGCTACCATTCTCTCTCTCTCTCTCTCTCTCTCTCTCTGTCTCTCTCTCTCTCTCTCTCTCTCTCTCTCTCTCTCTCTCTCTCCACCGCTCCCCCTGCTGTCCCCCTCCCCCCCTCTCTCTCTCTGTCTCTCTCTCTCTCTCTCTCTCTCTCTCTCTCTCCCCTTTCCCAAATTGACATTTGGGTACACCGTGTATGCTTCATATCACTGCCTTTTCATTTTTGCTGAGTGCTGGAAACTCTACAGCAGGCTGCTTCTGTGCACCCTACTAAATGAGAGAAATTTCTTCTTTTGTAAACAACAAACATTGTAATGCTTTTTACGCACAAGAAAGACTTCAAATAATTCTGTCTGCTTGATAAGCACATTTTGACAACATTTGCAATGAACAAAGTTACAGATTAGAACACACCCTACTATCATGTTTCTTTTGTTCCATGACTTTTTTAAGCACTGTCAAGAATGTCTTCTTCCAAGGAGCCTGTCACAACTCTGAGGTGGTAATCTGCTGCACAGGGAAAACAAAGTACAGCAAGTGGCCTAATGATCTTCATACCAATTAGTAATCTATTTGAGACCAGTAAATGCTACTCGAGCTACTGTTTGTACGAAATCTGAAGATACTTGCAATATCTGTAGGGTATATAAGAATCCCAGAATGTGACAAGCAGTTGTTCGTCTAGCCTAGTACTTCGTTTTTATGTAATATTCTTCTTTACAGTGTCGATATTGTAGAGGCCTCCTTTTCCGTTCAAGAGGGTCTTGATTATTATTGGTGCAATCTCTTCCTTGCATAGTATGTTAATCTGTCCCCAATATTCTGAGTTCCACTTTTCTTGTCACCTGGTATTTTTAAATAACACATAAATAAATAAGTAGTGTGACTATAATTAATACCAGTGTAAATAAAATCCTTGTATACTCTTATTAACTAAATAATACTACACCAGGCCATGTGAGAGACATTGTGTCAGTAGTGTTTTATGATGCCCTCCAGATGAAATACTAGCACCACCTCCTAGGTTGAGAGTGTAAATAAATCTTAAATCTTCTCCATCTAAATTTAATTCTTCCGATAGTTCTGGTGAAAGGCGATTGCTTTCATAAAATTTCCATTTACTTAATTTATCTCTGGTTTTATTAAGTCCATCCCAGAGCTTACCTAGTTCCTCTTCTGTTTTTCCTAAATCAACTGTGAACCATAGTGTACTGACTGATAAATCTGTTGTTTCTTGTACCTTTTGAGTAATTAATTCACTTACTCATGCCTCCAAAGTTCTGAAAGTGGAGCCTGGTAAAGCTGTTATGTCCAAATTTTTACCCTGCTCTAACACATGTAACCACATTTGCGTGTCTTAAGAATTGTTCATTTACTTTTGTAAACATTTGTTTAGTTAATTCTTACATATATGTTTTACATTCTGACCTACCTCCTTTAATTGTTCAAAACCAGCATTTCTTACAAGATCACATAGTTCGTTTATCTTAGTACTTAACTACTCTTGTAAAATGGGTAAAATGTTAGCAAGTTAGTTATTTTTGTATTTATCTCCTTTTTTTTTTTCCTCTTCGTGAGATTCCTGAATATGCTGTTGGAGGCTACCATTTGTGATATTTGTGATATCTACTTTTGCATTTAATTCCTGTCGGTCTTCCACCATTTGTTGCCTAAAATTTATTAATGTAAAAACGCTAATGAGTTGTCTGTTGACTCAGTATTCTAAGCCCAATAACGCTCAACTTTTTGGCCAGCCACTGACTTCAAATTTCTCACAACACATAGTACCACTTGAAGGCACGTTATTTTGATTCAAATACAGCTCACTTACGGTTTTCAGTGGCTCTAGGCACGGCGAACTGCCAGTGCAAAGTGGGACTGTCATGGTGGGAAGGCTACAATAGAAATTGCTGCAGCAGTGGCCAACTCTGGTGTTTGATATACCGCCAATGTAACTGCAGTTAACTGGCGTGTGATGACAAGGAACTGAAGACTAGAAAACAGCCACCGGCTCGAAATCTCAATCTTCTGGATTGTAGACATGTATTTTATTCTGTGTTGTAATTATTGTTGAGTAACTTAATATTCTTGTATTGACAACTAAATTCCTTCTGTTCTTTCTGTATCACTGTATCACTGTATTCTCATCAACAGCTCAATTCTTCATAAACTTTTCTTGAATAAAGTATTATTAATGATTGCTGCATTGAGTAACCTTCACAGTTGACCACATTTTCATGGACAGTGTCCTTTTCTACTGGAACTCATTATGACAAAAATACTAATTTCTTTCAAGTATCTTAACAAATTTTTGCAGATTCGCCATTCTGTGGGGCATTCACCACAAATGAAATTTTTCCTGGGTACTTACATGACAATTTTCTCTGATGAGGGCAGTACATTAGCTATTATTGTCAAAACAACTTTTGCTCATTACCTGCATAAACTGCTCCCCCCCCCCCCCCCCCGCAACCCCCTCTCCCCCCATCTCACCGCCCCATCTCCAAATCAGTGTCCAGCTGTACCCTGTATGCCTTGTATTACTGACTGTGTCTCCTTTTTGGCATGCTGCTGGCTGCTGAAGGCTCAACAACAGACTACTACTGTGCACACTACTACATGAGAGAATTTTCTTCTTCTGTAAAACACATATATTATTATAGCTTTTTACACACAGGAAAGATATCAAGCTGTTCTGTTTGCTTGGCTAGTATATTTCAACATCATTTGAAACAAACCAAGTTAAAGTCCATAGCATTTCTTGGTTCTGTGTATGTCTGATGCATTGTCACATGTGTCTTCATCCTAGGAGCCTGGCACATATCTGAAGTAGGGATCTGCTGCACAGAGAAAACATTAAGAACAGCAAGTGTGGCCAAATGGAAGCCACTTCCAGTGTTGCTCTGTCCAGTAGCAACATAGTCTGCCTCACCATTCAGTCAATATACACATGCAGAAAAACCCAGTGGTCAACATGAATGTCCCACTATCCAAACTACTTTAAATAAATGTGCTCCAGTAGTTGATGGTCATCATTCATCAGTCCTAAATACCCTGTGCAATACATTACTTTAACAAAGTGATAGATTGATAGACTGTAGTCTTGATCTATTTAAATTCAAGGACAAAATTTCAAGCATCATCTTGTCTTACATTACAGAGAAAGAAATTAAAGAAATTGAATTTGATCAAGAAAGGTTAGCTGAAGTCCACAGAGTTGCTAGGATAAGAGAAAATCAACAGTTCAAGCCCATTGTTCTAAACAATATTAGGGGAAACAGAGGTTAGAATGATTTTGTAGTATTCAAAGTCAAAGTGTTTAAAGTAGGTGAAGAAATTCCAGCACTTATCAGCTTTTTGCATCCCACTGGCTACGTCCGTTCCTTCCATTGTCCATCTACCTAAGGTACTTAATGGTTTCCGGATCATCACATATTTAAAATCAAAAGCACCATCAATAGCATCAGGAAGCAATATACTTGTTCAGAATCTAAATGAGACGGTATTTGCAATTTATTTAGTCTGAAGTGCAAAGACATTATTCCAGTCATACAGTGTGTTTAAAGTTCTGTCTCTCTGGATTTTCATTTGTTTTATTGCTGCTTATTGCTTGAAGTTGATTGTACATAACTACACTTGTATTTTTGTGGCTTAAAAGCTGTTTTCTCTCATTTTACTTTCTATTTACTCATTAATGCTGCATTTGAGCATATACACTCTTTATGAAAACCTACAACTTTGAACAAGGTTTTACAGCTGTAAGCAGACAAGGGTCAGCTGCTGAAGCTGAAAGACTGCTGAACAGGTCCAGAAAAACAGGGACACTTCATTGAAAATATATTTATTGAAATATAAGTTTCAAAACTGGGCAAATTAAAGCTGAAAGTACATATTTTATACTGTAATTAGGCCTTTACAAAACATTCATTGTAGAACACACAAATTTGACCATCCGTTATTTCCTTTTCTCTGGTGAACAAAACACTAGAACAGTGTATTATTGCAACCCCGTTTGTAGTCCAGTGGGCCATTCTTGAGAGCACAAGACAGATTCTTAAAAACCAAGTCAAAAAGAAGTATATTTGTGCATTAGAAGTTCATTTGATATGAGTATTGTTTCAAAATTAATTAATTTTAATTTCAATATGAATTGTCCCACCCGTAACACCGAACATCATTAAGTTGTACAAGAGAACACTGTGTAAGCAACCTAGTTTGCGTGTAGGATTCAGCTGGTAAAATTAAAGTATGTTAAGAATAACATTTGCATTTTATGGGTGGGACTTTACGCACTGTATTCTCTCCAATGTTTGAAGCTTTGTCAGAAAATGGGTTAAGAAGAATATTGTTTTAGAATGAAGGTACATGTTTTGGGCACTTATTTTGCCAAATAAAATAATAATAGATATTTTTAACTAAATTTCAAATTACAATACATAGCAGTAATGGCATCAAAGACTAGAGTCCAAAAGTCCTGTATTAAAGAACCACATATTATACCAAATACATGACAAAATAGTAAAACCAAATAAATGTCATTGGTGCCAACATGTATCGTCATGTTTCTTGTGTGTTGAACTAATATAAAGTACTCGGGTTTCCAGATGCGACAGTTCGATGAGTGTCGCTACCATCGTCTTATGGTAAAGTGTTGAAATGTCATCTTGCTTGATCTTATACAGGTACTGCAGTGAGTGAGTTGTCCTTGCCCTTAACCCAGCACAGATTGGAGCAGATGAGGGAGTGTACTTGAATCCCAGCATGTTCAGTCACATACCAACTAGCACATTGTACAGATATCTCTCAGCTCTGAGTGCTCACAGTGTGTTATGGCCAGTAACAGGTCCAAAGCAGAACTTTGTTAATAGCCACCATCTCTGTTTCTGAGGCCGTTATTAGCCCTAAATTTGATGGATTCCTTTATCATGCTGTCCCAAACTACATTGCATTACAAAGCACTCTCGCTCATTCAGAATACAACATGCAGCTTTCTTCCAAACTGTGCTCAGTGACTGCCAATTTGTCTCTCTGCCCCAGAGCTGATGTGCTCCAGGCAGTACTGCTGAATACGACATTGTGTCTACTCCGTGTAACATGGCCTATGCTCACACTGAATGCTTTAGATGTCATATGGGCACATCTCCAGATGAAGAAGATGGTGATTATCTTTGAAAACTTGAGTTTTAACTCTTGTTTGTCCTGCTCTGGAAACCTAGAAGATTTTATTAGTATATCCCAGTTGTTCTGGAACACATTTCACACACATATATATATAACTAGTACTGATAATAACAAACAGCTGGTACATAAAGGGCAGGCTCTATTAAAGGGATCCAGTCGGCTACAAAGTGTGGTGGTACTTTTGGAGTGGTATTCTAAGTGAATTTCCAATCAATCATGGGCTGGTTTGAAAATTGTTTTTCCTTGTTTCTTTGTGTTCTGACATACTTTACATCCATTAGGACCTCCTCACTATTGATCTATACATTGAACTGTGTATCTAAGGCAATCTAATCTAGTGAAGTGAAGAACAAGCATATTTTTTTGAATGGGTTTGTACCAGCTGGAAATGAATGTGTCAGCTTGCGATGTTTGCCTACTTTATTTCTTCACTGATGGTCCTCAGTGTTGACGTACTGTGTTGTGAGACTAGCTGAAAAATGGGCGGTGGAATTTCAACACTGACTACTGTAAATAATGTAGCCGACAGGTGCACAGTTGCGTTCCCAGTTCTTTACTTTCACTGTTCACAACCCCACAATATACACAGTTAATATGGCCAGTGCGCTATTGTTTAACTTTGGATAAGCCTCGTTAATAGTTCTCAGGCAAACATCAGCATACTGCTACCATAGTTTACTGTCGAACGTCTATTAGCAGTAGAAAACTGGTCACACAGTTATTGCAGAATAATATGCTACATATTGAATAAACACTGTCCTTGTTTTAACATATGACCTATTACACATATTTCACAGTTAATAATACCTCTTGTTTAGCACACGTTGGTAGCTTACCAGTAGCACCAATAATTCTTATTCCAGAAACATGCATCACCACTATACCCTCTGTGTTCTTAATAGCTTCAAAAATGCCTGTGAGATGCCTTTCAAATCGCTACCATTGTCCAGTAAACACTTACCATCAGTTGCTTTTGTTACAGGGTGCCACACTTCCTTTTTACTTACCATTTGATCTTCTTCATACAACAAATCCTCATTAATCCTTTGCCTGGAAAGACTATAATCCAGATTACCAAATTAATTACCAGACACAGTCAAATGACAAATAGCATGGTTCTCTTCCTCATTACTACTCTCAAACTCCAACTCTTCATTACACCTAACATTATCTTCCTTTATTGTTTCTTTATGTAACACATTGTCATCATTATCAATCATAAATTTAAATACCTCATCCTCGTCACTACTGAATTCGTCACTGCTATCATCATTACAGCTACTGTCAGAATCAGACCCACTGTCACTTTGATTGTCATCAAATACTTGGCTTATTAGTTGATTATTGTTTCCAGTATTAGACCATAAAGCAATACACCTGAATTCCTTATGTTCTCTTAAAAATTTACCGTCTGTCTGGACACTTTGGACATCCTGGGCAATAGCAACACACTGTGTTTCATCACTTGATTTTATTATAGTACATTCCTCCTCTACTTTTATGGGATATACATTGCTACCCACACCATCATTCAACATATCACTAGAATTAGAAATTACACTCATCTTACTACTATCATTTACATTACCCTTACCTGTGATTACAGTACATTTATATACACATGGTTCTTCATCACTACCTGCTCTAGTGCGAGCCAGAACTGGAGCATTATCTAGTTTAAATGGTTTGATCCAGAATCTGCTCCATTTCTTTTACTTGAATTTCTCCTACTATTTCTGTGTCCATTCTGGCTATCTTCCACCCAACCATTCCTTGAATTTCTACTGTAATTAGTCCTGTTCATCCTATTTACCTGAAATTCTCTCCCTAATTGATTATTGTCATCAAAATTCCTCCTACGATCTTCCACTGAGGGCTGTACCCTCTCCACTTTATCAATATGACTCAGATATCACTAATATTACCTGTAGGGGCAGGTATGAGCAATTCTCTAACTTTCTGAGGCAACTTAGTTTCTAAACCCACTAGCTAGCTCTTTGTCCAAATATTTCAGTTTTTTTTTATCCAAAGCTGACAGAATCCTTTCATAGTACCCTTCCTAGAGGCAAATCTCTCTCCTCCACAAAATTCACTCAAAATTCTCTGCTGCTTCTCTTTGGACCAATATTCATCTAGAATTGGTTTTTCAAAGCTGTGCCATGAAGGCATGATCTGTATCGCTTCATAGGCTCAGATGTTATTGAATTTAGCATCTGTTAAACTTCAGGAGTAAGTAAACAACCCATAATTTTTTGTTCTCTCCAAAAAAAATTCCTACCCCGAGATACAGGCCTCCGAAGATGAGACTGCGAACACCATTTTGAAGTTGCGAATTTAGGAAAAATTTTTGAAACGCTTTATCTCTATAACTGTTATTGATATTTTAAGAGTTTTTTTTTAATTTAAAAGATAATTGCTTTATGATTACAATGATATCCTCCATTTGGACATATCTGCCAAAGTTCTTTTACTGTCGCCTTTTGAATTTTATTTTTTTAATTATTTTCGGATTTTTTTTTTTTTTTTCAAAATGCTAATCCAGAAAAGTTAGATTTTTTTGGTTGATTAGTACTATGTAGTACTCTCTGTAAAGGATAGCTTCCACTTTTAAGTTGGACAGGTTTTATTTAAAAAATCTTTTTTTTTCAACTTTCGTGGGTAATATATGACTGCACTGAAGTTGTTTCTTACTAATTTCTTTGTTACAATGTTTATTTCTATTGTCTTTGTTGCAGTTATTTTTTATCACTTTCTTTTTTGCATTTACTTCTTTTCACTTTCATTGTTGAAGATATTTCTTACACTTGGTGGTAGTTTCTTGTCAGTTTCTTTGTTGTGGGTGTTCAATGCAGGTTTCTGTATTGTAGTTGTTCAGTGCTAATTTGTTTACTGAAGAGTTTACTGGGGCCATCCAGTGAGTTATGTGTTTTCCTGAGGAATTTGCCAGTTGACGCAGTTGCAGCGTGTTTTTTGAAAATGACTGTTTGAAATGTCTTCTGACTGGGCCCACAGGAGAGTGAAGTGTGCTGACTATTTGGATATTCATAAAAGAGTGAAATATAAGACAAACAGAAAAAGCAGACTTTGTTCAGGTTGGGAATAAGTGTTCTCATTTGAAGACTCTGTTTCAAAGTAAAGATGTTTCCAGCGATGACTTTTTGTGTTATAAATGTTTTGACAGAATAACAACAATGATAGTATCAGAACAATGTGAAGCCTCCCATGGTGCAGATGATGCAAATTTTGCATCAGTAAAGGAGAAATTAAATACCCTGAATCAGTCAACTACAGAGGTAGATGTTTGTCCTGTTATGAAACCGTGGTCAGTGAAGTCGAATCAGCAGCTCTATGCATCAAGAAAGTGCAGAAAAATTACTAAAGCTATGGACGAATACACTACAGCAAAACTGACCATACTCTTGAAAGTAGAAATTCAGAAGAAAATGAATCAAAGCCCTCTTGCACCTCTAGCCAGGAATTTTTCACAAATATCAATTCAGCTGTTGTATACTGTGCATCCTACAGTGAAAAGGCGCAAGTTTTAACTATTATTCCAGAGACATTTTCAGATAAAACAAATTTGAACCACTTTCCGTCAGTATCAAAGTACATGGTAGACAAATCAAGAAATGTGAAGTCTGTAAAAGGAATCTTAGGAAGACCAGATCCCTGTTATTGTCATCCTGTAGAAGCAGCTCAGGTTCTAATAGTGCAGTCATTTTATCTGGAAGATAAATGGGACTCTTCTTGTCAGAGTGCCAACAAAAAAGACGCTATAACACTAACAGGTGAAGGTAAAAAAGTTGTGAAAGTGTAGAGGTACATGACTTACAGTATTAAAGAAACTTTTGCAATTTATAAGATCAACAATAAAACTTCACATATCGGAAGATCAAAATTTTATGCACTATGACTTATGTGGGTAGTTCCAACCCACCTAGAGATGTCTATTTATGTGTGTACGGCATGAATTTTGAACTTTGTGTGGTAACTTTGAAGAACTTACTTGAGCACATGACATATGACGTCTCTGTTAGGCGTGTGAACTCATTGGTAGTCTGTAACATAAAACAAGGGTACCATTCGTGTAATGACAAGATTTCAATTTTTACAGGAGGGACATATTTTCAAAACAAGACCACAAGTGTTGCAGCTATAAGTGATGACACAGGACATGACTCAGCACATGCTTTGCTAGTGGTGCAGAAAATTCTTCAACTGCAAACAGGGGCAGACAAGATCGTTATTATTTCTGATGGTACTCCTAATCATTTTAAAAATTGTTACCAGCTGTTTGAATTGAGTAAGTCACTATTGCCAACTGATTGGGTACACAGTGCTACTGGTCACAGGAAGGGACCTTGTCATGTTGTAGGAGGCTTGACGAAACAGCATGCTCCAAAACATAATCTTTACATTCGAAACATAGCTGCGATACAGAATGCTTAGGATTTTATGAGAGTTGTGAAATCTTACACATCCGCAGCCCTCATTCTTTTGTCCAAAGAGGAAATCAAAGAATTCCATGAGCAGAAAAAAGAAAAATGGTCCAAAAAAATTACTCCTGTGAAAGAAATTCAGAAGACACATTTTTGGACTCACTTTAAAGAGCAAGAAAGAAGACATTTCATTCATTCAGCCAACACCTCAGAAACAGTAGGATAATATTCAGGTTCACAACCTGAGAAGGGGGATGTTTGTGGCATGTGTGTGTGACTGGGATTGCAGAGATTTATAGACACTAGTTATGAGTTAAACGAAATTGTAGTGAAATTTATGCTACAACATGGACCAGTTGCTGGATGTAAGTGTCCAGTTGAAGGACAGCAACAATGCCATCAGTGCTCACCTTCTGTTCACAATGTTCTCAAGTGCTCCAGTTCCTATTGGTTCAACAGGAAGGCATCACTCTATATTAAAGGAAGATACTGAAGCACTGGGACACATTTTTAGTTCATTAACTGGCTAATTTCGGTACAAACAGAGTACACATAAGTTATATAAATTGAAACTTTTTACTCTTTGGACCTTTCACATACGTTTTGGAATCATTTAAAATGCTTGAAAAATGTGTCTCTTACTCATCTTTCAAACTACTAAAATTTTGTTAAATAAGGGTAGTTTTTGATTTCTATGAGCCTGTTATGTGATAATAAAACATGCTTTATGTATGGCAAAAATTTCAATTGTTTGTGAAACCTGTTCAACTGAAAAGTGGAGGCTCCCCTTTTCAGGGAATGTAAAATAATATGGTACTAATCAACAGAAAAAAATCAAAATTTTACAGATTGGAATTTCTGAAAAAAAAAAAAAAAATTCCATAAATTAAATAAAAAAAGTTCAGAATGTTATAGTAAAAGAACTTTGTCAGATAAGTCCAAATGGAGGATTTCTTTGTAATCATAAAGCAATTAGCTTTCAATTAAAAAAATCAATAAAATATCTAGAGATGTTCCAGAGATACATCATTTTAAAATTTTATCAAAAAGTCACATCTTCAAAATGGTATGCACAGTGTCATTTTTGGAGGGCTGTATCTTGGAGCAGAAATATAAACTAAATTCAATAACATCTGAGACTATGAAGGTAACATTTTTTCCTACCCTGCCTGTATTGTTATGGACTATGCCTGAAGTACAACTATCAGCTACCTGAGCTGCCCGCCCGTGAGCTACCCCTTTAAAAAAATCTTTCACAAATGACATTTTCTCCTTGTGATTGCATGTTTCAAGCAAATTATTAAATTATCTAATGAGATCCTATGGATGCACTTGAACATATGGTTCAAAACTATTAAATTTGTTACAACTAACAAATGAAGTTCTGTTTGGGACACTACATATTCTATACTTTAGATCTTGTATTTCTTCCATCTTTTTTTCCATATCAGCCAATTTGGAATCTACATTATTATTTACTTTTACCAGTTTTTCCTCTACCACTACTGCACACTTGGTTTCCACTTCTGTTTCTAAATCATTTTTAATCTGATTGATTTGGTTCAAGTTTAACCCTGTTTTCAGCACAAAATTTCCTGGCTGCTTTGATTTCATCTTTACGCTGTTTTTTGGAAGCCTGCACCCTCCTACTATAGTCATCACAAAGCTTCTTTCTGTCTTCTACACATTTACTACTCATTAATGTTAATTTATCATTAGTGTTATGTGCTTCTTTCTTTAACTTTTCATCACAATCGTTAGCTACTGCCTCAACCTTCTTATTTAATTCTGAAAGATTAGAGCTGACTACCTTAATCTCCTTTTTAATTTATATCTCCAATTCATCCTTGAAGCTAACCAGGTCAGTTCTAATGCTATGAGTTTTCTTTTCCACCTTAACAATGTCTTCTTTCGTACACATACTACTCATAATTTCTTTTAACATTCATTCAAATTTTTCGTCTGCCCTAACCTGTTGCCCTCGCTGACTTTCACTTCTCCCCCTTAACCTTAATGATTTCATCCACTTCAGTACTGTTTTCATCCATTTCACTTCCATAACCATACAATATACATGACGCTTTTATCGTTTCATCTACAATAGGGCTTTCGTCCCCATCATTCAAAGTTACGTGCATGTCATTTACAGAACCAGTTCCCCATTGTCCCTTCTCTCTCATCACCCTGTCTTGTTCGTTAAGGCCACTCATTATGCATAATTTAATATAAAATGACTTTTTTATGAAATTACCTTATTCTTATTGACTCGTCTTCTGCGGCTGCTGCTGCTGCTGCTGCAGTTGCAGCAGCAGTAATCATCATCTCGATTCATCGTCTGCACAGCTGCGTCTATGTGTGTGCTGATTTGCTGCTCCTGTACTCAATGGCTGCTTCCATAGAACCCACTAGCTGATTGGCTGCTGTCATACTGTGGCCATGAAACCCATTCGCTGATTTGCTGTTGCACTTCCTTCGTTATAATCACTGTATTGTAAACTGTTCTTGAGATAGTGTTCATAGTTCGTGAGTCCTAGTTTATTGTGCCCAATTACGATAATCATCACCCAGAAGGGAACCATACATGATGTTCACCTGCTTTATTTGTTTGTTGATGGTCCTTGGTGTCAACATATTGCGTTGTGTTACTGACTGAAAAATGGGGAGTGGAATTTCAACACTGACTACTGTAAATAATGTAGCGAACAGGTGCACAGTTGCATTCCTAGTTCTTTACTTTCACTGTTCACGACCTGCCAGTAAACACAGTTAATATGGCCAGTGCACTATTGTTTAACTTTCGATGAACCTCATTAATAGTATTCAGGCAAACATCAGCATACTGCTACCGTAGTTTACTGTTGAACACCTATGAGCAGTAAAAACCTGATCACACAGTTATTGCAGAATGATATGCTACATATTGAATAAACACTGTCATTGTTTTAACACATGACCTATTACACATATTTCACAGTTACGTTGATGCATTGTTGTTGACATAACCAGCACAGGTTTCTCGTCTGAAAATCGCCCGTGGACTGATTGTCTCGGGACCAAAAATTTGCCTTTATACATCATCTCAGTAGTAGGCACTGAAACTACACATTGTTCAGTGTTTAAGTTGCAGAAGTTACAATTAAAACATAAATCATTAAATTAACTGAATACATTGAAAAATTGGTTCTTTTTAACAGTTTGTTCTACACAGGGGTTAAGCCGAATTATTTGTTTAAATGATGAAATTAACAGATATAGATATAGAAACAATACTTTTTACAAACCTGTTAATTACTTTGGAATTAATGAAGGGCTGGATTTGTTAATATATTTTCAAATAGAGCCAAATAAATACTTCAAGAATTCTAGTGATTCTTTTTCCAAATGTGTATAATTAGTACAGAATTTATATTTGTTTGTAAGTCAGCAATAGAATCTAAGCCACAAAACAATTACTGATTTCATCCTATAACAAAAGATATTAACAATAAATTGTCAAAATAAATTAGAAAATCAATTACATACATAAAACAGAGCACAAATTTAGATCTGGTGCTATATTATTTAAAACTGAGGGCCAACCTTTCTCTTTTACGAAATTGCAGATTACATTTACATATTTTGATGGTAATTAGTCAAAAATTAAAAAAAAAAAATGAATTTAAGGAGGCAGATAACAAAATAAGAGGAAGTAAGAAGATCCCAGCTTGCTTTGTCATAAGCTTACATTTTGACAGTGTAAGAAGACTACTGCATCTCACAGGATGATTAAATAAATTTCAGACATTGTTTGTAATACCTTAAAGCTGTTTGTATACTTTTCATTTGATACACAGCAATTAATGTTCCTTTGAATACTCCTCATTGAAGCATTGAGCCTAGACTGAAATGCTTATTTCTTACATGTGTATACGCTGAAGCTTATGTATGATTTATATCCTCAACAGATAGTTTGTTCAAATATTTACACTATGTGATCAAATCACATGTTGAAAACTGCATTCTTCCCTTAGGTGAGAATGGTCTCTTCTACATTTCACAATGATCTTGGTACTTCCTTAAGCAGGAAAGTGTATGAAATTGGTCCATAATTTGAAGAGTCACCCTTATGGTGGTTTTGAAGGTACTGAAAGTTCATTGGATAAACAAGTCAGTCACCTTTGTTCTAATAGCTTACAATACTTCCTGAAGTCTTGCTCAGTGCATACAAAATAACCTAGACCATAGCTGCTGTGCAGATGGCGTGGTTGGGGAGGACAACAATAGTTATGGAGACTTTGTTGTGGACAACCACAGCATGTTGGGGGAGGTGCAGATCAACAGCTGAAGCATCTGCACAAATGTATTTCTTCCATAGCTTGTCAGCTACAACTACTGAGCCTGTGAATGATAATATCAACTGGTTATGCAAGTATGACCAATGGTTTGACAAATGTAGATGTTAAGATTAAGTACTGTCTCACTAGAATACTGAAGAAGGACAAACCACATAAACAGAAGATCATTCAAAGTGAAACCAGGTGGACTGTGTGCCGCCAGAAAGAAATCTCCTAAAACAAAAAATATGTCATAATGGCCAACACCACTTAATATGGTACTGTCAGTGTAAAATAAAGAAAATGTCACACATGGGGATTGTGTGGCATCCCCCTGATAACCATTTCAGCAGGCATTACCTAAAAATATAACGTTCATTTTCTTCTTCTTCTGGTTTTTCCGAAGTAGTGAAGCCTGAGGAAGTACTTTCAGTTATTATATGAGCATGGTGTCTATTGTTTTGGACATTTCTGGAAGAACACACACCACACTGAATCCGCAGCTATGACAGCAGTTGTAGTTGGAGGAAGAGGAAGGCAGAGAAAGGGAAGGGACTAATGATATTAGCTGCATCGAGACTTTACACAGAGTCAGCAGCGATGAGTGAAAATGTGTGCTGTAGAGGGACTCAAACTCGTGATCTTCTGGTTACTAGGCAGCTCTATGAGTGAACTGATGACACTGAAACGAAAATGCGGTAATAGACACCAGTTTGATTTTTGTTGCTGTTAATTGTGGCATGTCGTACTTCTGCTATTGACTTCTTAACTTTGGCAGTTGAATGCAAATGTTGTACGAAAGTTAAATGGTAACAGTTCATCACATATGTCAATTATTGAAACTTCATGAATGTGGAAATTCATTCATGCCAGAATGAAAGAAACAAGAAAATGCTTTTCTGATGTGGTTTTCCTAATATCGTTCCACACTTCACACAAATGCTTCAAGGTGCATTCACCCCTCTGTTAAGCCCATAGCAAACAGTATGTCACATATATTAGATATCTTCCTCGTGCTACTTAGTTTACAATGCATAAACAATGTTAAAAAGTTCAAATTATGAAAAATCCAATTCATAACTGCAAGTCAAATACTAGAATTTTAAATTAGAAAATGACAGTTGATAAATACACTCATACCTTTTGTGTAGCTCCATGTTCACTTGGTTTACTAAAGTTATTTACTGCAGAAAATCCAACTATGCTAGTAAATAATTTCATGCTTATCAGTGTGAGAGCATAAATTTACTCCAAACGCAGATGCACCACATTCATCTGTTCGGACTACAACCAGTGTCAGATGCCTGGTGGTGAGCAGCTGGGTTGCAGTGGTTATGTAGGGTTGTGATCTTGATGCAGCCAAAGGCTCTTTTGTTATTACTGCGTGGTTAGAAAGTGAAGCAGATTACCTTTGAGGTTTCATCAGGTTCACACTTTTAGCAGGCAGTCAAACTGCAGTTAAAAAATAAAGGAATGAATAGACTGGAGCATACAACTTTGCATCTACATTGCATGACATTTACCACTAGACCACGAGTGGTACAACACTCTAACAACTCAAGTGAAAGACAATTTCTACATCTTACAGTGTCTGCATCCTGTGTTGTCAAATCATGCATATGACAAGGCTTAGAATTCTGAGGGGTGGGGAACTTTCTGTGCTGTCAAGTGTATATGTAGAGTTGTTTCATTTAATTTGGTCTGGTAGTTGCTTCACATACTCATTTGATATAACTTTTTGTTAATGGTAACTACATTACCTGAGAGCTTGTATAGTTACAAATATTATTGATTGATCAATGGAAGGTCCAGCATGTAAGAACAATAATATAGAGGATAGATTTCTACTCGTAACGTAGAAGTGTCATCGAGTTGTGGGTCGGCACAATGAAAAGGACACTGGAAGTATGCACAATCTCCGACAAAGTCCTTCCTCAGAAGTAGAACTCTCTCTCTCTCTCTCTCTCTCTCTCTCTCTCTCTCTCTCTCTCTCTCTCACACACACACACACACACACACACACACACACACAGCTACTGTTTGTGGCTATTAAGGCCCGACTGTGACTGTGTTTGACATGAGCAACAACTGCTGAAGTGAGTGACCCGTAAAAGGAGGCAGCACAGGTTGAGGAGTGGGAGGGATAGTGGGGTAGGGGTTGGGGAAGAAGTGAACCAACTGTGAGCTACTACCTGTATTCTGTAATGGTCTAACTTCTGTATCAATATTTTGTGATCAACACAACTGAACACCTTAGTTGATTCAAAAAAGATGGCTAGTGCTCGAAACCATTTGTTTAATCCATCCAGCAGTACCTCACAGAGAAAAGAGAATATAGCATTTTCAGTTGTTAAACCACTTCTAAAACTGATCTGGACATTTGATAGCAAATTATGTGAAATAAAATGATCAATTATACTTACATACACAACCTTTTCTCCCCTTTTACAAAGTAGCTTTTTCATGCAAACAGATAGCTTGTTAGTGGTCGTGCCACATAGAATGTGCCACAGATGTTACCACTTATTTGGTAGATCGTATGGCTGTTTCCACAGGTGGCTCTGTCTTTGATCAAATAGGAGATGCCAATGATAGGACTGGAGTAGATATGGCTTCTGGGTCTGTTGCAGGAATATAAGCCTTGAGGCAAGGGGCTAGGAGCAAGAGAGGAGTAGTGATGGATAAGAGTATTGTCTAGGACTGGTGGACAACACGATATCATTATGGGAGGGTTGGGGAAGACAGTAGTGAGGATATTTTAGGACAGGTCGGGAGACAGTCAAAACTGAAATGACGAATATCCTCCCCATCCCTCCCACAGTGTTATTCCACCACCCACCCAACATATGAAATATACTTGTCCATCTCTAGCCTGCCCCAGTTCCCAACCCCTTGGTACATGCCTCATATCTATGCAATAGACTCAGATGCAAGACCTGGCATGACAAATTTTTTCGAAAGTCTGTGCCGAATTTTATTAAATTAGTGGGGTGCCTTAACGATTTAAGAAATTTCACATGGGATGAAAGTCATCCAGAATCTTCTGAAGCCATTAAGGTGGTGTTTAGTAACCCACTAGTATTAGACATACCAAATTTTGAGGTCATGTTCTTCTTGCAGACAGACACATGATTCTTCTGGAGTAGAAAGTGGTAGCTGTCCTCCTACAGGGACAGAATGGCAGGGGAGGTGTTGCATGTTGATGCCCTATAGCAATGCACCTTGGGAACTTTCACCTGCGGAGATGAAATATTCTATGTATGAATGGGAAGCCTTGGCGGTTATGTTTGCCCTTAAGAAATTCAGATTTTATTTTGAACACCAGGAATTTTGTTTAGAGACTGACAATCAAGCTCTTAGTTAGGTTTTGGCTCATTATTTCCATAATACCCTCTTAGGCATTTATAAAACTGTTGTCAAGATCAGACGACACATCACCTGGTCCTCCCTGTATAAGCAAGCCTGGAGGTTGGTGGGGTCAAGATCACTCAACATGTCACCTGGTCCTCCCTGAATAAGGCTGTCCAGAGGTTGGTGGAGGAGTGTGAGAGCCGTAAGGGAGCTGAGCCCAACTTGAATTCCCTCAAGTGGCTTTTAGAGCCTACCTGTTAGGAATGCCTGATGGATTAACTTTGTATGGATTATATAGGTCCACTTCATCAAGTGTGTGTGTGTATTAGGCACCTACTAGTTATCATGGATGACTTTTCTCGTTTTTTTGACACATTCCGAGCAGAGAAATGACATTCCTGGCAGCTGGCCAGCATTTGTTATGAATTTTTTCTGTTTCCAGGCCACCGAGGATGCTTGATAGCTTCTGTTTCCCAGCTATTTGTGAGGTTCTGCTTTGACAATGGAATTAAAGATGTGACCACAAATCCTTTTACCAGCATACTTTGCAGACCAGGTGAACTGCAAGTTGAAGGCTGTGCTTATCTTTCACAACAAGGCTCAGACAACGTGGCTCAATTTTATCTTTAACACTGCACAACCCAAGTTCCTGGAGGCTGCTCCAGTATCCCTTATGTTAGCACATCCAGTCAATTTTCCTCTTGTCAGCCTGTAGTCAATCAATGATTTGCTTCACGAACAAGTCACCCTAGCAGTAACACAGCACAACTGGAGCCAGACTAGACATAATACCAAAATTGTCCGAAACCCTAATATTGCTGAAAAGGGGGAGTTAGGGTTCGATAGCAAGCTAGCTCCTCAGTTGTTGGGACCCTGTTAGATTGTCAGGGTGGTGAGTTCGGCAAACCTCCTGGTTCTGAATTTATGGACGAGTAAAGCCTCACACATGCACATTACTCATATCAAGGAGAGGCATATGTAAAGGGCTCCTTAATGGTGGGGATGGGGGATTTTGGTTTGGTGGAGGAGGCTGAACCACGGTGGGCTCCCTCTTCGAATTCGAGCCCCATGTGCCTGGCAGATGTCACTTCTCACAGCTCAGAGCTCGTGGCACCAGTGGGCATTGTGGAGCAGCAATGGGTGTAGAGGAACAGCAGTGGATCTCACGGGCAGTCGGTGTCTTGAAGCTGGACTGGAGGGTGAGTCATGCAGGGCTCATGGGCAGCATGTACTGTTTAGCCGAACTTTATGTGGCAGTATCATTATACCCTCACAATCATTACAGTAATACAACCTTCTTTCAATAATGGTAACTGCCATAGGCTGATCAGCCCAAGATTATCATCACTCATCTAAAAGCTGGTGTGTACACCTCTGGCACAGACAACAGTAGGGAGACATAGTGGCACAGAAGCAATGAGGCCTTCATAGATCACTGGAGGAAGTTGAAACCATATTTATACAATCAGGCCACTTCATTCCCATAAATTCTGGAAGGGGGGATGGTCTCTGATGTTATGTTAAATCACATCCCAGATCTGTTCAACCAGGTTCAGGGCTGGCGAGTTGGGTAACCAACACATCAATTGGAACTCACCACTGTGTTCCTGAAACCACTCGATCACACTCATGGCCTTGTGAAATTGTGCATTGTTTTCATGAAGAATACCACACTCAATGCAAATACTTTCAGAAAAGACTTCCTGACACTTAAACGTTTACTCAATGGGAAACATGATCGTCACGAAGGAGTGGACCTAACATGAAACATGGACCGTGGCACTGGTAGCGAGGCTTGCGTGCCTCAGCAATACAGATAGTCGTTCCGTAGGTGCAACCCCAACGGAGGGGTATCTGTTGTGGGGCCAGACAAACATGTGGTCCCTTAAGAGGGGCAGCAGTCTTTTCAGTAGTTGCAGGGGTGACAGTCAGGATGAATGACTGATCTGGTCTTGTAACATTAACCAAAACAGCCTTGCTGTGTTGGTACTGTAAACGGATGAAAGCAAGGGGAAACTATAGCCATAATTTTTCACGAGGGGATGCAAATTTACTGTCCATTAAATGATGATGGTGTCCTCTTGGGTAAAATATTCCAGAAGTCAAATAGTCCCCCATTCAGATCTCCAGGATGACATCATTATCAGGAGACAGAAAACTTATGCTCTACAAATTGGAACATGGAATGTCAGTCCCTTTAATCAGGCAGGCAGGTTAGAAAATTTAAAAAGGGAAATGGATAGTGTAAAGATAAATATGGTGGGAATTGGTTAAGTTTGATGGCATGAGGAATAAGACTTCTGGTCAGATGAATACAGGATTATAAATACAAAATCATATAGGGGTAATGGAGGAGTAGGTTTAAAAATGAATAAAAAACAGGAGTGCGGGTAAGGTACTATGAACAGCATAGTGAATGCAGTATTGCAGCCAAGATAGACACAAAGCCCACACTTACCACAGTAGTGTACAAGTTCATATGCCAACTAGGTCCCCAGATGATGAAGAGATTAAAGAAATGTATGATGAGATAAAAGAAATTATTCAGATAACGAAGGGAGACGAAAATTTAATAGACATAATAGGGGATTGGAATTCAATAGTAGGAAAAGGAAGAGAAGGAAAAGGAGGGGGTGAATAAGGAAAGTGGGTAAGGAATGAAAGAGGAAGCCGTCTGGTAGAATTTTGCACAGAGCACAACTTCATCATACACTATGTGCTGAAAAGCTTCGGGCCACCCCCAAAAACTTGCTTTTTCATATTTGGTGCATTGTGCTGCCACCTACTCCATATCAGAGACCTCAGTAGTCATTATACATCGTGAGAGAGCAAAATGGGGCACTCCGCGGAGCTCATTGACTTTGAATGTGGTCAGGTGATAAGGTGTCATTGGTGTCACATGTCTGTATGCGAGCTTTCCACACTCCTGAACATTCCTACGTCCACTGTTTCTGATGAGATAGTGAAGTGGAAGCATGAAGGGACACATGGAGCACAAAAGCATACAGGCTAATCTTGTCTGCTGACTGAAAGATACCGCCGACATTTGGAGAAGGTTGTAATGTGTAATAAGGAGATATCTATCCAGACCTGAAAGAACTACAAAAAGGTAGGAATTGTAAGAGATGGGATCTGGATAAAGTGAAAGGATCAGAGATTGTAGAGTGTTTCAGAAAGCACTAGGGAACCAATGACAAGGACATGGGTAAGAGATACAGCAGAAGAGGAAGGGTAGCTTTGAGAGATTACTAGTGAAAGTAGCAGAGGATCAAGTAGGTAAAAAGACGAGGCTAGTAGAAATCCTTGGGTAACAGAGGAGATACTGAATTTAATAGATGAATGGTGAAAATATAAAAATGCAGTAAATGAAGCAGGCTGAAAGGAATACAAACGTCTCAAAAATGAGATCGACAGGAAGTACAAAATGGCTTGGCAGGGATGGTAACAGGACAAATTTAAGGATGTAGAGGCATATATGACTAGGGGTACGACAAACACTGCCTACTGGAATACTGAAGAGACCTATAGATGTTCTATACAAGGGCAATGCACTTGCGGGCAATATTTTGAAAATGGAAGAGAACGTAGATGAGGATGAAATGGGAGGTACGATACTGCGTGAAGAATTTGACAGTGCTGAAAGACACAAGTTGAAACAAGGCCCTGGGATGAGGCAACCTCCATTAAAACTACTGATAGCCTTGGGACAGCCAGCCTTGAAAAAACTCTGCCATCTGGTCAGAAAAATGTATGAGACAGGCAAAATACCCCCAGACTTCAAGAAGAATATAATAATTGCAATTCCAAAGAAAGCAAATGTTGACAGGCATGAAAATTACCGATCTATCAGTTTAATAAGTCATGGATGTAGAATACTAACATGAATTCTGTACAGTCGAATGGAAAAACTGGTAGGTGCTGACCTCAGGGAAGATTAGTTTCGATTCCGTAGAAACGTTGGAACACGTGAGGCAATATCGACCCTATGATTTATCTTAGATGATAGATGAAGGAAAGGCAAACCCACATTTCTAGTATTTGTAAACTTAAAGAAGCTTTCGACAATGTTGACTGGCATACTCTCTTTCAATTCTGAAGGTGGCAGTCGTCAAATGCAGGGAGTGAAAGGCTATTTACAATTTGTACAGAAACCAGATGGCAGGTGTAAAAGGGGAGGAGCAAAAGGGAAGCAGTGGTTGGGAAGGGAGTGAGACAGGGTTTTAGCCTATCCCTGGTGTCGCTCAGCCTGCATATTGAGCAAGCAATAAAGGGAACAAATGAAAAATTTTGAGTAGGAATTAAAATCCAGGGAGGAGAAATAAAAACTTTGAGGTTAGCCAATGACATTGTAATTCCATCAGCGACAGTAAAGGGCCTGGAAGATCAGTTGAACAGAATGGACAGCACTTTCAAAGAGGGATATAAGATGAACATCAACAAAAGCAAAACAAGAATAATGGAATGTAGTCGAATTAAATTGGGTGATGATGACACAATTACATTATGAAATAAGGCAATTAAGGTAATAGATAAGTTTTGCTATTTGGGGAGCAAAATAACTGACGAAGGTTGAAGTAGAGAGAATATAAAATGTAGTCTGGCAGTGCCAAGGACAGTATTTCTGAAGAAGAGAAATTTGTTCACATCGAGCATACATTTAAGTGTCAGGAAGTCTTTTCAGAAAGTATTTGCATTGAGTGTATCCATGTATGGAAGTGAAACATGGACGAAATGTGGTGCTACAGAAGAATGCTGAAGATTAGATGGGTAGATTATGTGACTAATGAGGAGATACTGAATAGAATTGGGAAGAAGAGGAATTTGTGGCACAACTTAACTATAGGGTGGCATACAAAATGTGTTTCCAATTGTTTCTTTTACAATTTACACCACACATTAGATACTCCGCTGGGATCTCTACAGCAGTACCAGCAGAGCTTGGAAAAACAAATGAGTTACGAAATGACATGTAATTCACGATACTGCCACTAGGAGACTAGTAACCAGCAATGGCTGACAATGGAAGACTGACAACACAGCAACACGGCAATTGTGTTACTTTTTCATGAAACGAAAAGCCTTGTTGTGACTCAGAGGCGTTTTTGACAACAGTTTAACACACGATGGGTCCCTTGCAAGAAGACCATTCACGGGTTGTACGATAAATTTGTACAGGAAGGAACAGTATTGGAATCGAAGCGACCTCGGCCTAAACCTGTTTGTTCGCCAGAGAATATTTAAGCAGTACGAGGTGCTGTACAGAGAAGTCCCGGGAAATTGTGTAGAAAGGCAGCAGTGCAACTGGGAATACCCAGTCGCTCCATTCAATGCATTCTTAAAAGTGGCCTCCACATGTACCCATACAAGATGACCTGTGCACAGAAGCTCACTGAAGAACACAAGCAGCAGAGACTACTGTTTGCTCAGTGGGTGGAGGATAGGGAAGAAACTCTCAACAACGTTTGGTTTTCAGATGAGGCGCATTTTCATTTAGATGGTGTGGTTAACAAACAAAATGTACACTTTTGGGCCACTGAAAACCCACAAGTGCTTCATGAATGACATTATGCTCTGAGGATTACAGCGTGGGCAGCAATTTCCAGTCACGGACTTACTGGACCCTTTTTCTTTGAAGAAACTGAACAGCGAACGTTATTTGAGCATGCTTCGCAATAGATTCATTCCACAGCTTCTTCCTACTGCCTTGCCCTTCAACACACAGTGATTCATGTAAGATGGAGCAAGGCCACATGCTGCAAACACTGTGTTGGAGTTTTTACACAAGCATTTCGACATGCTGATCATTTCACTCAGGTTTCCAGGTTGCTTCAATGATGGACAAAATTGGCCCCCCAACAGTCCAGACCTCAATCCATGTGACTCTTTTCTTTGGGGGTACCTAAAGGAAAAAAATTTCCAGAAATGTCCACGTGATTTAATGGAGCTCAGAAGAGTTATTCTTTAAGCTTTCAGTGAAATTAGGGAAGACATGTGCTGTAGGGTACTCACTAACTTCAGCGTTCCTTTGAAGAAAGTTGGGAATCAAAATGGTGGGCATATTGAGCATGTACTGAGATAGAACAAATCTCCATGGACGGCTCTTCATTATAGCATATGTTCCTTTCGGATTGTATTGACAATAAAGTTTATATTCAAAAACTTAATGGTAACACATTTCGTGCGCCACCGTATAGAAGAAGGGACTGGTTGGTAGGACAGGTTCTGAGCCATCAAGGGATCATCGATTTAGTATTGGAGGGAAGGGTGGAGGGTGAAAATCAGAGGGAGACCAAGACATGAATACACTAAACAGATTCAGAAGGATGTGGGTTGCAGTAGTTACTCGGGGATGAAGAAGCTTGCACAGGATAGAGTGGCATGGAGAGCTGCATCAATCCAGTCTTGCCACTGAAGAGCACAACAACAATAGAAGGGGTGGATGTGCTTTGCAACCAGTTTACAATACTTCTTTTGTGACACAGTGCCTCACACAAGCTCCACTGGACCCATGGGTGCCCACGTGGTTGTTTCCTAGAGTATAATGGAGGCCCCTACAGTACAGGAGTCAAGAGGCTGTTCCCCTTGTGGGTGACGGAAATGCACCCTCCCAAAGGCACGATGAAGGTATCAGGATTCATCAGACCATGCAGTGCTCGGCCATTGTGCCAACATCCAGCGCCAATAGTTACATACCTATTTCAGTTGTTGTCGATGTCATGGCGTGGGTCATCAGCGGCACAGACTCATCATTAGGTGTGTTTGGAGCATTGTGCATTCAGACACAATTGTACTCTGCCCAGCATTAATGTCTGATGTTAGTTACATCACAGTTTGTTGCCTGTCTTGTTTTACCAGTCTGCCTAGCCTATGATGTCTACCATCTGTGATGAGGAGTACTTGCCCAACCCCATAACGTCTGGCCATGGTCTCACCTTTGTTTTGCCATGTGTTGAAGACAACTGCCATAGTACTACTTCAACACCCGGCAAGCTGTGCAGCTTCCAAAACGTTCATACCAAGCCTTCAGGCCATCAAAATCTGCTCGTGGTCAAACTCAGATTGTTCGCATTTCCTATTTTACAACAAGACAAGATGCTCACTGATACTCCATGCAACGTGTGTGTGTCTGACTAGAAGACAAGGTGAGATGCTATTGCCTGGATGAGTTTATACTGACAGTAGATCAGTGATCATAATGTTTTGGCTGCTGTGTATATGGATTTAGTATTATGACTTCCAAGTGGATGCTGGGCAATGCCAAGGGAACCATTCCGCAACATTTGAGGCAACTGTAAAATGCATCAATTTATTACAAGGGTGTGCCAGAAAATAATACCTCCAAAATTTTGATTCTGTTCTTAATATCAGTTGTCATGCATATGACACTGTTGATGTTACCACTTTGCTGACACAGTATGCAGCACCCTCCTGATGAACAGTTCTGAACTGAAGGGTGTGTGTGTTATTTAACTGTGTCAGCATGTGAGAAAACCCTCAGACAACAGAGCACCAATTCAAATAGTTCATCCACATGTGGAGCACCCTCTCCTTCAGCATGACAATGCCAGACCATACACAACTTTTTTTTGCACCTGCAACAGTCTGACGCCTTTGATTCATTATTATTGATCATACTCCATACTGACCCGGTTTGAGCCAATGAATTTTCAACTGTTTGCAAAACTTAAAGAACACCTTCAGGGACTCAACTTTGATAGTGATGAATTAGTGTAAGTGTAGGTGAGGCTGTGGGTCTGCCAACGAAGTCAAGCATTCTACAGTGACGACACCAACAACCTGGTGTCTCACTGGGAGAAAGGTGTTCAGTGCCACTGGTCCCGTGAGTTTGATTATATTTATGGATTTTGTAATCGTGTTTACATAATGACCTCATAGGCGCCATATTGGAGACATTGTGAATGGTCGTGTCCGCCATATTGGTGACGTCATTGGTCAAAGCATACGGGTGGAATTGGACATTTCCGTAATCCCAAACATTTTTATTCTAATCTTGATGAACAGTAAGATGAAGTAAAATTGAATGCAGTGAAATAATATCGTAGTAGACACAGTACTACTACTACTACCAACTTAGTAGCCAGAACTGTGAGGAACTGCTAAAAAATAGGTTCAAAGCTCTATCGTGCACTTAAATTCATGAACAGTACACAGCTGCCTGTGAAGTTGCACATTTATACTTGTCATTAGTGGTCAGGGGGCAGCAGGATGGCTTAAGGTAACTCATCAATAGCGCTCAAGGAAAACCCACAAGCTGTGCTTAAACTCGTCAAAAGTACCTGGTGACCGGCAGAACATGAAGACAGTACTCAGCAACATCAGTTAAAGGACTATGGACAGATGAGACAGTGGTTGGCCAAGAAATTTATTTGGAGGGTAGGCCCTGAAATTGTCATTTTGTATATAGCTCAGTTGGTCAGTTTCATACTGCATCATGCCCAAAAACAAGTGTGTCCATTCATAGTAGTGAATCATATTAAAAAAAAAAAACTGTGTTATTAAAAACTAAGTTAAGGAAAAACTGTAGTGTCCTACGATTTCAAACCAAGCATCACAAGAAGTGAACCAAGTATGGCTTTTCCCTGGACAATAAGAATAACAATAAAGATGATGATGATGATGTAGTAGTATTCCACATTAATATTAAAGGAAATAATTTTCAACAGACAAAACATCATGCTGCATTAACTGAAGCCTGTGTCATTCGAAGGAATTAATTAATTCATTGTATATGTGCTATGCCAATCAACGATATCAATTCATTTTGAAATGTGAATTGACCACCTAGTATCTGTTAATGATCAACTTAGGTGGCAACCACTGATCAATGCAACTAGCTGATAGTAATAATTTGAATCTAAGCTTGCTTGCTAAAGAGACTTGATTTTGTAACCCCAAATACAGACTCACATAAGTGCCAAGAGCAGACATTATCAACAAATATTGACTGCAATATCAGACAGTTCTGTGTCGCCTCGCTTTCACGCTAATGGAGGACATTTTGAACATTTCCTGTAACACAGTGTTTGAAGTCACGCTGGTACGTTCTGTTGCTGTGTGTTTCCATTCCATGATTAATGTGATTTGAAGAGAAGTAATAAAATGAGCTCTAACATGGAAATTAAGCGTTTCCGGACACATGTCCACATAACATATTTTCTTCCTTTGTGTGTGAGGAATATTTCCTGAAAGTTTGGCCGTACCTTTTTGTAACACCCTGTATAATAACCATTTTGATTTTTCCAGCATAATTATTCATAGTTTTCTTATCAGGTTGCCTACTAGAGTGAAAAACCATCATGACAATGTATCTAATTGACTGCCATTTCATATGAGATGCTATTTCTCAATAATGGCATGCCTCACTACTTCATTTTCATCACTGGCACCACAGCACGCACACAATGCATTAGGGGCAGCATTGATGTGCCTGGTACATATGTCACTCCATATTTTGATCTACATAATATTGCTATCTCCAAAAACAGTATCAATCAATAGCTCACAGAGTAAATTTTATACATGAGATATTTCATCTACCTTTTTCCAATTACTGTAGAAGTAACATGGGGTCAAATTTCTGACACTACTTTGTTTGTTTTAGTGTAACTCAAACCATGTACACAAAATATGAATCATTCTGTATAGAAAGTGAACATTTCAGAAGTAATTTTCTGTTAATCAGTAATGTAACAAAACAAATCTGTGAGCATGTAAGACTCTAAAACCCTTAACATGGGATTATAAAAGAAAGAAGTTATTTTGAAATAACAAATGAATGGAGAGGTGAAACAATTAGTAACAGGGTAAAAGGAACTACTACTATCAATAAGTAAGATATTGTAACAGACTACTGCACACAATGAAGTAGAGGAGTATAAATGTAAAATAAGTTACAAATGTAAGACAGGACACAAGATAAGATAAAAAATACAACATTATAACAAGGTTTATGGTACATTAATAAATAATCTAGAGAAAATTTATAACTGGTAGAAAATAAACTTTTTCTCACTTGCATTGAAGTTTCAACACAAAACTTTCCAAGAAGAGACTTAACTCTGTCAAAATTTTAGGTCTGGTACTAATTTTATAATAACCACAACAGAGTAGAAAGTAAAAAGAAGTCCATAAATGGAAAAAAAGTCGTTAAGATTTGAGCGTTATGCTATGTCATCACTAAAAGCATGCACAGTATAAGTGCTATCTTACGTCAATTTTGCTTCAACTTTCCAAAGTATCTAAAGAATCAAGAGTTGTACTCTTATACAGAATGGGTAATGCTGAATATATAAAATTGTACTTAGGAAACTCGGGCAATAGCCTCAGACCACAGGGCACATACAGCTACTTCTGCATTTGATCACTTGGGCCTTAGAAACACAAATGTTTCTACAACTTCTTAAACAGTGACAATAAACTGCAGAACTCTGGGATCACGATCTAAGTTGGTGGAGCTGCAAGAGGAGTTAATTAAGACCAAATAATATGTAGAAAGGTTATCAGAAGCGTTGAAAAAATCCAGACCAAATGGAATTAAAATCAGGCCGTATGTTTTATTACAGATGAAAAGAGTGGAAGTAAATACAAGTGTAGCCTTTGTAGCAAATAAGAAAATTAAAAATACTACAGGTATTAAAGGAAACTCAAATATTATATTAAAACTGGTTTTAAAAATAAAAAAGAGATATACTGTGGCAATCGCTTGAACCTATGGACCAACACTCAGATGCTGTTGAGGTATAACACCTCTACAAATATTTACAGTTATTTCAAGCAGAATGACCTCCTCCAAACCAACAAGCACGAATTCTGAAAACCTCCATCACACAACACCCTCCTACACTTTTTTGTATTTATTTATTTGTTTTACTCCACATACCATCCTCAAAGACAAAGATTGAGGGAATAAGGTAGATGGAATATTTCCTGATTTATAAAAACAATTCGACTTAATACAGCACCAATGTTTATTATCAAAAGTATGGTGATATGGGTATCAGACAACATATGTGACTGGGTTGATGTTTTCTATGTAAACAGGGTACAGCATCATCCCTAGACTGTAAATTGATGGGGTAACAGAATGTAAATTATACCAAAATCTGTTCTAAACATTTCTGAGATTTGCTGGATCCACTACAGTAGATGCTATAAGTATATCTTTATACTTGGTCAAGCGATCAAACTGAGCTATAATCTTCTGATTTGTAATTCAACGTTGACAGGCAATGTGAAATACAGTATCTATAATGGTCTAGTGCAGGGTCATGTAAATTTCTTCTTCTTCTTCATGTGCCGTCTCCTCTAAGAAGGTTGGCTGTCATCATGGCAATTTCTGATCTTGATTTGGCTGATCTAAGGAGTTCTGACGTTGAACAGTTGTACCAATTTTTTAAATTGTCAATCCAGGATGTCCGTCTTCTACCCCTCGTTCTCTTCCCACAAATTTTCCCTTCTAGTATTATTTGCAATATTTTGTAATTTACTCCCCTAATAACATGGCCTAAATATTGTAGCTTCCTTACTTTAATAATTTTAATTAATTCTTTTTCCTTTCCCATTCTTCTTAGGACATCTTGGTTAGTAATCCTCGACACCCAACTAATTCTAAGTATTCTTCTATATGCCCACATTTCAAAAGCTTCTAAACTGTTCATGTCCTTCTTTTTCAATGTCCACACTTCCATTCCGTATAATAATTTTGAGAATACATAGCATCTTAGCAACCTCATTTTTGTGTTTAAACAAATGTCTCTCGAACAGAATACATTTTTCATCTTATTAAAGATACTTCTGGCCTGTCCTATTCTCGATTTAATTTCTTCTGAGCTTTCAATCTCCTCATTTACAATTGTTCCGAGATATTTAAATTTACGTACTTGATCGACTCTTTCCCTATTGATTGTAAGATTTTCTTGTTGGTGTGTTTTAGATATCACCATGAACTTAGTCTTGCTTACGTTAAGAGTCAAGCCAAATTCTTCACTTTTTTCTGCGACTTTGTCAAGAAGTAATTGTAGATCTTTGATTTTTCCAGCTAGTAGTGCAGTGTCATCAGCAAACTTAACATTGTTAATGTTTAGCCCATTCACTTTAATGCCAGCTATTTCATCTGATAGAGCTGCCTGGATTATGTCTTCTGAATACATATTAAACAATAAGGGTGAGAGAACGCAGCCTTGTCTCACACCCCTCTTTATTTCTATATCATTCGATAACTCATTTTCTACCTTCACGGTTGCGGTTTGATTGTAGTAGAGGTTATATATAATGCGGATGTCTTTCTTATCAAGTGTTTTCTTTTCTAACAATTCTATGAGATGATCATGACGAACTTTGTCAAATGCTTTATTATAATCCAGGAAGCACACATATAGTGGCTGGTTAACCTCCATACATCGTTGCGCTAATATGTTAAAAGCAAACAATGCTTCTCTTGTACCGAGGGAACTTCTAAAACCGAATTGTGTTTCACTTATACCTTCGTCTACTTTTTGTATATTCGTTGGTGTATAACTTTTAGAAATATCTTTAAGGTGTGACTCATTAAGCTTATTGTACGGTGATCATTACAAGTTTTGGCATTAGCCTTTTTGGGTAATGTAACAAAGGTAGATGTCAATCAATCCCTAGGAATAATTCCCGAATTATAAATATCATTAAACAATTGTACAAATATATCTATATGGTCTATTCCTATGAGTTTCAGGATGTCATTTGGTATCTTATCCGGTCCAGGGGCTTTTCCTGTCTTTGATTTGTTGATAACATGTAATATTTCTTCTTTCGATATGCTTGGTCCTCGTTCTCCGATTATGTTATCATAAAATTTTTGATCTTTTCTTGTATCTTCAAATAGTTCTTTGACATATTCTGTCCACCTGTCCAGTTTACCTTTAACATCAGGAATTATTTTGTCATTTTTATCTAACAATAAACTTGTACTTTTCTTTTTATTAAGTCCAGCTAAATCTTTAACTTTTTTGTGTAAGTTGAAACTATCATGTCTTGTTTCATAACTCTCAATTTCAGAGCATTGTTCCTTGTACCATTCTTCTTTTGCTCGCCGTGTTTCTTTTCGTATTTCTGCATGTAATCTTTTATACTCACTTTCATCTCTATTTTTAAGTATTCTTCTTTGTTCCATCAATTGTAATATCTTCTCTGTCATCCACTTCTTTTTCATGTTGTCGTGTTTGGTCGCCATTGTGTTTTTACATGCATTATTTAATGTGTCTTTTATAAGTTCCCATTTGCCATCAATGTCTTCTGTTTGATTATTCTTTATCCTAACTAATTCCTTATTAATCTCTTCAGAAGTCTTTTGTTTAGTCAAGGGGTCTCTTAGAATAGTTGTATTTATATAGTCCCTCTTTTGTTTCTTTTGTATGGCTTTCAGTTTCACATGGAACTTTGCTACTAAAAGGTTATGATCAGAAAATATATCAGCTCCTGGATATGTTTTCACACCATGAATAGAATTTTTGTACCTCTTGTTTATAAGTATGAAATCAATTTGATTTCTGCAAACTTCTTCATTACAGTCTCTTGGTGATTTCCAAGTATAAAGTCTTCGTTTAGGGAGTTTAAAAAATGTGTTTGTAATAGACAGATTGTTTTCCTGGCAAAATTGTGACAGCAAATCTCCTCTTTCATTTCTTGTTCCTAAACCAAAAGGTCCAATAAGATCACCTTCACTTCCTTCACCTATTTTGGCATTAAAATCTCCCATGATGATAATAATGTCTCTGCTTTTTGAGGTTCCTATTGCTTGTGTTAATTCTTCATAAAATTTTCCTATTTCTTCTTGGTCTTTGTCGGCTGTTGGAGCATAGATTTGGATTAAATTAATATTTGTTTGTTTCGTTTATAAATGTAGACTGATTACTCTATCTGAGATTGGTAAAATGCTTTTGACAGATTTACTAGCATACTCATCTAAAATTATTCCTACCCCATTCCTGTGCTGGCTATCAGAATTTCCCGAGTAATATACTTTCATGTTGTCAATGGTCATTTCTCCTGAGTCAGGCCATCTTGTTTCACTTACACCCAAAATGTTAATTTTTAGGCGTTTCATTTCTTGTATAACATTATTTACTTTGCCTGGTTGGTATAATGATCTTACATTCCAAGTTGCTATTGTTGCATTATTTTTGTATTTACTTGTGGCATTTTTCAAGGCTCACCCCCCCGGAGATCCGAGTGGGGGAGTTGAAACTCCGGATAATTTGACATTGAACCCTGCCATGATGAGTTTTCCTGGGGATATCCATTGGATCTTTAATGCTGTGGTTTCCCGTTGCCTTCAGCATCCTATGCCGTTGACCACCCTTGGTGATTCTTCCGTCTTTAGGATTGATTTCTCACTCCAAGGACAAGAGGGTGCCCTTGCTCTACCAGCTCATCCGCCCTCTAGAAGGTCGTTGGCTTAGTTGAGGGTTCTCCTTATCCCGGGATAAACTCGGTCGCCAGAGCCTCGTTAGCGTAGCAGGGGATACCACGTGCCGGAGAGGTTGACATTTGTGTGGGAGAGGCTATTGGTGACGCATCCCACAACTTAGTTCTGCCCAATTTCATGGCAGTTTGTCATAACATCCCATGATCTCCTAATGGGTGTATCAGCATCGTACCATCCTTTCAACTATGGAGCTGTCTCCATGTTCAGCTGCATTGTTCTGCTGAACAGTCTGTAACGGTCTAGTGCATGGTCATGTAAATTTCTTAGTTCTGCCCAATTTCATGGCAGTTTGTCATAACATCCCATGATCTCCTAATGGGTATATCAGCATCCTAGCATCCTTTCAACTATGGAGCTGTCTCCATGTTCAGCTGCATTGTTCTGCTGAATTCTCTTCAAAATAAATGTTAATCTTTTAGCCAGGTACTTCACTTTGTTGGAATTCATTTTGGGTGACAGCTTATAAGTCTTGAAACATGAATGGATTTTGTGGTGATAAACAACCTCAAAGGGAATCGACACTGTGGTTTCATGTATTCTGGTGTTGTATGACAAAATCACATATGGTAATAGACAATCCCAGTCTGAGGGGAAGCTAATCATGTTATAAGATAAGATTCTAGGTACTGTTTTATGAATGTGTTCAACCCTGCCATTACTCTTAGAATGAAATGACGTAGCTCTGAACGTCTTTATTTTAAACAGTCAAGATAACTGTATGATAAGATTGGCCATAACGTTTGTCCCTCAGTCTGCTATAATGGCCTCTGGACTTCTAGATTATAGTGCAAAATAAGTTACCAGTGCTCTCACAACCATCTCAGCGGCCATGTCTGCAGTGGGTCACACAATAAGATGATGAGAGAAACGGTCAGCGACAGATAAAATGTATGTTACTTTTTACTGTTAAGGCAAATGGTCCTGCAATATAGAGTGCTGTTGTTGTTGTTGTTGTTGTGGTCTTCAGTCCTGAGACTGGTTTGATGCAGCTCTCCATGCTACTCTATCCTGTGCAAACTTTTTCATCTCCCAGTACCTACTGCAACCTACATCCTTCTGAATCTGCTTAGTGTATTCATCTCTTGGTCTCCCGCTACGATTTTTACCCTCCACGCTGCCCTCCAATACTAAATTGGTGATCCCTTGATGCCTCAGAACATGTCCTACCAACTGATCCCTTCTTCTGGTCAAGTTGTGCCACAAACTTCTCTTCTCCCCAATCCTATTCAATACTTCCTCATTAGTTATGTGATCTACCCATCTAATCTTCAGCATTCTTCTGTAGCACCACATTTCAAAAGCTTCTATTCTCTTCTTGTCCAAACTATTTATCGTCCATGTTTCACTTCCATACATGGCTACACTCCATACAAATACTTTCAGAAAGGACTTCCTGACACTTAAATCTATACTCGATGTTAACAAATTTCTCTTCGTCAGAAACGCTTTCCTTGCCATTGCCAGTCTACATTTTATATCCTCTCTACTTCGACCATCATCAGTTATTTTGCTCCCCAAATAGCAAAACTCCTTTACTACTTTAAGTGTCTCATTTCCTAATCTAATTCGCTCAGCATCACCCGACTTAATTAGACTACATTCCATTATCCTTGTTTTGCTTTGGTTGATGTTCATCTTATATCCTCCTTTCAAGACACTGTCCATGCCATTCAACTGCTCTTCCAAGTCTTTTGCTGTCTCTGACAGAATTACAATGTCATCGGCGAACCTCAAAGTTTTTATTTCTTCTCCATGAATTTTAATACCTACTCTGAATTTTTCTTTTGTTTCCTTTATTGCTTGCTCAATATACAGATTGAACAACATCGGGGAGAAGCTACAACCCTGTCTTACTCCCTTCCCAACCACTGCTTCCCTTTCATGTCACTCAACTCTTATAACTGCCATCTGGTTTCTGTACAAATTGTAAATAGCCTTTCGCTCCCTGTATTTTACCCCTGCCATCTTTAGAATTTGAAAGAGAGTATTCCAGTCAACATTGTCAAAAGCTTTCTCTAAGTCTACAAATGCTAGAAATGTAGGTTCGCCTTTCCTTAATCTTTCTTCTAAGATAAGTCGTAAGGTCAGTATTGCCTCACGTGTTCCAGTGTTTCTACGGAATCCAAACTGATCTTCCCCGAGGTTGGCTTCTACTAGTTTTTCCATTCGTCTGTAAAGAATTCGCGTTAGTATTTTGCAGCTGTGACTTATTAAGCTGATAGTTCGGTAATTTTCACATCTGTCAACACCTGCTTTCTTTGGGATTGGAATTATTATATTCTTCTTGAAGTCTGAGGGTATTTCGCCTGTTTCATACATCTTGCTCGCCAGATGGGTGAGTTTTGTCAGGACTGGCTCTCCCAAGGCCGTCAGTAGTTCCAATGGAATGTTGTCTACTCTGGGGGCCTTGTTTCGACTCAGGTCATTCAGTGCTCTGTCAAACTCTTCACGCAGTATCATATCTCCCATTTCATCTTCATCTACATCCTCTTCCATTTCCATAATATTGTCCTCAAGTACATCGCCCTTGTATAGACCCTCTATATACTCCTTCCACCTTTCTGCTTTCCCTTCTTTGCTTAGAACTGGGTTTCCATCTGAGCTCTTGATATTCATACAAGTCGTTCTCTTATCTCCAAAGGTCTCTTTAATTTTCCTGTAGGCAGTATCTATCTTACCCCTAGTGAGATAGGCCTCTACATCCTTACATTTGTCCTCTAGCCATCCCTGCTTAGCCATTTTGCACTTCCTGTCAATCTCATTTTTGAGACGTTTGTATTCCTTTTTGCCTGCTTCATTCACTGCATTTTTATATTTTCTCCTTTCATCAATTAAATTCAATATTTCTTCTGTTACCCAAGGATTTCTACTAGCCCTCGTCTTTTTACGTACTTGATCCTCTGCTGCCTTCGCTACTTCATCCCTCAAAGCTGCCCATTCTTCTTCTACTGTATTTCTTTCCCCCATTTCTGTCAATTGTTCCCTTATGCTCTCCCTGAAACTCTGTACAACCTCTGGTTCTTTCAGTTTATCCAGGTCCCATCTCCTTAAATTCCCACCTTTTTGCAGTTTCTTCAGTTTAAATCTACAGGTCATAACCAATAGATTGTGGTCAGAGTCCACATCTGCCCCTGGAAATGTCTTACAATTTAAAACCTGGTTCCTAAATCTCTGTCTTACCATTATATAATCTATCTGATACCTTTTAGTATCTCCAGGGTTCTTCCATGTATACAACCTTCTTTCATGATTCTTAAACCAAGTGTTAACTATGATTATGTTGTGCTCTGTGCAAAATTCTACCAGGCGGCTTCCTCTTTCATTTCTTATCCCCAATCCATATTCACCTACTATGTTTCCTTCTCTCCCTTTTCCTACACTCGAATTCCAGTCACCCATGAGTATTAAATTTTCGTCTCTGTAGTGACGTAACAAGACTGTTACGCCACACGGTAGTAGCCAAAAGAAAGGCACGCTAACGCTGTGGCCGATAGTGCACGAACGGCAATAAGCAGACGGGCGTGAAGTCTGGAACATGAGAACTTATGAATGAATAAGAAGAAAAGTATGTAGATACTTTTTACTTATCTTTTATTGATTCCTTGGAATACATCTCTCTTGAATACTCGAAGCTATAGGCACTGATACAAATGGCTCCTTGCTAGTTCGTAGCCATTAACTTAGCTGATGGCTATTCTGTCTCTCGGCTAATGAGAGAGAAAGGCTTCGTACAACTGGGCGATAGCTAGGTTCGCGTACAACTGGGCGGTAGCTTGGTTCTCGTGCAACTGGGGGCGAGTCCTCTCTCGTATCACGAGACCTGCCTTGGTGGTGGCGCTAGGTCTGCGATCACAGTGGCGACACGCGGGTCCGACATGTACTACATGGACCGCGGCCGATTTAAGCTACCACCTAGCAAGTGTGGTGTCTGGCGGTGACACCACATTCCTCCCCCGCAAATCGGCGAACGGTCGTGAGATAAGGCTTCCGCCCGCCGTGGGGAGGACCACATGTTGACGTATGCGATGAGGTGGGGAGCCTAACAACAGGCGAGGCTGTGCCACCCGCACCCGGCCATTCGGTCCGAGGGGAGCTAGGAAACGCCTGCAAAACTAGTCCAGGGTGCACGGCAACATGCGGTGTATGCGCCCGTAAAGAGACAGGAGGGACCGAAGGATCCACCTCCATTGCGTCGGGGTAGCCGACGCGCGATGACGTCACGTGGTCCGGAGCGGGCGAGAGTTCCATGGCGGCGGACAGCTGGTCACGGGAAGCGATCGGCGGCGCGTGACCCTGGGAGGCGCCTGGCGGCGGCAACGAAGCGTCGAATGCGGTCAGCGGCGGCGGCGGCTGCTGCTGCTGCTGCCGCTGCGGCGGCGGCGGCGCGTCGCCATGGGGCAAAATGGAAGGCATCGTCGGTAACACCTGGGGATGAGGCGAGCCAGTAGATGGGTCCCCAGGGCGCTGACCGGACGGCACCGTCGCTGAAAGCAGACGGGGAGCGGCAGAACCCGAGCGACGACAGAGGCGCAGCTGATTGAGATGCCGACGCACCTCACCAGAGGCCCCCAAAACCAAATACATCGCGCGGCCGAGGCAGCGAAGAATGCGCCCTGCGAGCCAACGCCGTGAACCTCGATAGGTGCGATAAAATACAACGTCGCCTGGAGCAAAAGCAGGAGTCTGCCGCTGCACAGGAACCTGATGCGGCGGATGCAGCAAAGACATCAAGGTGCGATGAGGACGACCGTGGAGCAACTCAGCCGGCGAGCGACCATCTCGGGGCTGAGAGCGATACGAAGACAAAAAGAGCAACAATGCGTCCTCCCGAGAATGCGACTCTTTCAATTTCAACATCTGTGACTTGAAAGTCCGGACCAACCGTTCAGCGGCACCGTTGGACTGAGGCGAAAACGGCGCGGATGTCAGATGTTGAATACCATTGGCCTGGCAGAAAGACTGGAATTCTGCGGACATGAATTGTGGGCCATTGTCGGAAACAATAGTTTGCGGAAGACCTTCTATGCAAAAGATAGCAGACAACGCTTGGATGGTGGCGGAGGACGTCGTGGAAGACATCCGGACAACAAAAGGAAAATTACTGAAGGCGTCGACCAGAACCAACCATCGAGCATTCCAGAATGGACCAGCAAAATCAATGTGCAAGCGTTGCCACGGGGAAGTGGCTTTTGGCCACGCAAAGACTTTCCGCGGCGGTGCGGACTGTTGTTCGGCACACGCCGGGCACGAAGAACACATATTCGTAATCGCAGCATCGATTCCGAACCAAGTACAGTGCTGACGAGCAAGTTGTTTCGTTCGCACTATACCCCAATGTCCTTGGTGAAGAAGCCGTAAAACAGAGGACTGTAACGAACGTGGGACCACGACTCTGGACTGATCATTATCAGAACGCAACAACAAAACACCACGTCGAACAAAAAGTCTCTCCTTGTGAGCAAAAAATCGGCGAACCAACGGATCCTCGATCCGAGACTTTGACAAAGGCCATTGCGTAGCAACAAAACGTAAAACAGTAGCAAGGACAGGGTCAGCAGCTGTGGCTGTAGCGACACGACGAAAATCAATCGGAAACGATTCGACCACTTCATCGGTTTCCGAATCAATGAACATGCAAGCAAGTTCGGAAGAATCGAATGCTTTATCCTCAGCAACAGGCAAACGGGACAACGCATCGGCGTTTCCGTGCTTAGCAGTGGACCGATACAAGATATCGTAGCGGTACTGCGAGAGGAAAATAGACCAGCGAATGAATTTCTGCGCTGTACGTGGAGGTACAGGCTTGGACGGATGAAAAAGCGATGTCAAAGGTTTGTGGTCTGTGATGATGGTAAAGTGACGACCATACAAGAAATCATGGAACTTAGTAACACCAAACACGAGAGCCAAAGCTTCTTTCTCTATCTGTGAATAATTTCTTTGCGCAGACGAGAGCAATTTGGACGCAAAGGCAATAGGGCGATCATGTGAGCCAACTTTGTGCGCAAGCACAGCACCGATCCCGAAATCCGATGCATCTACCATCAACAAAAGGGGTTTCTGGGGATCGAATGGCGTAAGGCAAGTATTAGAAAGCAACGCCGATTTCAACTGGCGAAAGGCGCGTTCACATTCCGTCGTCCAGACGAACGGAACACCTTTACGGCGTAAGCGATGAAGCGGAGCTGAAATGGAAGAGGCATTGCGCACATATTTATGGTAATAATTAATTTTACCCAACACACTCTGTAGCTGTTTCAGATTTTTAGGGGACAGCAAGTCTTGTATGGCACGGAGGTGCTCTGGACTCGGATGTATGCCTTGGGCATTAATGACATGTCCCAGGTATGGTAAATCACGAGCAAAAAACACACATTTGTCCTTCCTCAAGCGAAGACCATTTTGCCGCAAGACCTGAAATAATGTTCGTAAATTCGCAAGATGATCTTCTTCTGTCTGTCCGGAGATCACTATATCGTCCAGATAGTTTGCTGCAGTAGGGACCGACGCACAAATAGTCTGTAAATATTGCTGAAACAAGGCAGGGGCGGATGCACACCCGAAAGGCAGTCTTTTGAAGCGGTACAATCCAATATGCGTGTTAACCACCAATACGCGCTGGGATTCGTCGTCCACCGGTATTTGCAAGTACGCATCGGCTAGGTCCAACTTTGAAAAATATTTTCCCGGGCACAGTTTAGCAAAAAGATCTTCCGGGCGGGGCAAAGGAAAAGTAGCAGTCACTAGCTGTGGATTCACTGTGGCCTTGAAGTCCACGCAAAGTCTCAATTTTCCGGAAGGTTTTGGCAAAATTACTAAGGGTGAGGCCCAGAGAGAAGCTTGCACACGTTCAATTACACCCTGTGATTCGAGATCGTGTAACGTTCTTGCGACCTCATCACGCAATGCGTGGGGAACATTGCGCGCCCTGAAAAATTTCGGTTGCGCGTTTACCTTCAGTTCTAAATGTGCTTCATAGTTTTTAGCGCAACCTAAGCCCGGTGCAAAAATGTCTGCAAATTCGTCACACAGCCGAGAAACACTGTCTGTAGGCACAGTCTGATTCACTGATAGGACCTGATTTACAATAGACATGTTAAACAACTTAAATAAATCTAGACCAAATAAGTTCACTGCAGAAGAAGAACGAAGAACGTAAAATGACACAAGTTTTGTTTGTCCCTTGTATGTTGCAAGAAGGCTGCACTGTCCTAACACAGGAATGTTCTGTCCGGAATATGTAGTTAGCTTAACATTTGCGGCACGCAACGGAGGTGCGCCCAGTTGTTTGTATGTGTCGTGATTGAGCAATGAAACTGCAGCTCCGGTATCGAGCTGGAATGGTATCACTTGGCCTGCAAAGTCTAAGTCCACAAAAAGTTTATTGTCCTGCTGACGACAAGAGCGACTGTTTTGTGCAATTGGAACAGACACTGGTACAGAATCACTTGCTAATTGACGTGATTTCCGGCGACGTCGACGCACAGTTTTTGTGGGACGATCACAGTCACTGTTAGAGAAAGTGTCACTGGACGAAGCGGAATTAACGACATGAATGTCCATAGGCGAAGGTCCACGAGCCTGAGTGTCCTTGGTGCGATTCCGGCGCGAAGCAAAGGGCCTGGAATGATCGTGATTGTCTGATCTGAGCTTTTTCTGGCAAACACTTTGAACATGTCCTTTCTTATTGCAGAAAAAGCAAATAGCTTGGCGTGACGGGCAATGTTCACGCGAATGTCTAGTAGCACACCGCGGGCATGATTTCACTGCATTTGTGGGCTGGCGCGGCACACCTGGCTTAGCACGCGGCGGTCGCTGTGCGGACGGCCGCGAGGGCAGTTGACCGGGCCGCGTTGCGCGTCCAGCGGGCCGGTTAATGTTACACACGGCTGGCGAAGTTTCAAAAGATTCCTGAGCACAGTCCAGTGTGTCCTGTCTATCCAATATGTCTATCACTTGTTGAAGGGAGGGATTAACTAGTTTCAAAATTTGCTCCCGTATGCGAACATCAGAAACGTTCTGTGCAATTGCATCACGCACCATTGTATCTGAATAAGAAAGACCACAGTCACATTCAAAGGCACAGTCCCTAGTAAGTCCTTGCAATGTTGCTACCCACTCCCTATTAGTTTGACCGGCCGTACGTTTTGTACGAAAGAACGTATACCGTTTTGCAACCACATTAACTGTTTCTTTAAAATAGGCATCTAAGGCAGACAAAATTTCCTCGTATGACAAAGTTGCTACGTCGCGGCGGGGAAACAATTTCACTATCACACGGTACGTGGACACACCGACACAAGAAAGCAAAAACGGCTGCCGCTCATTACCTTGAATTCTGTAGGCAGCCATGTGAAAGGCGAACTGACGAGACCACTCTTGCCAGGTCTCATCGGCTGCCACGTATGGTCGAAAGGGAGGTGCAACAGCGTTCAGTGGCAGCGGTAGCGAAGAAGCGGCGGCGGCCGCATCGGTGTGCAGCGCACGTTGACCCTGGACGAGCTGTCCAAGGGCATCCAGTAACGCCTGCGTCTGCTGATTCTGCAAGCGATAAAATTCGGACAGTACATCTGGAGAATGTGGCGAAGCCATGACACAATGAAATGTAAGCAATCAGAAATAAATGTAAGCAAGCAGAAAAAAGGTCACTTTTCCCTCGTCGCCAATCTGTAGTGACGTAACAAGACTGTTACGCCACACGGTAGTAGCCAAAAGAAAGGCACGCTAACGCTGTGGCCGATAGTGCACGAACGGCAATAAGCAGACGGGCGTGAAGTCTGGAACATGAGAACTTATGAATGAATAAGAAGAAAAGTATGTAGATACTTTTTACTTATCTTTTATTGATTCCTTGGAATACATCTCTCTTGAATACTCGAAGCTATAGGCACTGATACAAATGGCTCCTTGCTAGTTCGTAGCCATTAACTTAGCTGATGGCTATTCTGTCTCTCGGCTAATGAGAGAGAAAGGCTTCGTACAACTGGGCGATAGCTAGGTTCGCGTACAACTGGGCGGTAGCTTGGTTCTCGTGCAACTGGGGGCGAGTCCTCTCTCGTATCACGAGACCTGCCTTGGTGGTGGCGCTAGGTCTGCGATCACAGTGGCGACACGCGGGTCCGACATGTACTACATGGACCGCGGCCGATTTAAGCTACCACCTAGCAAGTGTGGTGTCTGGCGGTGACACCACAGTCTCCCTTCACTATCTGAATAATTTCTTTTATTTCATCATACATTTCATCAATTTCTTCATCATCTGCAGAACTAGTTGGCATATAAACTTGTACTACTGTAGTAGGTGTGGGCTTCGTATCTATCTTGGCCACAATAATGCGTTCACTATGCTGTTTGTAGTAGCTTACCCGCATTCCTATTTTCCTATTCATTATTAAACCTACTCCTGCATTACCCCTATTTGATTTTGTGTTTATAACCCTGTAGTCACCTGACCAGAAGTCTTGTTCCTCCTGCCACAGAACTTCACTAATTCCCACTATATCTAACTTCAACCTATCCATTTCCCTTTTTAAATTTTCTAACCTACCTTCCCGATTAAGGGATCTGACATTCCACGCTCCGATCCGTAGAACGCCATAACGTTTGTCCCTCAGTCTGCTATAATGGCCTCTGGACTTCTAGATTATAGTGCAAAATAAGTTACCAGTGCTCTCACAACCATCTCAGCGGCCATGTCTGCAGTGGGTCACACAATAAGATGATGAGAGAAACGGTCAGCGACAGATAAAATGTATGTTACTTTTTACTGTTAAGGCAAATGGTCCTGCAATATAGAGTGCTAAGACTTTGAAAGGTCCAGCTACCTCAGATATAGTTTGAAGAGGTACATTTGGTTTTTGTTCTTGCACTCTCTGCAAAAAGACAATTTTGAACTTAATATCCTAATTTATTTGTGGCACTTTCCCCATTACGATGTGTCTGTATACACTCATGACTTTGTCACAGTATATACTTGCCAGTAGTCTCGGGATTCTTGTGCCTTCTTTAATTCCTCAGTAAGCACATCATCTACTTGCAGGATCTTAATTTTTGTACTCAAGGCACCTGGATTCTGATTTAACTTTCCAGGCTTAAGTCTGGTTATGTAGTCATATTCACAGAGTTTTAAGGCCAATCTAACAAGTCCACTGCTGGGATCCTTTAAACTCAAAAGGCACTGTAAAGCAACATGATCTGCAATTACTGTGAACTGTCATGCCTATAGGTAACACTGACAGTAATGGGTGCCAAAAGCAAGAATCAGAAGTTCATTTTGTGTGGTGGTGTAATTTTGCACAGCTGCTACAGCTGACGTGAAGCATAAGGCAATTGGATTTTCTTCACCATTTTGTATCTGACTCAAAATACAACCAGCTGAGACATTGCTAGCATCACACAACAAGAAAAGGTAGAGCAAAATGCTGATAACCCGAGACAGGTGCACTTGTTAAGAATGTCTTTCAGTTTTAACATGGCCCTCCTGCTATCCATTGTCCAGACAGGAGCAACTCCCTTCGTTAGTAATTTTGCAAGCCATTTTGTGGTGACCGGATAGTTCTCCACAAAACGGCGATAGTAATTTATTAACCTGAGAAATCAGTTGCAATTCTTTAATGTTCCTCAATGCTGGAAAATCATTCACTGCATTTTTTAATTGTGGTTCTGGTCTTGACCATCTCCTAAAATTATATGGCCTGGATAGTGCAATTATGATAGTGCAAAATCACAGTTTTTGAATTTAAAATTTATGTTAGCATCACTAAAATGGGTTAGTATGTTTTTTAGTTACTTTGCATGTTCTCTCACTGAATTTGAAAAGACAACTGTGTTATCCAGGTATACTAGTCACATGGTTGGCTTTAAACCTCCTAAAAGTATATCAGCAAAATGTTAAAATTTTGTGGAGGGGGAGAGGCGGATGTTTGGGGGGGAGGGGGTGCGGGAAGGGCTTTCTTTGATATTCATAATGCCCACAGGGTACAACAAAAGCTGTCTTTTTCTCCATCTTTAATAGCTACATGAATCTGATAGTAGCTGGAGCATGGTGAAGAATTTGCATTTGACAAGATGATTGAAAATATCATCAATCCTTGCAAAAAATGCTGCAAGCTTTTCCTCTGTAACTGGTTCTGTTGGGGACTACCACTGTAACGAGCGTACATAAACAAGGTGTATACGACCCAGGACAACCAGTTTTTTTTAGAGTTCTAGGTATTTTTCATTGTTTTCAGTTAATTTTTTGTAATTTTGACTGGTAAGAACCAATACTCTAACAAAGGATATTACTGTACCCCACTACTGCAGAATAATACTTCGACAATAAAAGATAAACGAGAGAAAAAGAACGAAAATTACTTAAATTGCAAAGGAAATGCGCCATATACAACGACGACACACAGTGCTCGTGCAAGTGTCTGCCAAATGCAAAATGTGTCAAAGGCTTTGGGAAGACTATGCAATGCTTCATAACAACAAATTGCCTCCGATGAGCATAAAGTCACAACTGTTTACATTAGATTCGTTTTAGCAGTTACGAGCGGGCTCATGCGCATGCGCAGTTGAGTTGCTTTTGAGTAGTAGATTCTCCTAATTCTGGCTACAGGAATGTGGATGTTGGCTGTGCAAGCAGTCGCATCAAGCAGCTAGATGCTACCGGGAAAAGGGGGCGCCAAATTCATATTTTTGAGGAAAAAAACTTGTATCGCAAAGTGCCTAGCATGCAGCGCATGTTTGTCTATTGATTATTCATATGATTTTGAAACACATCCCTATTGGGTTTTGAACATTTTTGAACACATTTTAAGTTGATTTCTGACTGAATAATAAGTAGATTTTTGAATGCATGCATAGTGTATGTGATGTCTCATCGCATCTAGAAATAAACTTCCCGTAGATGGGACAGGGCTATATGATCTGAGCGGACTAAAGCCAAACGGATGAATGCCAATTGCTGTCTGATTATGTGGTTGATTGAGTTTGTGAAAGATCAGTGTTGTTATAATTACTAGCGAAATCCATAGATTCAGACTACCAGAGTGGAAATAAACAACTGTCAGGAATAACAGGTGAGAAAGATTATGTATTATCTTCTCTATGTATCAAAGGAAATGAAATTTTGACAGAAAATTTTTGGCCATATCGCTACACTAGTAAGGACCAGTAGCACAGTTCTCGTCTAGCGGCCACTTAAGCTCTATTCTGGAAGGAACATGGAAAACGTGTTGCACAAAAACGTAAAACGCCTAACCGGAAAATAATTGCGGGATAACCTAACGTGTGATTCTGGCAGGGTTAGTGAAGTTAAACAGCAAACAAATTTTGACAATGGCACGAATAGCTACAGAATTGGTGGTGACAAGATTGTTTGTGGAACGAGGAAGGAGAGGAAACGGGGACAAATTATGGGAGAATAAGACGATCCCAAATTTATATAAAAATTTCGTAATACTACATTTCGGTCTCATGCTTGAGAAATTGGTGCATATGAATGAAAGTGAAACTATTTCCTAACATTAAGTGCTTTTGTTTGTAGTAGGCCTAATTGGCATTTGATATTGGTACTTCATGAATTATATTCTGTAGTGTTATAAAAATGGCCATTGGTGCCAAAACAGTCTTGTTTATTTGGTGTGTGTTACAAAACTGCTGACATATTAGAAAGGCCTATTTTGTTGTATCTAGCAGACAGCGACAAAATAGATGTAATCAGATCGAGAAACCACACCAGTCTTGGGTATTATTTCTGTTAACAGCTTTTTGAGTATTAGATAATGACATTTTGATTTTTCATGTAGCAAAACGTTTCACGAACTTTGATGAGGTAATACCGTAGATCCTTTCCCAGAAAGGAAAGCACACCATGTAAAGCTGTAGTGAGATTAGAGAGAAAAAATGCTAGGAGCTAAGGAATGAAGAAATGCGTCATTTCTTGATTATCTCTTGTCTTTATTGGTTTTATGTATCCTATATTTAATTATATGTCACACAAAACAGCAAGTTATTAGCCAATAGGCAATAAATAGTTCAGATTTTCTGAAGAGTTCTTGTTCTCCTGATTACAAAAAATCCCATCCGCTATTAATTGTGAGATTTTGTTTTTTGAAAAGGGGCAGGCTGTCTAACTGGTTGACTGGGAACAGGCGAGGCCCCACAGGACATTTCAATTTCCACTGTCCTGAATATAGTTTGATGGCATCCATTACAAAATATACACGTTTCAATTCCACAGAGTGAAATACAGTGACATGCGTTAGAAGAATGATTTGTCAAGAGGCATGGCACTGCACTTTGGCGTACTTAAGACCAAATAATATGTCTTACATTTCCTCGAACACACATGTTTTATGCTTCAGACTTTTCAGAAAGATGTGCGCTACAAGATGAACATATTTTTGAAAATTCGATTTTTTTAGTATTGATTCGGTACGCAAATATCGTAGATATGGGGCTGATGCGCAGAGCAGTCAGAGTAGAGTTGTAGTGGGTAGTCTCCACGTGATCCGTGTCTACATTTAGTGATTTTGCTGTTTCGCCTTCATGTACTCTCACGTCAAATCGAAACAAAACGGATGTCTGTGGCTGGGAGCTATCAAGTGAATTAAAATACATTCACATAGTTATGGAAGGCTAAAATATGGCATTAGTTTCAGATTTTATTTTATTTCTACCTTTCTGACAGTCAAGCATTAATCACCTTGTGGAACAATGAAGTTATTTTTGTCTGTTTGCTAAAGAAATTTGGCTTTTATTAACCTTTTCTGCAGTGGCAGTCAATGTATTTGAAACGAAATGTTAAATTCCACAGTGCTGGCTGGTTTCAAGTGTTCTCTGCATTCTCCCCCCCCCCCCCCCCTATCTCCCCCCCCCCTAGCACATATGGCATTATGCCATAATTAAGAACCACATATGATATAATACAATACTGGTGCTCCAAGAAAATTTACATCGCGAAAGCCACACTGAAAAGCTTAATATCAGGTTGAGGTCTACTTCATTGGAAATCTGGACATATGAGTGTGCACTTTAAATGTGCACATTTTAATATGGTTCACGAAATTCCGATGCTCATGTAGTGTCTTCTAATGTCTTGTTTCTTTTATTACATAATATATGATCTTTCAGTGTTTAACATGTACGCACATACGGGCTTCCTATGTTATGATAGCTGTGTCGCCTGTTATTTGTGCTGTCTGGCAACTGCTGAAACAAACCTATTTCTGACAGGTCGCGGGAGAGTATTGCGACTAGTGGTTTCAAAAGCATTACTTTCAAAGTAAATATCCTTCTACGTAAGTTGAACTATGTGCAAGAATGTGCCATGAATTTATTAAATTAAAGAGCGTTTGACTTATTTAAAAATCAACTCTTTGATGATGAGTCATTGAGAAGAATTTGGAACCCTGAAGATCAGACATTTATCTCATTATTGTAAATTTTACTGGCACATTTGTGTGATGTATCTCAAAGTGCAACACACACAAGAAAGATCAACATTATATGCGAAAGCTTAACTTCTCTTGCAGCATATTAACCTTAGAGACCAATATTATATGTGACAGCTTTGCTTTTCTTGTAGCAACACCATATATATTAATTTTAACTATTAACTTTCCCTGTTTGTGTGTTCGTGCTTTTTAATAGTGATGTTGCTGCTGGCTGACTACATCACGTGTCCTATGCTCTGAATATCGGCTGGCGAGATCACGTGACATGAGCTATGACTGGCTTACAAAAGCGCATCACAATCCTGATTTCAGTGATTTGGAAAGTAACATGTGGTGTTTGGTGGAATTCCAATGTATACTTTTGTAATATGAAAATACGCAGCATGCATGTTGCTGCAAATGAAAGATATTTCCGTTCTACCTATGATCCCTACACATTTTCATTTTACACTTCTGCTTACAAAAACCCTAAGTATGAACCATCTACAATTGCATGACAGCACATACATACAAAATTGACATAATTAATTACAGTTGTACTTGAAATATTACATAATTATTTACAAAATATGTTTTAATACATTTATTCCACCTACATCAAAGAGGTTATTTTTAACAGATAAACTACACTTAACAAAAGCTTACTCTCGTTATAGTATTTACTTAATTTTTCAAAATTATTACGGAACAAAAAATTTAAAATATACAGATTAATGGCAGTATTATATTTACAATAGCATTACAACTGCCACAGCGTATTTTGGTAATTTGCCGATATTTGGTGCTAGTCACAAGCATGGTGAGTTGAGGTATGTTGTAGTTTGACAAATGGGAAAGTGAACAGGCATAAATGTCGAATATGGGATTCAAAGCATTCACACAAAAGCATTGAATTTGAGCGTGATTCCCCAAATTTTTTGTGCCTTGTCACGTTGAAAACTGTACAGGCCATTCTTCTTTGTCGAAAGCACTGTCACTGGGTATTCCTAGTTGGACATGTTTCAGCAGAATGGGGCTCCACCCCATTTCCATCTTGAAGTTTGTGGGTACCTGAACACGGAGCTACTGCATTGGTGGACTGGCCGTGCTACACAAGGGGACAGCTGTTTCATGAAATGGCCTTCCTGATCACCAGACCTCACTCCATGTGAGTCTTTTCTGTGGGAACACATTAAAGATCTGATGCATGTACCACCTCTACCACGTGATACAGCAGAATTCTGGGAGAGAATACGGGAAGCGACTGCCACAGTCGACGATGCCATGCTAGGATGGGTATGGCAAGGTATCAATTACCATACTGGCATGTGCTGGGTCTCTCATGGTTCGCATATCAAATGTTTGTAAAAAACAAAAACTTTCACAGTCTCTCTTCAAAGTGCAATATGTATGAGACCTGTACAATGTTTAGTTCTTTTGCAATAAATAATGATTGAAAGTGTTCCTGGACTTTATGTACACCCTGTATGTGACAACCAGGAACTGAAAGAAGGTTTAATTACTCCAGCTTTTAGTAAATCTGAGGCATTTTTGTCTACTGCAGGCTGCAAGTGATAAGATGTGCAATATGGTTTCCAGGCTATTGGCTTGGTATCATATGTAGGAATCTTGTGGTACATTAAGAAGTTTGACAGAAGTTGTTTCATTTCTTCAGATGAAGTTGCAAAGTCAGCTAGAATGGGGTACAGTTGACAGTGAGTATATCTAACAAACAAAACATTTATTTGTATGCCTGTATTGATGAGGAAGGTAGAAGTTCTGCTGTTCATTTATCTTGCAAACTTGAGCAATTCCTATCTCTCTTACCGGATTGGCTTTGCAGAAGGGGAGCAAGGAGCAGTGGCAGAACTGCTCCCATTCACGTTTCGCGTATTCACATTCCTTCGAGCACCTCGTTGATCTACTTGGTTAGCTGACCAGTGCTGTAGAGATGGACAGTTTTCTCTCTCGTGTCTGATTTTTCTAAAACAAGCACATGCTGGTGCCAAACACTAAGGAGCCATGTAACTTTTTCTCATTTGCAACAAGTGTAGCACACTTTGGCAACGAATGCACATCAAGTGCGCTTTATCCCGGTGGATGATTAGACAAATTGTTGCACCTCCTTTGTGAGTTGTGTAGCCTAACTTAGTGTACTCGGTGTACTTCACCTTGTCACGTACCTGTGGGGTCAATCCTGCGAATGAGTGAATCTGCAAGCAAGTTTCTGATTTCCTGAGTGGTATCTCATTCCTTTCATTACTTTCTGTTAGTACATATGTACGACAACATGCAACTCTTATTCGGTCAGAAAATCACTCAAAATCCTCTCCAGAATTTTGATATTTGATGGAAAGATTGTCCTTATAGTAGCTGACTGTATTTATCTCTGTACATATCCTCAACGCATTCTGCAAGGATGTCAAATGCCTTGGTATTTCTCAGCCCTTCCTTGAATCTACATAAGCATGAGCCACTCCTTGCACTTTCGTGTTGGTACTCCTATAAACTTTTCGTCAGTCGATGGGGACAGTTTCCCTGTATTCATTACATTTTGTACTACTGTGTCAACGTTTACATCTAGTTTAGAACCGCCTAGGGGAACACAGAAATAGGGAAGTTAGGCTAGCTCCAGGCACAGTGCTGTTTCGCAGCATCACATTTACTAATGCCTCACTAAGGTGCCTTTGCAGATCATCATTTTTCACACGGAGTTGCTCCACCCATGTTTGCAATATGTTGGAGCCATCACTAGTTGCCTCTGTGACGTGGTTGAGGGAATTGCTTTAAACTAGACACACACACACAGACCTCGATGATGTCAGTGGCAGCATTGGTCCAGAGGCATTTCCCCCTACAAGTGAAGCTTGCACATTTAATATGTAGTAATTGGATAGATAAAAAAATCCAGTCACCAAGTGATGGCAGGAGAAAGGTTTTACTTATGCAAGCTTTTGAAGCCAGTGGCCCCTCCTTCCAGCATAAAGATTGAACGGGTAGGGAGAGGGGTGAAGGGAAGGGAACTTGAGACGTCTAGGGAAAGGGGTGGGGTTCTGAAAAGTCACCCAAAATGCAAGGTCAGGGGAGACTTAACAGATGGGATGATAAAGGAAGACACCAACCGTTGCTTGGTGAATGGGTTTTTTAGCTATACAATTACAGTATATTGTCAGGAATTGATTATTTTGATTGTTACAATTAAATTGTTCATTGACAGTTGATTGGGCAGCAATGCAGTGGCGATGCCCGGTGTCGAGGTGGCATCGGGACATCATAATCATGATGTGGCCTTGTGCGACCACGATAGAGGAGGCAGATGAGGTTGAATTTCCTTGCCTAATGGCAGCGTGGCATTAGGCCTGGGTAGACTGTGGTGGGCAGCTTGGGCTGACTGTGCTAAGCACTTGTCTGTTGCACCGCAGCATGGAGCCGGACGGTCCTGCATGATGGATTCTTACATCTGTTCACGGCTTAGTAATTTGTATGGGGCACCTCAAAGCTGAAAGTGGGTCAAATTTGGCATCTCACTTCAGATGCCAGTTCTTACACCCACTTGGGGGTGTCGTCAGGATTGGATAGTGATGTGGACTTGTAATTAATATACGTAGTCATGTTGGGAAAAGGAAACTGTATCAGTTTATTTGCTCATAGGGATTACATTGTGAGAATTGTCAGGAGGACAACAGAAGGTAGTTCCAGAACCATCTTGGAGCAGAAGGTAAAGGAGCCAAGGTAAAGAAACTGAGCCATTTAGTGTTTGCTATAGGTGGCGGTTTGAAACATAAGAGAGAGATGTTCTTCAGCTCTGATAGCAGTCAGTGTCTAAAGTCAAGTGATCCTGTGGCATTATTTGGTTGGTAGGTAGGTCTTTACAGTGATGATTTATCCTAGTCCATCATGAACTGGCCCATTGTTGTATCAGCAGCAAGGCGACAGACTGAATGGGAGCCCATTTGTAAAATGAAGTAATAGTAATTTCTTGCTTACGGAGACTGGAGTAGCACCTTGCAAACAAACTACTTTCCAATAACAGTTTTAGCCACGGATGTGACATTTCCTGAGCCTTTTACACAACTATTGTGGAAAATTGGGTGTTTGCGAGACTTTAATATGGTGCATCATTTAAACTATATATTTTCAGAATGAGATATTCACTCTGCAGCGGAGTGTGCGCTGATATGAAACTTCCTGACAGATTAAAACTGTGTGTCCGACCGAGACTCGAACTTGGGACCTTTGCCTTTCGCGGGCAAGTGCTCTACCATCTGAGCTACCGAAGCATGACTCACACCCAGTACTCATAGCTTTACTTCTGCCAGTATCTCGTGCTTCGGTAGCTCAGATGGTAGAGCACTTGCCTGCGAAAGGCAAAGGTCCCGAGTTCGAGTCTCGGTTGGACACACAGCTTTAATCTGCCAGGAAGTTTCATATCAGCGCACACTCCGCTGCAGAGTGAATATCTCATTCTGGAAACCTCCCCCAGGCTGTGGCAAAGCCATGTCTCTGCAATATCCTTTCTTTCAGGAGTGCTAGTTCAGCAAGGTTCGCATGAGAGCTTCTGTAAAGTTTGGAAGGTAGGAGACGAGATACTGGCAGAAGTAAAGCTGTGAGTACCGGGCGTGAGTTGTGCTTCGGTAGCTCAGATGGATTAGCACTTGCCCGCGAAAGGCAAAGGTCCCGAGTTCGAGTCTCGGTCGTGCACACAGTTTTAATCTGCCAGGAAGTTTTATACATTTTCAAATTACAAAAGTATAAATATGAAAAACACTGAATGTGACGCTTAAGTTTTGCGAACATGTAAATTAACATGGCATCTGGTATCTTTTAACATAACATAGATCCCAGCCTACTTCAGCAAGACATGTTATTTGTCCATAAAAACATGTCAAATCTCTTCCTCATGATGAGATCAAGATGTTCATTTAAAAATATTATTTAGCTAGTTAATATATAAAGTACTCCCCACTGTGTAATATTTGCAGAAATTATGAAAGAATTGTCGGCTTAGGACATCATCAAAGTGTGACAGATATGGAACATCTTCTCCTGCTACGAAGGGGTTATTTACTTATTGGGGTTGTGGCTTGGCAGTGTTTTGGAAGGCAGAGAGGAAGAGGCACTGTCTGCAATATCAACACCCAGAATAAGCTTAACAAGGCTAAGGAGCAATGTCACTCTCTTCTGTGTTGTTATGAGATTCAATTTGAAAATGTTGTTCTCGTTAATGAGATCTGTTTACTCAATGTATATGAATGTCACATAAGAGTAACAAAATACAAAAGAGTTGTTTAAAAGGCAGTTATGTTATTTTGTGGCTTGAAGACTAGAGAGCTGTCTTACAGCCCTCAATCCTCTGCAAATGGAAACAAAGTCACACGACAAGACATGGTGGCAGTGCATAGCAGGTTTGTTAACATGGAGAAACTACAAGAAGGTAACTGACTTGAGGTAAATGTTTATGAGTAGCATCAGGGTGACAGATCATTGAAATGTAATGTGTCTTCTCAGCTCAGTACAGCCATCCCTCTCTTTTTCACTGCTAAATTTCACTACCAACAATTCGTGCTTTGACCACATGCTTCATTCACAAAGTAGTAAAAATAATATGGAATAACTATTAAAATAAATGTGAGGGTTACCCAAAAAGTGAGGCACTACATTTGTTTTCCTTCAGTAATTATTTATTGAACACAATGATAAATATACAAAAGAAAGAATGTTGTTTATTCTACATTCCCTATACTTCCACACAATTGCTGCCCTTTTCTATGGCCTTCCTCCATCGAGACACCCTGTTAGTGCCACTCCTTGTTCTGGTATTGAAGCCATTTCTCCACTGTAAGAATCACATCTTTGTCATCCTCAAAATGTCATCTACAAATGTGATGCTTTAATGGGACGAGCAAATGGAAGTTGGAGGTGCGCTAGGTCAGGGCTGTAGGATGGATGAGATGATACTGTCCAACCCTGTTTAATGATGGTTCTGAAGTCCTCAAACTTGTGTGAGGCCGAGCGTTATCATATAGAATCAGTCAATCACCTGGGTTATTATGGTGACAAAATCATTGCAAGCCCCTTTTGGGTTTGGTTAATGTGTTCACATCTGCTTCAGAAATATTGGTACTGTGTCTTGGCATCACATCAAAGAGTGAGAAGATTTAGTTTCCTCATGAGATAGTGCATAATCCATTGTGCACAAACTTCTGAGTAATTAAGACTATGGACAATTGCATCCACACTTTCCTTCCTGAGTGACAGCTTCATTGCCAAGTGCCAAGTTGTTCTGCATTGGTCTTTGTGAATGAGCACATCAGCAAGCTGTGCCTGGTCAAGTTTGAATGCCACGAATGGCCTCCCTGAATGAAGCAAATCTTGGAGCTCTGCCGAACCAATGTCTCGTAATGGCCTCACTCTCTTTGCCCAGTGACTAACAGAACTTCTGTCTATTGCAGATGCTCCATAATAAGGATGCAAACAATTGGGAATATTCTCGAAGGTTCTATTCTTTGCTGTGAGAAGTTCAATGACGACACGCTGCTTGTAGCTTACATCATATAGAGCCACCATTTCAAAACATTGCTATAGGTATGATACCTGTCAGAATAAATGGGATATTTGTGTGTGCAATTTGGAAACTTCAAATAATGTATATCTTAACTGTCACATTCATACAATTTTTGCTGATTGAGAAAATATGTGGTACATTATTTTCCAGGCAATCTTCGTACTTTCAGTTAGCATGACACCCTCTGTTCGCTGCTGTGTACGGTGGCGAGAACCTGACCAATTGGGTGCAAATTTGATTTACGTGCTAGCTAAAGTGCTATGTGCTATATTTGATGTTGTGTTTGTGTCCTGCAAAAAAATACTATTTAACTGATGCTCCACTTTACAGATCTCACCAAACTGTCTCATTGTTGGTACAGTTTGTTACGCAAAAATATTGAGAACTCTGATGTCAGTGGATGAAACAGTACCTATATTCCAAGTTACAATTGAAGACTGCTTCATTATTATGAGAAATACAAATTTTTGATGCTAAAACCAGCCAGCTTTTGTTAAATATGAATGGAACGAATGCTTCAGGGCGAGGTGAAGAAAACCGAGAAAGGCACTATGTTGCACCTTCATAATTGGCTAACAACTCTTATGGTGACAGATCTGTATATTTAGTCTTATTCACAGTCCTGGGCTCTTATTTCTAGTGTGATGATGATGAATTATGTTCATGCTGACACAGCAAATAGTTTATGTGTGCATAGGATGGCAGGTCTCAGTTGTGAAATATTCTGAAGGGGTAGCAATATCTTTATAATTTGATGGGAAGCAACTTCCCATGCAAGCAGGATATGTCGACATTGTCAGTTGTCTGGTGTTGTGCTGAAGACATTTGGTCCTCACAAGGGGAAGGTCTTGGAATGGCCAACCAATTTGAGTCATATTTGGCAGGGTGCTTGTATACACCTAAAACAGAGGACTGAGATATTTTGGCTCAAAAAGCTCCCCCATCCTTATATTTGAGGAAACCACTCCTAATTGATTGATTCAAATTTGACGAAATCAATAGGTAATTGAAAATTGGGTGTTTTCATCATGTGGGGGGGTGCTGCTCAGCATATTCCCATTTCGTAGAATCGAAGAAAGACACTGAGTATGCCTATGGTAAACACTGTTCAGAAGAACTGCCACTGACGTAGCGATCAAGGCATGTGGCTGAGGAGAAGAGAACATATGTTTAATTTCCAAATGCATTCTGCAGTTTTTTCATTAGTATTTTTGCTGTATTGAATCTAGTAGGAATAGGAAAGTCAAAAGGTAATCAGTGAAAAATAATAACAAGATAGGGAAATAAATTTCTTTAATGACTTGGATTAGAAAGAATTATAATTTTAATCCTGGTTGCCCTACAAAGGCTCTTTCACTCACTGTTACATGCCTTCACGTACCTTTGAACATCTACATGGGTGGTACTTGTCATATAAACATTTGAAGCAAATATGCTTATGGCACCAAGAACATATAATGAAAGCAGCTTTCGCACAACTACATAATTCATTCTGAAGATTTGGCAGAAAACTGACGTGGGTTACATTTAAAAATATTTCGTTTTTGGGAATTACACTGAAGTGCCAAGGAAACTGGTATCGGAATGTGTATTAAAATACAGAGAGATGTAAACAGACAGAATATGGCACTGTGGTCATCAATGCCTGTATAAGATAACAAGTGTCGGTTATTGGTTACTACTGCTGCAATGGCAAATTATCAAGATTTAAATGAGTTGGAACGTGTTGCTATATTCGGTGCATGAGCGATGGGACACAGTATCTCTGAGGTAGAGATGAAGTGAGGTTTTTCCATTTGACCATTCCACAAGTGTACCTTGAATATCAGGAATCTGGTAAAACATCAGATCTCTGACATCGCTGTGGCTGGAAAAAGATTCTGCAAGAAAATGACCAATGACGACTGAAGAGAATTGTTCAATGTGACAGAAGTGCAACCTTTCCTCAGATTGCCGTACATTTCAGTACTTGGCTATCAACAAGTATCAGCATGCAAATCATTCAATGATACATCATCAATGTGGACTTTTGGAGCTGAGGCCCACTCGTGTACCCTTGATGACTGCATGACACAAAGCTCTATGCCTCGTCTGGATCCGTCAACACCCACATTGGACTGTTGATGACTGGAAACATGTTGCCTGGTCGGATGAGTCTCATTTCAAATTGTATCAAGTGTATAGATGTGTATGGGTATGGTGCTGGCCTCATGAGTCCATGGACACTGCTTGTCAGCAGGGGACTTGTTCAAGCTGGTGGGGGCTCTGTAATGGTGTGGGATGTGTGCAGTTGGACTGATAAAGGACCCATGATATGTCTATATACGACTCTGATAGGTAACTCTTATGTAACCATCCTTTCTAGATTACCTGTATCCATTCATGGCCATTGTGCATTCTGAAGAACTTGGGCAATTCCAGCAGGACAATGTGACACCCCACATATCCAGAATTTCTACAGAGTGGCTCCAGAAACACTCTTCTGAGTTTAAACACTTCACTGGTCACCAAACTCACCAGACATGAACATTATTGAGTGTATCTGGGATGCCTTGCAATGTGCTGTTCAGATGATGTCTCCACACCCTTGTGTTCTTACTGATTTATGGACAGCCCTGCAGGATTCATGGTGTCAGTTCCCTCTACCACTATTTCAGACATCAGTCAAGTCCATGCCATGCCATGTTGCAGCACTTCTGCGTGCTTGTGGGCCCCTACATGATATTAGGCAGGTGTACCAGTTTCTTTGGATCTCCAGTGTAATTCTAATGCATACCACGCATGCAACATCACCTAAAAAATTGGTGCTGAAAATTGATCATGAATTATGCTATGAATTGTTGTGGAATGTGGATAGTTGTGAAATTCCTGCTGGATTTCCAGATGTACATTGCAGTTTTGAAACCTCCAAATAAAGTTCTGTACCACGGCTCATTGTAAACTAGCATAGCATATTAAGCTGTCTGTGGTCCCTCGTGACATTTGTTTTCATATGAGGCTTTGAATTTTAATTTTTCACCAATCCAAGTTATTTGAGAAATTTATTTACCTCCTTGTTATTATTCCTTAATAACTGCCATATTAACCCTCCTTTTGTTACTAATTTCAATAAGGAAAAGAAAGATGACAAAAAATCCAGCAGACTGCATTTCAGAATTTGAACACAGGTTCTCTGCTCCCCAGCCAGATGCCTTGATTGTTGCATCAGCAGTACTTTCATTGAATAGCATTTATTTTACGGGTACATAAGTGGCAGTTGTAATAGTTTCTTTTGCAAATTCCTAGGAAAAAAGTTGGCTTCTGGACACCACCTATGATGATTAAAAGTGTTCCATTTTCAATTGTATATCGATCTGGTCAGTTTTGAATCAGATTCACATCATGAACTGTAGGGATGGTGTTCTCAAAACTGATCTTCATTTTATGTTGTATAGAAGCAGGCTGCCAAATATGAGCAGAATTGGTTAACTGCATTTGTGGCCTTCTCCTTGCCCATGTTAAAAATTTACACTTTACACTGCTATTTTTGCATTGTTGTGAAGTACTGATCAATTGGTGGTAAAAGTTTTCAAAGAAACCATTGAAGCTATAATAGTACTTTAATTTGAAACCTTTTGATAGTGTATGGTTTCTTTAATTGATTACATTTAATGGGTTTCATATAAATGATTTCCTTTTTCTTCTGTGATGCCATATGTAATGTAGTTAAGAGGTATATTTTCGTTTTCATAGTGCTGGAACAGTGATATAAGCCATTTGATACTTCAAAAATAAGCTATTGGAAAGTGATACCAAACTCCTCAAAAATACCATCAAAATTGGCAGAAAGTAATACCAGAGTTGACAGAAAACAGCAACAAATAGGCAAAAATAACTCTGAAATTGACCATAAAATAAAATGGATTTTTCCTGTCTCTGCTTACTGTTTGTTAGACAGACAGACAGACATTATTTCCACGACATAATACTTATTTCTTTGAGATTGTGTTCTTCGCAGTTGTATACCATTGTTTACACCTGATTCTCTTATCTTGAATGTGCTGCCATACAGTGTATGTTCAAGTACAGCGTGTACATAAAATCAAGGAACACTTTCAATTATTTATTTAAACATTGTACAGATGCCATACATACTGCATTTCGAAGAGAAACTTTTTGAAAGTTTATTTTTTTCTATAAACATTTAATATGCTAACCATGAGTGATCAGGTAGATGACAATACGGTAATCGAATTCTTGCCTTACCCATCCCAGCATGGCATCGTCGACTGTGGCAGTCACTTCCCGTATTCACTCCCGGAGCTCTGCCACATCATATGGTAGAGGCAGTACATACACAAAAGAGTCACACAGAGTGAGATCTGGTGATCGGGAGGGCCATTTCATGAAACAGATTTCCCCTTCTGTAGCATGGCCGAGCCATCGATGTGACTGCTCCGTTTTCAGGTACCCAGGAACTTCACGATGAAAATGGGGTGGAGCCCCATCCTGCTGAAAGATGAACAGAGAGTCCAATCTCATTTGAGGCATCAGCCATTGCTGCAACATGTACAAGTAGGAATTTCCAGTGACAGTGCTCTTGGCGAAGAAGAATGGCCCATACAATTTTTGACGTGACAAAACACAAAAAACATTTACCTTTGCAGTACAGATTCAGATTCTTTGTTCACCATTGACCACCTGAGGTGGAATAGGCAATTTAAATGGATATCATATAACACTTTCCTTGAATAGTACCTTAAAGCTAAATGAGCTTTGCAAATAGTGCCCATAGATGATAACATACACCATAACATAAGATAAATACATTCAGTGACATCACATAATGAAATCCTTAAAAATCAATGTTGATTGATTTTATATTCATAAATTCTGTTACATTGTAGAAAGGACTGATTAGTAACCAATGTAGTAGCTTGCTCTTGAAGCTACTTATGTGATCCGACCAAGAAGAAAATGGAAGTTTATTAAATATTTTTAGACTATTGATTCGATGGGAATTCCCTGTTCTTGTCAGCCTGTGCCTAGGTATGTCTAATTTTGTTTTGCCTCTGGTACTATGGTGGTGCATGTTTTCCCCCATTTCAAAATCTGCTATATTGTTATTTGCATACAATTCTGAGGCGTATATATAAAAATTAATAACGGTTAATATTTTCAGCTGAATGAACAGTGGTCGGCAGTGCTCTGATCTACCAGAATTGCTCATTGGCCTTATCACTTTCTTCTGAATTTTTAGAAGTTCAGTGATGTGAAGAGAGAGTCCCCATATCAGCAGTCCATATTCTATCTGTGACTGAAAGAGTCCAAAATAAATAACTCATAAATATTCTTTTGTCACCAGGCTCCCCAGTTTCCACATTAAATACGTAACTCGAGACAATTTTGCGCAGGTGTGTTTGATGTGTGTTTCCCACATTAACTTAAAGTCTACATGAATTCCTAGACTTTTAACTGCTTTCATCTATACCTCTTTTGACAATCCCAGTGTAATCTGTTGGTTTTTACAAGGATTGCAAAGCAGTGTATTTGGTGAGAACCAATTTAGTGCTGCTTCCATGTCATCTTGCAGAACTGATATGTTCTCGTGCTGAGCAAGCAAAGTTGTGGCATCAGCATAACCAAATAACAAAAGTGGGGATACAATGAGGTAAATCATTGACTGCAGTTATGAAAAAGAAGGGCCTAAGGACAGAACCTTGTGGGACTCCTGTCTTAACTTCTAGCAACTGTGAGTCTCTGTTTCTGACATAGGCAAACTGCTTCCAATTTTTAGGTATGATTCAATTACTGCCAATGCAGAATCTTGTATGCCATAGAATTTGAGTTTAGCAATTAAGATATCATGAGAAATCCAGTCTAATGCCTTACTTAAATCACATAAAAGAAGTGAGGCTTTATTTTTATTCTCAAAGGTTGTTATTACTTCATTCACAATTGAAAGAACAGCAGTGGTGGTATTTTTTCCCTTGCGGTCAAGAGCTATGCGATGTTCATCATTCCTGCAATGCTCTTGTGCAACAGCATTCCATGCAGCTTTGCACTTATTAGGAGCCCCTTCAGTGTATCTTTTGTATGCTGTTCTTTTTGCCATTCTAAGCTTAGTTCTGTAGGTTCTCTTACATTCAAGATATGCTTTGTACAAATCATCTTTCTGCTCCGTTCCATCTTTATGAGAATTTTTATATATGTGGTACAATGATAACATATTTTCCCTCATATTGATAAGTTTATCTGTGTACCACTTAATGTTTTTCTTTATAGGTTGGCTTCTAAGATTGATTTTTATAGGAGGAGAACAAGAATACCACAAATTTAAATAATTTTTAATTAAGCTCTTACAAGCAGTTTCAGTTTTATTTATTCCCACTTGACGGTTGTATATACAGTCCCACTTAATATACCCGAGTTTCTGAATGAACTGGTTTACTACTTCTTCCTTCTGCCCTCTAACCCACATTACCTTTTCCTTAGCATTGGCACCTATGTTTGGGGAATACGCTCAAATTCAGTGCATTTGTGTGGATGCTTCATACCGTAGATTCGACAGTTGTGCCTGTTCACTTTCACAGTACTGTGAAAAGTTACTTGGTTGCTAAAACTGAAGTGTTCAACAATGCCATACCCACCCCATTCACTTGTTACAACTGTGAATAAATCTCAGAATGCTGGTCTTTGTCGTTGCCATTGAGGTTCTGCACTAGCTCCAATTTTAATGGTTTCATAGACAGCTTCTGTAGCAGGACTTTTCACACTGTCATAGGAGTAATTTCCAGATCAAAGGATGCACGATGCGCTGATTTCCTAGGACTCCTTATGAATATCTCTCATAAGTGCTCCACATTCACTGCACTCACACTAGGATGTCCGCTTCTCTTCGTCAGGCACAAGCTACCTGTCATAACGAATTTGTTGTGCCGGTGGTACATGTCCTTTCTTGTTGTTGGCTTCTTACCGTACTTGGTTCTAAACATAGAATGTGTGATATCTGTACAGTCTTTGGTTTCTGTGCAATAAATAATTGAAACTGTTCCTAGACTTTATGTACACCCTGTATTTTGAAATCTCCTATGTTGGCAAACATATAAGTGTTATATCAAATATTGATGGAAACTGCTTACCAAGCATCAAGGAAGACATCTCTACCATACGGCGAGTGGTGACTTTTATTTCCATAATATTGTTATATTCCATCCTGGATTTTCCTTATTTGAAATGAGAAGACAGGTTGGATGAAACAATGCATACTGAGATTAAATAGAAAAAGTTCTCAAGAGTTCCTGGAGCAAGGAGGAGGTGAACAATTCAGTAAGAGCACTTGTTTTTCCTTTCATTCTTTCCATTTAATTTCAGTTACTATTCCTGCTTCTGTACTTTCTTCATTGGAAAGAACCCGAAAAATGGCGCTGTTATACTTCACTGTGTATGCCTGTATCTACATCTGCTTGGTAAATAAAAATTATATCTAATGTTATTTGACTGCAATTCTGTATGGGGTGTAATTTTTGCTAGCAGAAAAATATATAATTCCAGTGATACACTATGGCCGACCACTACTTATATTTAGGAGGTGAAATTGCCAGTGCTGCTGATTGTCACACACAAAATGAGGGGGAATGAGGAAGGGAGATATCTCATAACTTTGATGTTCCCCAAGGGTTCAGGCCGGTGGAGGGGGTTTATGGTGTTGCGAATATTTTTGTGGTCTCCCCCAGGTGATTTCATCATTCTGGAAAGCACAGTGGTTCAACACAAGTAAGCATCAATCCTTGGGGACCACATCCACTCATACGTGCAATTTATTTTCCCTTGGCAAGATAGCGTCTACCAGCAGAACAATGGAGTATGTCACACACTTCGTAGTGTAAGTGTGTGGTACCACGAGCACCAGAGGGAGTTCACTGTGCTCATGCTCCCCTGCCTCCCCCTACCCACTCCCTGCCCCCTCCTCTACCCTAAGGCTGAATTCAAAACCCAGTTGAGAATATGCGGTGACAACTTTGATACTGTTTTTGCCACGAATCTTTGGCCCTCGGCTGTGAAACATAGCACACTTGGCCACGACAGTGGATCTGGAGTGGGTCCACATCCCTGTTGGTACCTTCTGGAACCTCACTGACACTCTCCATGCATGTCCTCACTGTGAAAGATGGCTAATTGGGCTTTTGACAGGTGGTTACAAGTAGTTTTGGACCAAGCAGCTTCCACAAGTTAATTTTACTATAGATAGAATACTTGGGCAAATTCCTGTGGTTTTGTTCACAACAATTTTCTTTCTTGTTTTGTTCTAGTGGCAGATTGAAGGATTTGTTGGGAAGTACAAGAAAATGAAAGACAGGGCAGCTCTTTTGAAAGGCAGTTTACATAGGGTAAGGTGGCATAAACCATCTTTTTAAACACAAGAACATGATAATGAAAACCTATCACCATTATGCATTATAGTGTGCTATTATACTCTGAAATATACAAGGTACATCCAAAAAGTTCGATGAATGGTCTCAGAAAGTAAAGAAAATGAGAATTGCGAAGTAATCACCATTAGCTACAACACATTTGTGACACTAATTGTAAAGCTATAAAAATTGAAATGTCGTGTGGCTACGGCCTCCCATCGGGTAGACCGTTTGCCTGGTGCAGGTCTTTCGATTTGACGCCACTTCGGCGACCTGCGCATCGATGGGGATGAAATGATGGTTAGGACAACACAACACCCAGTCCCAGAGTGGAGAAAATCTCCGACCCAGCCGGGAATCGAACCCGGGCTCTTAGGATTGACAGTCTGTCACGCTGACCACTCAGCTACCGGGGCGGACTTGTAAAGCTATTGAAAACTGTTCATAAACACTTCTTGTGGAATAGTTTTAAGTAACGTCGTCATGCGTTGTTGGATTTATCGCATCATTACAGGAGGTGAGACCGGGTGCTACCAGTACGATCCAGAGACTGAGCGACAGACATTTCCCTCACCTCCCTCAGACAGAAATTCATGATAGATCAAGACTTTGCTTTTGAAAAAAGCAATCAACATCCTTTAATCTTGGATTTTGACAGAAGACTCTTTTTGGGAGGTGGGGAAGACAACAAACATTGTGCCACGGACTGTCACTCGGTCTCAGGATCTTATAGGTAGCACCAGGCCTCATCACCTGCTATGCCACAGATATGCAACGGTGTGTGACCACAGTGCTTTGAGCGATTGCACAAGAAAATTTGTTGACAGTTTCCAACAGCTTTACAACTGATGTCAGAAGTGTGTTGTAGCTAACAGTGGTTACTTTGAAGGCCAAGACTTATTTGGTTCACCTCTTCTTGTTTGTCTTTTCTGTACAGATCTTTTTGTTTTCGTATAACTGCTGCAATCTGCATCCATTTGGCTCTGCATGCTGTTGTCAAAAAATGTTCTCCCTTTATAATGTTACCCCTGCCCCCTCCCCTCAAACTTCCCTCCATTACAAAATTGAAATGTTTTTCTGGTGACCTCCTCCTCAGTATTCACCAACTGGGAAATCCAAAAGGGAAAGCATTTCTCCTCCAGAATATTATCCCCAAGGGGATGCCATTATCAAGCTGTATAGTATAGGTGGATAATAGTGATGTGTTGTGTTGATTGTAGCAAAATTGGGAGTTGCACATGCTCCTAATTTAGAAAATTAAAAGTATGTGCTCTGAAACACTTGCCATCAGAATAATTCCTAATATGAATGAAATATTTTCATTTACTTGTGGATTTGTGAATGTTTTCTAAGGCAGTTAATGGGCAATGAAAAATGTCTACACCCAAAATGAGATTATTAAAGAGTTACATGTGTCCCATCACCCGAGAAATCTCCTGTCTTAGCCTTTTTAAGAAAGTGAGGACATTGACCACAACCAAACATTCTCTCTCTTCAATCATAACTTTCTCACAATCAAATGTACCACAACCATAATATAAGAAGAAAGTGTGACCCACATTATGATCTGATGAATTTTTCTGTAGTACAGAAATGTGTGAAATAGAACTAGCACTGAAATCTTTTAACTTGCTTGGAAGTAATAAAGATTCCTAAGAGATAATAACACGTTATTTGAAAGTAAGAAGAAGAAAACTTTGTGTAATAATCGTATTATTGTCTTACTTAATTTTTAAGGCAGAGAAATTTGGAATATAGTCTGATTTGTTCAAGTTATGTCTTTCTGGTTTTGTTTGTACATGATTAATAATGCATTCTATGTTATATAATTCATAGAAAAGTTCTTTAAATTTGAGAAATCCAATGCAATGTTAATGTAATCAGGGAACAGTGTTATATGATTTGTAATAAAGTCTAATTTTATATTTATTTTTGATTGACGTTTATGTAATACTAAATTAAATGTTTTGAGAGAGTCCACCTCCGGATACACAAAAGAGATATGTGACGGCGAACGCACGCGCGCACCCACACACCCATACACACACACACACACACACACACACACACACACACACACACACACACACACACACACACACACACAAAAAAACTATCATCTCCGCATGCTAAGACTGATATGTTTATTTCTGGATCTTCAAACTAATCTCACCACTTCTCTTCACCATCATTGTATTTTCTGCTCCTGCCTGCACCAGACATATAGTCTCACATTTTCAGTGGCATAAGTTGCAAAATCCCTTGCCTTTTGATATGCTGAACTGTAAAGTGTCACACAGCATAACAGGAAAGGAGAGACAGTACTGTCAACGTACTATATGTTTACAACTATATGTCTGCACAATAAAACAAGGAAGAAAAAGAGCAATTCACAAGAATCACAGCCAGTAAAAACATTGCTCCTGATGTGCACATTTTTGTATGACATGATGTGGAGTTGTAAATGGATTTAGTAACTGATCTGCAATTTTATTTGTCCCTCCTACAGCATTTTAAGCTTTTCACAACTGACACTTGCATTTCTACACACATGTCAAAGTAGTATTAGTGAATGGAGATAATACAAACAAGAGTTGAGATGCCACAGTTCGAATGTATTAGACTTTTCTGAGGGATGTTCAGTGAGTCACTGAGGAGCTGAAAATTGCATCCCCGGACAAGGATAAGACAAAAACTGAAAGCATATTTGTTTCTCAGTATTAACATGATTTTATGTCTATATGAGAAATAAGTTGTGTATCAAGGTAGTCTTTCTAGCTGCACTAAGATCCATATAATTTTTCCTATTGTTTCCAACTGTCAAACATTTAAGTAAAACAAAAACCACTAACCATTTGGTCTAGTAATAACAGCGTTTCTGTGTTGATGGGCTGGACTAGTGTGATCCTGTTTTACACCCTTTATTACGAAGTACTAGATGCCACTGAGGCCAACCATTCTCGTACCGGCTGTGTGACAGTGTTCACCCATCGGCCCTGCCAGGTGCCAGGAAAGTGACTACTGGTTGGTGGGTGCAACACTGATCATTTTCTTGAGAGGTGAAGATTTCATTCTTTTTGTCACCTCTACGAGTTTCAAAACTGTGGTAGACATAACAATTAAAATGTTATTTTATATGTAAGATGAATATAAGCTAGCTGTCACGTCATTCCTGCTTTCTGTTTATAGTCCCCATACATTAATACCAACAACTAAAAATGTTGACAGTGAATAGTGAACCTTTACTGCTGCAGGTAAGTGATAAAAAAATTAAAGTTTTATCAAAAATTTTTGAAAATGACTAGGTTAAGTTTTACTACTTTGGATGGGCTGTATACTCAGAACAAAATTGGGTTTATGAAATATGTTGTGGATTATTACATTAGAAAAATTCATGCAACCACTTTATTCATCCATGTTAGGAACACCCCAGCTAAAAGTTTGACAGTCATATTTAAATGTATAATGCCTTATGTTAATTTTATTAAGTTTTTAATTAATTACCTTACATATTAATAAAGGATGCCATTCAGTCCACAAAAATAATGTCTATGATAATACACAGGCGAACTTCAGAAGTAAACAGATATTATGACACAAAAGAAAATAGTGTGCCTGGTTCCAAACTTTAAGTGTGTATATATTTTAATTGAATTATTTTCCAGTGAATCAAAATATCTTCTCACAGATAATGGAATAAGTGCTTTCCGGTGGGTGGTGTCACTGTTTCAGATTATTCCGCTCAGCTCATTCTAAATTTCCTATCTCGTATAATAGTGAAGTTTTCAGTTGATAGCTTTTAATTAGTACAGTGCCATGCAGCACAGCATCATCAGCAAACAACCCCAGATTGCTGCCTATCCTGTCCTCTAAATCATTTATCTGTATATAGAGAACAACAGTGTCTCCCATAAGTCCAACCCCTCGTCCAAGTCGTGGGAGATGGGCAACGGCACAAAGTAGGGGATTGCCTTTAGGGGCGATGTACAGCGGGGACTTCGTGTGCCCCAGGACCGCTACGGTAGCTGAGAAGGCCCTATGGGAACCCTGAAACGTGACGGCTAACGGGGCTCTGGTGAAGCTGCGATAGGCCTAGCAAGCCAGTAGTGGATAAATCAACTGCTTTCAAAAAGGGAACATGCCTCGGATCACGGAACGGATTTAAAGGAAACGGACCAAGCAATGGAAAAGGATTACGAGATGGTTTACGGCTGGGCACCTTAAACGTAAGGACTCTAACTGGGAAGTTAGAAGAAATTGTAGAAATGATGGAAAGGAGGAAATTGGACATCTTGGGACTTGCTGAGACTAGGTGGAGAGGAGTTGGTGAAAAACCACTAAGTAAAGGATGTAAACTGTACTGGATAGGGAATGAGAGGGGAAGAAATGGAGTGGCAATAGTGGTCAGAGAGGGTCTGCAGGAGGAGGTGGAAGGTATCAATGATCGAATGATAAAAGCCAGAGTACAGGTGAAAGGAAAAAGCATTGAAATCATCCAAGCATATGCCCCACAGGTGGGGTGTACAAAAAAGGAGAAGGAGGAATTTGAAGATGACATGCAAAAGCAGCTAAATGGAGGAAATCAGATTATAATAGGGGACCTCAATGCACATGTTGGCACAGACAGGAAAGGATTCGAGGAGATAATGGGACCAGAGGGCTGGGGGAACCGAAATAGAGAAGGAAAATTGTTGCTGGAATTCTGCAAGAGGAATGGGCTGGCGATCGCAAATTCGTGGTACAAGAAGAGGAGTAGTCACAAAATAACTTGGTACAGTGGGGACTGGTCCCAAACTTCAGTAGTAGACTATGTACTAGTGGATAGGCAGATGATGAGCAGCCTCACAGATGTTAAGGTCATACCATCTGAGGCCTTAGACAGCGACCATCGGCTGTTGGTAGCCACCCTAAGAGAGAAAAAAGATAGGAGGGCAACAGATATACAGGAGAAAAGGTTGAAGACATGGATGCTGAAAGAGGATGAACGGAGGACCCAGTACCAGACACTGATCAGGAAGAAGCTGCCAAAGGAAGATCAGAGAACAGTGGAAGAAGAATGGGGCGATTTTAAGAGGGCTCTAGTTGAGGCAGCTGAGACTGTGTGCGGAAGAACTAGCACAAAGAGGAGAAGTAGGGAAACCCCATGGTGGAACAACATATGTAAAGAGGCAGTACTTCGAAAGAACAAAGCCTTCAGAGAATGGTTCCAGACCCGAACAGAGGAAGCTAGGGTAAAATATAAGGAAAGCAAGAAAGCGGCACAGACCATAGTAAGGGCGGAGAAGAAGAAGTGGATGGAAAAATGGACAAGAATGTTAGAAGAGGACAGTGAAGGGAACAAAAAAGTACTTTACACCATGGTAAGAAATAAGAGGAATGACAGAAGCGAGTGCCTGAGGATCATGGATAATAATGGAAGAGTTGTGGAGGAAATGCATGAGCTCAAAAAGATTTGGAAGGAGTACTTTGAAGATCTGTTGAATGCTGCCAAGCAGGTAACTAACAGCGATGGAGAGCCTAAGGCAGCAGACGATTATAATAGTGGGGAAATTGATGATCTAACTTGGAATGAAGTGGAAGAAGCCATAAAGAGGATGAAAGGGGGCAAGGCACCAGGTTGGGACGAAGTAACAGTGGATATGATACGAGCAGCAGGAGAAGTAGGAACCCAGTGGCTATACAGAGTGCTGAGGGTGGTGTGGAAGGAGAACAGAATTCCTGAGGATTGGAAGAAAGGAATTATAGTCCCGATCTTCAAGAAAGGGGATAAAAGGAGATGTGAGAACTACAGAGGAATCACCCTGCTATGCCACTGTGGAAAAATCTATGAAAAGATGCTGGAGAAGAGAATAAGAAGCAGTATTGAAAGTAGACTGCAAGAGGAGCAGTACGGTTTCAGACCGGGAAGATCAACAACGGACCTCATATTTGCGGTAAGGCAACTGCAGGAAAGGCACTATGAGTACGGGAAGGACTTAATCATGGCCTTTTTGGATATTGAGAAGGCGTATGATAGTATCTGTAGGGACAAGCTCTGGGATGTGCTGAACGCAAAAGGGATAGATGAAGAGATTACACGAAAAGTCAGAAAAATGTATGAGGGAAGTGAGAGTTGTGTGAAAGTGGGGAGGGAACGTACTGCATGGTTCAAGCTGGAAAATGGGCTGCGACAGGGAAGTGCACTTTCGCCTTTATTGTTTATTATTGTTATGGATGAAATCCTACAGCAAGTATCAGATGCAATTGGAGATCATAAAATGAAAGCAGTGCTTTTTGCCGATGACCTGATGTTATGGGGAAATTGCGTGAAGGAGGTGCAAGAGCAGTTAGATGCATGGGAGGCAACGGCAGCACAATATGGAATGCATTTCTCTGCAAAGAAAAGTGAAATAATCGTCACAACAAGGAAGAAGAATAGGCCAAATATGGATATAACTTGTGGAGGGGAAAAACTACAAGTGGTAGAGAACTTCAAGTACCTGGGAAGCGTGATTGAAAGTAAGGGGGGAAACGCAATGGAAATAAATGAAAGATGCAGAAAAGCAGGGCAGTTCTACAAATGCATTAGGGGGCTTATTTGGAGCAAGGAGGTGCCACAGAAATCCAAGGGAATTATATACCGAACCTACTTTGTCCCCATATTGACATACGGAAGTGAGACATGGGTAATGCACAAAAGCGACAAAAGTAGAATACAGGCTAGTGAAATGAAGTTCCAGAGGAGCAGGTTGGGTGTAACAAGACGAGACAGATTGCGAAATTTGTATGTGAGGGAAAGACTAAAGGAGGAACCAGTACAGGACAGGATAGAAAAATCAAGACTGCAGTGGTATGGACACATGAAGAGAATGGATGAGGGAAGAATTCCAAAGAGGATGTTTGATCTGCAACTGGAGGGGAAGAGGCCCAGAGGAAGACCAAGAGATAGATGGGTGAAGGGAGTGAAGGAATGTGTGATGAGAAGAGGAGAGAACTGGACGAAGGTGGAAGAGGGGGAATGGTGGAAAGACAGAACACGGTGGAGAGGCTTGTGTTCCCGACAGACCCAGCCAGTGGCTGGAAACTGTCCAAGATGATGAGAGAACAACAGTGATCTTATCACACGTACCTGGAGCACTCCTAATGATACCATTGTCCCTGATACTGGGTTCTATTACTTAAGAAGTCTTCGAGCGATTCACATATCTGTGAACTTATTCCATATGCTTGTACCTTCATTCAGAGCTTGCAGTGGGGCACCGTGTCAAATGTGTTCCAGAAATCTATGGACTCTGCCTGTTGCCCTTCATATGTAGTTCACAGTATATCATGTGAGAAAAGGTTGATCTGAGTTTCACACGAGCAATGCTCTCTCAAGCTGATTTGTGGTCATAATCTTCTCAGTCTCAAGAAAATTTATTATATTCAGACTGGGAATATGTTCAAGGATTCTGCAACAAACTGAAGTTACTGATATTCGTCTGTAATTTTGCAGGTGTGTTCCTTTACCCTTCTGCCACTTGGGACTTTGTGCTGGACAAGAGATTCGCAATAAATGCAAGCTAAATAAGGGATAATGCTGTGGAGTATTCTTTGTAAAACCAAATTGGGAGTACATCCGGACCTAGTGCCTTATTTGCTTTTAAATCTTTCAGTTGTTTCTCTGCGCCAGGAGCCTGTCCGATGGTCATATGACTGTATATTTGTATGATTTTGCTGCGTGAATGATTTCTTGGATATGAAATTTAAAACTTCAGCTTTCATTTTGCTGTCTTCAACTGCCACACCTGACTGTTCAACAAGGGACTGAGCAGAAGTGTAAGACACACTTAGTGATTTTACATAGGACCAGAATTTTCTCAGGTTCTCTGCAAGATCTTTTGCTAAGGTATCACGGTGGTAGTTGTATGCTTTGCGCATAGATCTTTTCGCAAACATACGAATCTCTATTAACCTTTTGTTGTTGTCATTTTTGCGGTCTCTTTCGAACTGAGGGTGCAATAACCTCTGCTTCCACAGCATCTTCCAAATTTCATTATTAAACCATGGAGAGGCTTTTCCATCCTTTATCCACTTACAAGGTGCATAACTCTCCAGACCATGATTTACAATCTGTTTAAACTTTACCTGTAACTCCTCTACTTGCATCTTACTGGAACTAAGTGACGTTAATTCACTGGCTAAGTGAGATGCTAACAACTGCTTATCGCCTCTTATCTACAAGGAACACTCTCCTAGCCTTCTTACTTGATGTAATATCTTTCATAACCATGGTTAATTGTTAGTTATGATTGCTAATCCCCATTTCTATACTGATATTGTCAGTAAGATCTGGCATGTTTGTAGCTACAAGATCTAAGATATTTCCATTGCGTATGGGCTACCAAGCTAACTGCTCAAAAGAGATTTCAGAAAATGTTTTCAAAATTATTTTGGCCATCTGTCTGTCAGTATCCTCAGCAATGAATCCATAGATATACCAGTCTATACTCAATAGGTGAAAGTCACCTCCAACAAGTATTGCATGGTCTGGGAATTTATGCGCAACTGACTGTGGTCTTTCTTTGAAGTTTTAAGAACTGTCACAGTGGAATAGGGTCGCCACTAAAAACATCCGTCTGTTATACGGGACCAGATAACTTCACTGTCGCATTCCACTTCAACCTCAATAGAGGTAATATTTTTGTCAGCTGCAGTGAACACTCCCCCTGCCTTGGAGTCTAATCTGTCTTTATGACATATGTTCCCTGACTTTCTAAATCTCTCAGATCTTTCCACTTTAGGTTGCAGTGAGCTGTTGGTCTCAAGAATACTTTGAGCATGAGAGCTTTCCTGTAGGGCAGGAATTTCAAGAAATTTTGTTATGAATTCTTTGACGGTTTACTGATAAAATGTTGACAGTCGAAGTTTCTTTAGACCTAAAGTGGTCTGACATCCTTTGCTGTGTATTGACTGGGGAGTGTTCTTCAGAGTACTTCAAACTACTGTCTAGTCAAAAAAACCCTCATGTGCACTTCATAAGCAATCTGCTTCCTTCATGTAGACCACCCCCTGACCTGACAAAGGGAGTCTTACAAATCCCCACCAGATAATGCAAGTCTAGAAATCTGCAGTCAAGACAATCACAGAATCAACGAAGCCTTTGGTTGAGACCCTCCACTCGGCTCCAAACCAAAGGACCCAGTCACCCCTGGGAACAATGCTGCAAATTGTGAGCTCTGCCTGCACCCCACACCAAGGCTAGCAGTCTTCACCACCACCACTTCTTTCTCCTCCTCCTCCCCCCCCCCTCCTCCCCCTCCCACCCCCCGGCCACCTGTCCTGTATGAACTGAGTATGGCGACAGAAATCATTGGTGCCAATGTGAGCCACAACTTGCAGACAACTGCACCCTGCATGCTTGATAGCTGCAGGCAGAGCTGCCTCCACATCTTGGATGAGGCTCACCGAGACACTACCGAATGCACATTGTCTTTCTTTCCAGCCCTGAACAGTGTCTGTCTAAGGGGCTCCACAACGCACCTAATTTTGGAGTTCCCAATAACTAGTAAACTCCTCCTCCTGTGGGCCTGCCCATATCCTACTGAAGCAGCAGCCACATATTTACTTAAAGGGCGAATGGGTGAGGCCAAGCGACCGGTCTCCTCATTGGCTCTCCGTCTTGATTGATGCAAATGCATTACCTCCCTATACTCACCCTGCAGTGAGGGTGAATCCACTGCATCATGTACACTAGGAGGTGCCTGGTTAGCAGAGCCCATGGGCAGAACAAGTGACACCTGAGGTGTCCCATACAACACGCCAGATTCTCCACTACCACTGTACCCTGATACAACAGTCTGAAGGTGACCGATTGTAGCCAGAAGCACCTCAAGCTGTTCGCGGACCACAGCCAACTCCTCGTGCATCCACATACAGGATGCACACACCTTAATCATCCTAGTAAGACCAACTGAGAAGCAAACTATAAAAGCAGATAGAATCCCAGGTACATAACTTGTTACCTTCCTGATGTGTCACAAATGGGTATTGATGCATTAATTAGCTAGCTGTTCAGTGAGCAATTCTGCGCGACAGGCTGAAGGATATTTTTTCTTACAAAAATGTGAAATTAAACCTTTTAAATAGAGCAGCATATGCTAAATTTAGTAAATGTACTACAAGGAAAAGAAGGAAATTCATGAAGACTTAACTTATTGCTCTGTACGATGACTGGTATGTTGTTGTATTAATAATAAATGAAAAAAGGCAATGACATGACAACTGGCTTTTATTAATCTTATATTGAAATTAAGATTTTAATTGTTAAAAATCAGATAGTGTTGAAACTAGCGAGGGCAAAAATAAGAATGAAACCTTCACTTTCAAGGAAATGTCAGTGTTCTGCCACAGCAACAGTTGGGACCTTCATAGCACCCAACAGACCTGGTGGGCAGAGACTGGTATGCAACCAGTCCAAAAATTATTGGCGTCAGTGGCCTCCAGTGCGTTAAAATGCTCTGGGAAAAATAAAACTTCAAATCAGTTACTAAATCAGTTTGTGAATTCCACATTATGTCACACATAAATACATCCATCCTGAGGAATATTTTTACTGCTGTGATGCTTGTAGATGACTATTTTCATTCTTTGTTTTATGGTAGAAGAAAATGAACCTTTCTGTTAAGCCACTGATTTTAATTGAAATTAGTCTTATGTTAACTCCTAATTCAGGTCAGTTGGTATCTCACTTTTTGTTTGCTATAGGGTACAGTATGGACCCGTGTGAATTGGTAGTACATTGGCAGCACTGTGTCTTCTTACCATTTAAGCTGTGTGACAGGCTTTACAGTGCATCATAACGAAAAGGCAAGATACTGACCGTGCCCAACCCATTTACAACTGCTGCCTGCTTCACTCATACCTACATACCAACATGCATTTCATACTGTTATTGTATTATTATTTATTTCTATTCCTGTCTTCATTTTAATCTCATCCAGTTTTCTTATTGGTCTTATTTACATCTTTATGTCTTACTACTGTGCTTCATGTAGCTTTATCCTTCCTTTGCTATACTTAATCTGGTTTTGTCTTTTTCCAGTTTTCAGAATATTCCCATATGTTTTAATGCTCTGTTACTATTTTTTTCTCCACAATCAATTTTAGTTCCTTCCATCTGTGTAAATACAGAAAAGTTTCCCTACCCCTATACCGAACCCACTCCCACATAACTTGTTTCTGTGTTGCTGCTTAGTTTGTGGAATTGCTCCCAAACAGCTTTCCACAGTGATTCTATGTTATAATTCTGTCATTCCACAGCACTCACCAACTCAGCCCTACACAATATATAACTGAGTCCTAAACATTTTCTCACAACCTCATCACTGCCTGTAAAATATTTCCACTCTGCTGTACCAATTACTACATCACATTGCCAAATTTGAAACCCACGTACTGAAGGAACAAGAGCAGCATGCACAGTGCCACCTTAAAAACTGTAAAGTCTATTCACTTTGTACACTTATATTGGACTACCACAATCCAGCACCACTACAAAAATCTCTGTCAAACCTCCTTTACATCAGTTAATAGATGCCTGACTCCATCTTGCAGAACTACATATGCTACAATCTCACAAGCTCCCGCCCACCATCCTACCGAAACCAGCACCTAAACAGTCCTGTAACATAGTAGTGAACCTCTCCTCCAAAAGCCTCATTTCAAAGGGGCTTATCTTTTGCCACATTCACAAATTCAGTCATTCTGAGCTTGTTAAAGACCTACTCTCCTTCCTAAAGTGGAAACACTTTTTTGCTACCAACTCAAAACTAATACTGAACCCAGCCTTACTTGGTATACTCTTCCATCTAACTGTGATCCTACAATACATCCCTCCCCTCCACCTTCACTCCCCCCCACCCCACTTCCTGGATCATCCTGTAACCTCAATTCTTGTCTCACCATCATTCCTCTGAACCTACATACGCAGAGAGAATCACAGTCTGGTGCTTAAAAACTGATTTCCACCTTAAAATCACTTCTAATGGAATACATTTCTAAATAAATAAAGAATATTGTTTGTGACTGCAGCGCACTTTCTGCTCCACCTGTACAGTCCTTGTTAGGGTGTGGAGTACATGGACAGTTTGAAAATTGGCTCATTCCATTTCAAGTGTAACAGGAGTCTCTGCTGGACCATTTGTGAATGTAATGAAATTTTATCAGAAGATTCCACAATGTCTTGAATGGATATGTACTAATATTCAGCTCCAAATCTCCTTTGGTTCATTTCTACAGCCTCTCGTGAATAGGGTTCCCGAGTTTGCACCACCTACACACGTGCCAAAGTGTGAACTTTGGATAACTTTTGTGAAAGGTACTTTCAGTTTACAAGCCCTTGCTTGTGTGCACTTAAACAACTTTTTGTGCTGAATTAGAAGATATTATCGTTGACATTTTTAAATGCAAACTATAAGAGCCGTAAGACTACAAAAATGACAGAAAATTCATTGTGTGACTTTGAGAGCCCATCTTTAACCAGTCACAATTCACAATTTAATCAACAGATTTGGCCGGCAACTGTGCTGTCTTCTTGTGCTTTTTGTTTGATAGCCTTAGGCCTTTTCTGTCAAATTATATGCTCCTACCAATTTTGTGTAAATGTTTTGGGTGCCAAATTTGTGTAGTTTTTGGAGTCTGTATCTCAACTGTATGTTCTTTAATCTTTATAATCTTTCTGTATCTAAAAAGAGAAGCCTTTCAACTTGCCTGCTTATGACTGAAAAAAAAATTGCTCACAGTTATTACTTTTCATACACATTTTTATGCTCAAACGTGATATTAATGAATAAACAGAAAGAAAAATCAGTGAAACCTTTTTTCTGTCCATAAAAATACAAGTGTAGTTATGTACGAATCAACTTCAAGCAATAAGCAGCAATAAAACAAATGAAAATTCAGAATGTTAAAACTCTAAACACAGCTGGAATAATTCTTTTTCACATCAGAATGAATAAATTGCTATTACTGTCTTGTTCATATTCTGAGTAAATATATTGGATTCCTGATGTTTTGGTGTTTTTATGACTTTTAGACATGTATTGTTCCGGAATTGGTCTTCTCAAAATTTTGTGAACTCAGGCCAAAGTAGAGCTGCTGGTACCAGAGTTGTTGTAATTTAACCTTACCCAAAAAGATTGCGTTTTTAAACCCATTGTAAAAAAAATCTAATATGAAAATTCAATTAACATACAAAATGTTACATAGTTAACCTTACACGAACTAAAGAGAGCCATCATATTTACTGAAGGCAAATATATAGTGTCACAAGAATTTATTTTATTAATATTGTGTTTTAACTTTTCTTGCAATTTAAGAAATGCAACTAAAATAACATTTACACTCCCAGCAAAAAGAAACTAACTTGATGTAGAATTGTCATGGGAGTAAAGTACTATTAACTACTTTTTGGAAGCATGCAGAAAATTGTAATCTTCAGTAATTTCTCAGTTCTTTTGTCTCCTAAATTTTTTATTAATTTTGCCCAAATGAACTGGCAGATGGACAAGATTCTTTCAGGTGCATTGCTGGCAGGGCATGAAAAGAGGCACTAATAAAGTAGTTGTAAGAATGGGTTATTGTTTTCAATAGAGTAATAATAGGAATTTATATTGAAATGTTTAATCATCAATCTGAAAAGAAAGCAATAAAATCCAATTTCAACTACTTTTCTTTCATTTTTTAAACCCATTTTTATTTTCTCCCTAATCCTGGCTGGTACACTCAGTTCATGTATGTGTAATACATAAAAATGGCCAACTGGTGTTGGCTGCAGCTGCTATCAAGGATGGTAACTATGAGGAATTAATGAAGAAAACTGTGCCATTTGGAATCAAAGAATGCATGCTGCAATATTGTGAACCATGTCCTGTATAACCTGACCTCGAATCTTATTCAGTACATGTTTTTAAAAGAATATGACCCAGAAGAAATTATACAGTACAAACAGGGTTTTATACTAATAAGAATGTTGTAGAGATGCATCATTCAACTGTAGAAGAGTTGATAGAGAAACTGGTTCTTTAAAAAAGAAAACAAATAAAAAAAAAGTCATGGTCTGACAAGCTACCATTCTCTCTCTCTCTCTCTGTCTCTCTCTCTCTCTCTCCACCGCTCCCCCTGCTGTCCCCCTCCCCCCCCCTCTCTCTCTGTCTCTCTCTCTCCCTCTTTCCCAAATTGACATCTGGGTACACCGTGTATGCTTCATATCACTGCTTTTTCATTTTTGCTGAGTGCTGGAAACTCTACAGCAGGCTGCTTCTGTGCACCCTACTAAATGAGAGAAATTTCTTCTTTTGTAAACGACAAACATTGTAATGCTTTTTACACACAAGAAAGACTTCAAATAATTCTGTCTGCTTGATAAGCACATTTTGACAACATTTGCAATGAACAGAGTTACAGATTAGAACACACCCTACTATCATGTTTCTTTTGTTCCATGACTTTTTTAAGCACTGTCAAGAATGTCTTCTTCCAAGGAGCCTGTCACAACTCTGAGGTGGTAATCTGCTGCACAGGGAAAACATAAAGTACAGCAAGTGGCCTAATGATCTTCATACCAATTAGTAATCTATTTGAGACCAGTAAATGCTACTTGAGCTACTGTTTGTACGAAATCTGAAGATACTTGCAATATCTGTAGGGTATATAAGAATCCCAGAATGTGACAAGCAGTTGTTCGTCTAGCCTAGTACTTCGTTTTTACGTAATATTCTTCTTTACAGTGTCGATATTGTAGAGGCCTCCTTTTCCGTTCAAGAGGGTCTTGATTATTATTGGTGCAATCTCTTCCTTGCATAGTATGTTAATCTGTCCCCAATATTCTGAGTTCCACTTTTCTTGTCACCTGGTATTTTTAAATAACACATAAATAAATAAGTAGTGTGACTATAATTAATACCAGTGTAAATAAAATCCTTGTATACTCTTATTAACTAAATAATACTACACCAGGCCATGTGAGAGACATTGTGTCAGTAGTGTTTTATGATGCCCTCCAGATGAAATACTAGCACCACCTCCTAGGTTGAGAGTGTAAATAAATCTTAAATCTTCTCCATCTAAATTTAATTCTTCCGATAGTTCTGGTGAAAGGCGATTGCTTTCATAAAATTTCCATTTACTTAATTTATCTCTGGTTTTATTAAGTCCATTCCAGAGCTTACCTAGTTCCTCTTCTGTTTTTCCTAAATCAGCTGTGAACCATAGTGTACTGACTGATAAATCTGTTGTTTCTTGTACCTTTTGAGTAATTAATTCAATAAACTCATGCCTCCAAAGTTCTGAAAGTGGAGCCTGGTAAAGCTGTTATGTCCAAATTTTTACCCTGCTCTAACACATGTAACCACATTTGCGTGTCTTAAGAATTGTTCATTTACTTTTGTAAACATTTGTTTAGTTAATTCTTACATATATGTTTTACATTCTGACCTACCTCCTTTAATTGTTCAAAACCAGCATTTCTTACAAGATCACATAGTTCGTTTATCTTAGTACTTAACTACTCTTGTAAAATGGGTAAAATGTTAGCAAGTTAGTTATTTTTGTATTTATCTCCTTTTTTTTTTCCTCTTCGTGAGATTCCTGAATATGCTGTTGGAGGCTACCATTTGTGATATTTGTGATATCTACTTTTGCACTTAATTCCTGTCGGTCTTCCACCATTCGTTGCCTAAAATTTATTAATGTAAAAACGCTAATGAGTTGTCTGTTGACTCAGTATTCTAAGCCCAATAACGCTCAACTTTTTGGCCAGCCACTGACTTCAAATTTCTCATAACACATAGTGCCACTTGAAGGCACGTTATTTTGATTCAAATACAGCTCACTTACGGTTTTCAGTGGCTCTAGGCACGGCGAACTGCCAGCGCAAAGTGGGACTGTCATGGTGGGAAGGCTACAATAGAAATTGCTGCAGCAGTGGCCAACTCTGGTGTTTGATATACTGCCAATGTAACTGCAGTTAACTGGCATGTGATGACAAGGAACTGAAGACTAGAAAACAGCCACCGGCTCGAAATCTCAATCTTCTGGATTGTAGACATGTATTTTATTCTGTGTTGTAATTATTGTTGAGTAACTTAATATTCTTGTATTGACAACTAAATTCCTTCTGTTCCTTTTGTATCACTGTATCACTGTATTCTCATCAACAGCTCAATTCTTCATAAACTTTTCTTGAATAAAGTATTATTAATGATTGCTGCATTGAGTAACCTTCGCAGTTGACCACATTTTCATGGACAGTGTCCTTTTCTGCTGGAACTCATTATGACAAAAATACTAATTCCTTTCAAGTATCTTAACAAATTTTTGCAGATTCGCCATTCTGTGGGGCATTCACCACAAATGAAATTTTTCCTGGGTACTTACATGACAATTTTCTCTGATGAGGGCAGTACATTAGCTACTATTGTCAAAACACCTTTTGCTCATTACCTGCATAAACTGCTCCCCCCCCCCACCCCCATCTCCCCCCCATCTCACCGCCCCATCTCCAAATCAGTGTCCAGCTGTACCCTGTATGCCTTGTATTACTGACTGTGTCTCCTTTTTGGCATGCTGCTGAGTGCTGAAGGCTCAACAACAGACTACTACTGTGCACACTACTACATGAGAGAATTTTCTTCTTCTGTAAAACACATATATTATTATAGCTTTTTATACACAGGAAAGATATCAAGCTGTTCTGTTTGCTTGGCTAGTATATTTCAACATCATTTGAAACAAACCAAGTTAAAGTGCATAGCATTTCTTGGTTCTGTGTATGTCTGATGCATTGTCACATGTGTCTTCACCGTAGGAGCCTGGCACATATCTGAAGTAGGGATCTGCGGCACAGAGAAAACATTAAGAACAGCAAGTGTGGCCAAATGGAAGCCACTTCCAGTGTTGCTCTGTCCAGTAGCAACATAATCTACCTCACCATTCAGTCAATATACACATGCAGAAAAACCCAGTGGTCAACATGAACGTCCCACTATCCAAACTACTTTAAATAAATGTGCTCCAGTAGTTGATGGTCATCATTCATCAGTCCTAAATACCCTGTGCAATACATTACTTTAACAAAGTGATAGATTGACAGACTGTAGTCTTGATCTATTTAAATTCAAGGACAACATTTCAAGCATCATCTTGTCTTACGTTACAGAGAAAGAAATTAAAGAAATTGAATTTGATCAAGAAATGTTTGCTGAAGTCCACAGGGTTGCTAGGATAAGAGAAAATCAACAGTTCAAGCCCATTGTTGTGTTACACATATGCTAAAACTGGTGTAGATGCCACAGGACACTCTTTGGAGTGTCACTAACAAGCACATGCTGCTACACACTTGACAGAGCTAGGTGGCCAAGAGTTCTGGCTCAAAGTTCCTGCAACTGTGGTTGGAACTTCCCCAGTGTGACTCTCCCATTCTTTAATAGGGTATTTCAGTGTCCGGGGCACGTTCACATTGGACAACACTGTCCAGTACAGGCTGCTGTCTTCCACCCGTCCTCTCTTGCACTGTGCATTGCATCTTGCACAAGTGAGTCATAAGGACTCCCCTCTTCTGTATGTACACTAAAAAAGCAAAATTGTCTTTTTAGACGAAAAAGTAAAATTGTCTCATATCCATATTCTATCCTTAAAAGTATCCTTATGTCTGGGAGACGGCAGATCCACCGAGCAGATCTGATCCGACGACCCATAGCAAGACTGCAGCACAAGAGGCAGGAGTGCCATCTGTTCCCTTCGATGTTTCTGTCTTGCTTTGCCACCTATCAGTAAGTGATGAACCAGCTAAATCTGGACTTTGCTGCCACAAATCAAGCAGCAATGACTCGGAGACAGCATGAGCTCATTGTCCAACTGACGGGTGAAAGCAACACAACAGCAAAAGCAACACCAACACCAGTCACACCACCAGTGAATATACTAGAGAGGCCCTCAATATCACCACAGCAGTCCTCGAGCTGGAAGTGACAGCTCCGTGGAACAAAGATGGACCTTGGAAGCTGGTGGGTCCAAAATGCAATCAGCAGCAACATACATGAACAACTGAGCCTACTGACTCACACGGCAAATGCAGCATGCTTTTACCAACACCAGTTCCGAGCATCGGTAATATGAGGGAAATCTGCAGCACCTCAACTACACAACACTACCCCAGCCGCTACGCAGAACACTACACCGACTGGCTTCCCACTGGTCATAATACACAATTACACTTGCCTCGGCAAGCTAAACAAGACATTTGTAGAATGTCACTCCCCACCATATACCAAACACAAAACTCACAAGGGACCATGTATCACTGTATGTATGCAACAAAACAGATTGCACAAACTCATGGCACACTCCCACAACAACAGAACCACAACCCACACCTGCAATGCTAGAAACTGCCCCTGTACTGATGACAACACTGCCGGTCCCAGACAACACCAAGTCAACTCTGTCTGGGCCAGATTGTGACACTCGTGATATCACAGAAGACACACGCAAACTAGGGCAATCACAAACACACGAAATGAAACTGGCTGTACAAACAGCATATTAGCAGGCTCCAGGGGATCATACAGGCTAAATTAAAACTTTTAAAACCACAAACTGGGACAATACACTCGCAGGGCTGCACACCACATGACCTGGAGTGTGGCAAATAGCTGTCCACTCCACCAAGAAGAAATACTAAACACCAAGTTTACAAATGCCTTACAGACCAGCATATTCCATGGAGGAGAAGCATGAGCTGATGACCAGAACACTAGGAACATCATTCACACTGAATCTGGCTCCTTCCAATCCAGCACTGCTACTTGAAATGGACCAGGAGGTTACATGGCTTGTAACCCAGCCCAAGTGCAATGTAACAATACATACTGCTACACATGAAATTACACAGGTTATTAAGCACAAACCAGCTAGAAAAGCTCCTGGTCCCAATCACTTTCAAAACCATGTCACTCAGGAGTTCACGAATAAAGCTATAGAGCATCTCACACATATGACGAATACCATTCTACAACATCAACACTTCCCTGTCCTGATGTTCAGGAAGCCAGGGAAATACCACTCCCTATCACAAAATTACGGAGCCATCAGCCTGCTGAGCTCCCTGAATAAGATTGTTGAGAAGATGATTCTCAAACATCTTACTATGCACTGCAACACCAATGACTCGCTGAGACTGGAGCAATTTGGATTCAGCAATCACCACTCCACAACACAACAACTCCTCCGTGTAGTAGAACATATTACACACACCCCCAACACCAACTAAGCTACAGGAGCGCTGTTCCTGGTCTTCAGTCATCTACGGCACAATCGTCTCATTCGCAAACTCTGCACTGCTAGTCTCTCCGACGAGCTCATACATCTTACACACTCATATCTCACCCACAGAAGCTTCAACACCGACTTTCAGGGCAAACAGTCAGTATACAAGTGGGAGTACCCCAAGGCAGCATCCAAGGGCCCCTCTTGTTTAATCTCTACGTCAATGACTTTCCAACTGAACAAAACACAATGGCAACCATCTACGCAGATGACACTACCATCCTAGTGCAAGACTGGAAACCATCAGGCATAGTTCGCAACTGCAAACAAAACTGCCTAGCTGGAACGACAGTGTGTTAAAGCAAATGTTGACAAGTGTGAAGCAGTTCTGTTCACTGACAAACCATAACAACTGCACAAACATTAAGTGTTCTGGCATACCCACCAGCTCTGGAATGAAAATTAAGATCGCAAGAGCAAAGAAGGCAGTGAACGCACCGTCAGCCAATAGCCCACTGGCAAGGACCACACCACGACAGGAGCAGGCCCCTAGACAAAGAGAATATAAGTGCCGCTCCTGCCAGCCACGGCCACTCAGTATTTGGACAGGATTAGGACAGTATACGGACAGGCCTAGCACAGAATGCTACAATAACAGTTATTAGTGATCCACAAACTGTGTGTCAAACTTGCACGAACATTGCATATAGCAAAGGACTCGGATTTATACTGCATGTCGCCTATTGCTTGCGACACCATTGTAAATTCCAGGTTAAGTATTGTCAAGCTTCTTATTTGTAATAAAAACTATTAATGTTGTTTGCTTGAATTGTTGTATAGCATTTTGAGAATGCAGCATCCTTTAGGCACCCTATACGAGATGAGTGGGCAGGACCCCACATTAAGACTGCAGACAAATAACACTACACACACGCCCAATACGTTTCAGTGTGAAAGTCAAATACATCAGTGCCAGGCCAACTGAGCAAATGCAAGGCTCAAACAGTGTTACTCTAAGCTCAACAGGTAAAGCACACTGAATAGGAGGGTATTGAGGTCCGTGTACATGATACTGATTAGACCCATGATGATACATGCAGCTGCAGTCTGGGCTTACGTGGCTCTGACCACCTGTGCCACCTACAGGTGATACAGAACGAAGTGCACCACAGTCCACACACACTGTCGACCTTCACAGAGAATACTGCCTTGAGACTCACACACAGATATTCAAAAAACTCACCACACGACTGTACAGGAACTTGAGACACTCTGAGAATCACTTCATTCTTAACCTGGGAAACTACGACCACAACCACGGGTGAAAACACAACTGCTGAAAAACACTTCAATCTAGGGACAATTAATCACTTGTGGACAGCACAAGCTCACAGACAAAATAAACACTGGTGAATCCCTGCATTACAGCAAAACTAAATGGCATTGCCAGCTGCAAATATCTAGCTGACCAACTGGCAATACGGGAAAGCAGTATTGCACACTAAACATAAACATATCCAACCAAATTTCTTTATGGCCAATTGACCACTTGTATAACGACCTTGGCATGTTACAAGTACAGATGCTGCAGGTGGCCCAGGAGACACTCAGGTGCACAGCCCAGGAGTACCCCTCCTCAATAGGACCGACACTCGTAAATAGTGTTTTAAGCTGCGGCAGTGGTATCGAGCATCGCACAATACCCAAAACTAACGACAACCTCACCCTTGCAGACAGAAAGAAACTGCTACTGCTCTTACTATCTGTCCAGACTATTGCAGAAGTTCTTTTCCTGTGGTGCTTGCCTCGGCACTTTTCTCCCTCTGCCCTTAAAACTGCTACCTTCTGCTCACTTCTCGACCACTTCTGTCGACTCGAAGTGCCTGTATTAGTGGGTAATCCTACGGACAACATCATGGCCCCACATCCTGTGCACTTCTCAATTGTAACGAAGCAAACGGAGGTGATGGTAGAACTTTGGTGATGGTCACCATGTCAGTGTGGGTGTGGAGTAGCTTCGCCCTTTAAAGAAAAAGGTATTACGACGAATTGGACCTGGGTCCTCCACATAGCAGCAAGATATGCTGACCTCTGAGCTGCTCAAATGGACAGGAGAGAATTTAGCATTAATTGCAAAGTTTGCAACCATAACAATCACAAAATAAATAATTTACATAGAGAATATGCATTGAAGCTTAGGGTTAAGGAAACTGTTTTATATTCAGGTGCAACACCCTTTTAACATCTGCCAGCCGACATTAGGAGCAATCTGGAAATCCCCAAATATTCAAAATTAAAGTAAAAAATGTTTTATTAGCCAGTACACCAATAATTTACCTGGATATGTGAATTTACCTACCTGTCCCACCTCAGATACACAACGCACAAACACTTTCTAACAGAAAACCATATTTAGCCATGCAACATATTCTCTAGGAGCAGACAGGAATGGTAGATGGTTTACTCCACAGAGGGAAGCTGGCAGCAGCTTTGGAATGCCTTTTGAAGTGGTGATTCCATCATAATAATAGCCTATGTGCAGGTACGGTTGGTTCTCCACGGAACAGAAACTACTGTACCAGTCCCAACGTGGCATTGACAGCATAAAGGGCATTGCACAGGAAGGAAGTATATGAATTTATCAGAATAAGTTTAGATGACAGTGTCCTGTGTAAAATTAAATGCTCATTTAGCATGAAGTATTAAATCAAAATAGTGGCAGAGCAGTTTAAGTAGCAGAGCATTGGCTTTTTTCAAGTAGTTGCTTCTCTGTATATTTATAAAAATAAAATGATGTAGAACTGATCCCCTAGAATAATAACAGTTCAGTGGCACTTCTCACTTACTCGTTTTACACCCCTGAAGGCTCTAATCGGTGATGGAGCTGTTGGAATATTACATGTGAATGAATGGCTGAACTCGATAATTTTCAAGGTATTCAATATTCTTGTACAGTGCATTCAAAACGAAGTTATATAAAAATGAAGAGGGATGTGTACTTCATAAACTGGCTTGACAACAAGCGCACAACAAAGCAGTGTGATGTAGCTTACTCAAGCACCTCAGTTTCGCAGGAGACCCTGAGGCAACAAGTACACACATCATGTTTGCTCACTGTTTTTTATTGCCTGTGCTTGAGCACAGTATGAAATGTATTAATTTTTATGGAGCTATCTGTCCAATTTCCTTCTCCAATCTGGGGCTGCTTCCCATCTCTAATTAATTTGTCGTTAACAGGATGTTAATTGTAATATTCCCTTTAATGAACTCATTTTCAGCAAATTGCTAAGCTGGTAATCTTCCTTTCTGTATTGAATAATAATAGTAACTCTGACATTTACATGAAGAGGCATACCAGCAGCAGCAGTTAGCTGTCTTTTAAACTTCATTTGATGCATCCAGAACATTGGAGATATACTGCAACGTCAGTAGGACATATTTACTGAGAAAAATCATACACGACACACTTGCCTCCACTGAACGCATCTGCACCCATTAATGTACAGGCAAAAATCCACAAAACCTAACATTCTAGAAGTGGAACAAAACGAATAATATTTTTCAAATACAGTGCTTAAAAAAGTTTCACATTGCCCCCACAGCTTGCATACTTTGTTTTTAACCCATTTGTGGGCACATTTTTTGTAGCAGCCCTGTAAAGTTAATTGTTTTGGTATCATTTTAGAAGTGTCAACTACATTTAATTTTTGATTATTTTATTTTTGTGATTTAGGAGCAAAAAACTATAGTGGTAAGTATACTTCCCACTGTCTTTAGTAAGCTGTTATGAGTTACTACTACATGTGAAAAAAGGAATTTTCTGTTTTTATTTGACTATCTATTTTACAATCCTAGAAACTTCATTTAACACTACTTAAAGAAACGAGCTGAGACAAGTCACAATAGCATATATTGCAGAATGAAACAATGTGTTCTGTTGTAACAAGTGACAACAGCACTGATGTCATGACAAACAGACACCAGTTGTTTAGCATATTATCACAAAAGGTCAACCACATCCAGAGGAGGTACAACATTTTCCCAAGAGCATAGTAAAACAACTAAATTAGTGGTAAGTATGGTCAGTTGGGGTGGTAAGTATCCTTTCTGCAGTCCAAAAAAGAAATTAATTTTGTTTTAAGTATATTCCCCTTGTATCATGGAAAAATTACTTTGGTAGTAAGCATACTTCCCAGTGGCCTTCAAAACAACATTATTTTGTGGCACATATAGTTGCAACTGCTTCTGAAAGGAACAAGTGACATTTAATGACAATTAAAAGCTACATTTCATAACAGACAGAAAGTTCAGCTGGTGCAGCAAACTAACATCAGGTGCCAGGTGCATACAGAGCTCGTATGATGTGTTCTCAGGAATACAGTAAAGAAATACAGTTGATGGTAAGTACACTTCCCACATCCTGTGAAATGGTTAAATCAGGAACTTCTGTCACAATATATCGAGCGAGGTGGCACAGTGGTGAGCTCACTGGACTCACATTCAGGGCGACTAACAGTTAAAGTCCATGCATTACTCTCCTGTGGCAACCTGTTCATCTCAGAGTAGCCCTTTCAACCTACAGCCTCAATTATCTGCTGGATGTATTCCAATCTCTGTTTTCCTCTACAGTTTTTGCTCTCTACAGCTCCATCTAGTCCACCCAGACTTGGGTTTCCTGAGCTTTCTCTAAATCAGTACAGGCAAATGCCGAGATGGTTTCTCTGAAAGGGCACAATAAATAGCCTTCCCATCCTTGAAACAATCAGAGTTTGTGCTCAGACACTAAAGACCTCAATGTTTATGGAATATTAAACACTTATCTTCCTTCATTTCTCCTTTCTCAATATTCTTTTGTCTACCAGAAATCACTAAGTACAACTGACTGTGTAATGTAGGTGAAAGCGAACCTGCACTCTCATTTACTTTAGCAGAGTGCACTGTGTCTCCATTCGTTAATGGGACAGTGTGACTCACGTGGGCTGTACAGTCTGTCGACCTGCTGCAAAGAGTCGCTTAAGGCTTTTACTGGTCATGAGAGATATACTTAGCAGTAACTGTGTTTCTTTACTGCATTTATGGGAATACATTGAACCACTTCTGCATGCTCCTCGCATCCAGTGATAGTCCGCTGCACCAGTTTACTTTCTTTTTGTTATGAAATATAGCTTTTAGGGCTGTGAGAAGTATACAGCCCAGTGTTTTAATGGCTCTTGGAAAATATGCTTTCCATCAAAATAGTTTCTCAAAATGGTTTGGGAATTACACTTACTGTATTTACCCGAATCTAAGCCGCACTCGAATCTAAGCCGCACCTGAAAAATGAGACTCGAAATCAAGGAAAAAAACTTTTCCCGAATCTAAGCCGCACTTGAAATTTGTGACTCGAAATTCAAGGGAGAGAAACGTTTTAGACTACATCTCCAAACCGAAACAAAGTTGGTCCATTGTAATATGAGACAATTTAGGTCGAATGAATGACAATACAGCTACAGTAGTTTGGTGCGTGTGGTAAACTTAGCAGTTAAGCTTTACCACGCAGTCATTGCTATGCTTCAGGCTCTCCGTCCGTATTTATACTAGAGAGCCTTTTTCACGTGCTTCGTCTGGTTTGAATTGATTGCTTATTTTTCTTTGATCTGATAAGTGCCGTTCTCTTTGTTATAGGTGTTTCCATCACTCTAAGCTCAAAATGCATTATCGTACTATGCCATGCATTGTTTGTTGCATTCCGATTATGCGTGTTTACGGCCTGTCGCCGCTCGCGGGGTGGCTTGCTTTTGCGCACGCTACCGCCGCTTACAATTAAAAAAAAAAAGAGAGGGGAATCGTCTCATCAGCGAAACAATGGCAAGAGACTGCTATTTGTTGTTACTTACACTGCCGCTTTCTTTGATAATGATCAACAAGAACCATATAATAGACTGCATATGATAGATGTTCCAAACGAAAGTTTAGCGAAAAATTTTCTCCGTTTGAAAATTTTTGCAGACGCCTCTTTAGTGCATTACATTCTGCACAGAAATTAGAGCCATCTTAGGTTTAAAAATCTAGTCAGTTGCCGTGCTTCATTTCTGACTGTATCACTATTCAGCATACGAATAATACGAATATAAACATGACATGATATATATATATTCTTCCGCGTTTGCTGTTGTCTCACTCTAGTTTCGTAGTTTATTAGGAAGACAGGTTTTAAATGAGATAGCAGGAAACACGTAGGAATACATGGCAAAATGTTTACATTCGTATTATTCTTATGGTGAAGAGAATACTGCATGTGATTCACAATTCATAAAAGTTGCTATTAACAACCATCTCTTGTCACAGGTAGGACAAAAATTCAGAACGTAGACTTGGCCATATTGACAAACATCCCAAACAGTCTTCCAGTTGGATTTTCATAGTACATTGAAAGGCTGCAACATTCAGATTTGAAAAATACGGAATTTGTATTTACTTCGTTGGATAAAGTATGAAAATGCAGTGGTCGAAACTTGGGGCAGAGAAAAAAGCTCGTCTTCCACCCCCACCCCCGTTTTTTTTTAGTTTGCTTACTGATGCATAGGTTGTGGCGCCAGTATTTATCTTTGTGCCTGCAAAGCATGCCTGTGTAGTGCTACATATATTCGATGGCAGAAGTTAGTTGTGGCGGCACCTACCAACATTTTTCAGAACTTCCGCTTACTTTGCACTTGATTCTAAGCCACAGGCGGTGTTTTGGATTACAAAAACCGGAAAAAAGTGCAGCTTAGATTCGAGTAAATACGGTATTACACAATTATGTCTTTTGTGAATCTCGGGAAGCATACTTGCCAACCACTTAGTGGTTTTACAAAGCTTTTGGGAATATATATTACCATCTGTAGATGTACCTGGTATCTTGTGATAGTACACTGTACCAGATGCATAAAAATTGCTACAACAAACAATTTTTGTTTGTTGTCAGATCACTACTATCGTCACTTGTGTAGTTGGAAAAAAAAATTGCCTCATTTTCACAGTGGAAAATAGCAGCTCACAAAAGGGCTCTAGGAGAAATACACTACCACTACAGTTTTTGTCCTAAACCACAAAAATTAAATTACAAAAATAAATAAATAAACAAACTGATCACATGTCCAATATAACATCAAAAAATTTGACTTTGCAAAGGGATTAAAGCGTTAATGCTTAAAGACTGCCCAAGCATTGTTACTTTACAGTAAGAATGTTTGTCAGCATTTGAAAGTTACCACACAATTGGCAAACGCTACAGCGACATCATATGAACATTCCAGAGCTTTTGCAGTAACAAAATGTTAAAAATCGGCACTACAGAGATTGCTCAGAGCCAACAACAACTGACGACTGCTAACTTCAAATTATAGCTGACAGGTAGTACCTCGGGAACTTACTGTAACTACACTGTGACTTTTTTTGCAGATAATGGGGAGAGCTGTGTTGACTCACATGGTACATGACCATCTCGACACATTCAGTGGGGTCTCTAGGTGTCCATTATGTACTACAGTACAAACCCCCGGGGAATGTAGTGCACAAAGAATCGTGGTGTACATGGAAACCGGTGGATGGAAAGCGACATTCTTTTTGAGGAGCACTAGTGAGAAAATTTAGAGAAATGGCTGTTGATGCTGACTGCAGAACAATCTACTGCGACTAATGTACATTCCATGTAAGGGCCATGAACACAAGTTTAGAGAGATTAGGGCTCATTCAGAGGCATATAGATAAGTCATTTTGCCCTCACTCTGTTTGTGGTGCAACAGGAAAGGAAATTACTAGTGGTGATACAGGGTGTCCTCCAACGGAACTTGGATCAGTGGTATTGTATTCCTTTCACAATATGTGAAGCATTTCTTTGATACCTAATGATCCTTGTAGAAGGGTGCAGAAATGGCCAGGTACCAATGCATGTCTCAAGTGTGAAGACCCACAGATTCAGCACATAGTTGAGTCAGTCTGGTTTTGGTCTGGTGTCACCTATGGATATCAAATGCCTCTAATAACTAGTAAGTATAATTTGAGAGCTGTGCAGTATCAGAACTGAATCCTCCAGCCTACTGTCTAGCCAACATAATGTCAAAATTTCAGCAGTGGGTCTCTCGACAAATAGTGCACTATGGCATAGGTCCTGTTCTTAGCATGCATTTATTGTAATTTCCTGCTTAATGCAAAGTCCTAAGCAATTGGAAAAAAGCACAGTAATTCCTGTATATAAGAAGAGTAAAACAATGGACCCACAACATTACAAACCAATATCCTTAACATTGGTTTGCTGCAGAATTCTTGAATGTATTTTCACTTTGATTTCCACGAGACAGAAAAGCTTCTGTTCACAAATCAGCACAGATTTAGAAATCATCGTTCGTGTGAAACTCGACTTGCCCCTTTCTCACAATATATCCTGCAAATCACGGATGAAGGGAACAGGCAGATTCCACATTGTTATTTCCAGAAAGTGTTTGCCACAGTGCGCCACTGCAGACTGTTGATGAAGGTCTGAAATTACAGATTATGTTTCAAGATATGTGAATGGCTCGAGATGACTTCTTGTGTAGTAGAAGCCAGAATGTCGTCCTTGATGGTGAGTGTTCATCAGAGGCAGGGGTATTGGGGTTATTCTCAGGAGTGCCCCGGGGAAGTATGATAGGACCACTCTCATTCTCTATACAGGGTGTTACAAAAAGGTACGGCCAAACTTTCAGGAAACATTCCTCACACACAAATAAAGAAAATACGTTATGTGGACATGTGTCCGGAAATGCTTAATTTCCATGTTAGAGCTCATTTTAGTTTCGTCAGTATGTACTGTACTTCCTCGATTCACCACCAGTTGGCCCAATTGAAGGAAGGTAATGTTGACTTCGGTGCTTGTGTTGACATGCGACTCATTGCTCTACAGTAATAGCATCAAGCACATCAATACGTAGCATCAACAGGTTAGTGTTCATCAGGAACGTGGTTTTGCAGTCAGTGCAATGTTTACAAATGCAGAGTTGGCAGATGCCCATTTGATGTATGGATTAGCACGGGGCAATAGCCATGGCGCGGTATGTTTGTATCGAGACAAATTTCCAGAACGAAGGTGTCCCGACAGGAAGACGTTCGAAGAAATTGATCAGCGTCTTAGGGAGCACGGAACATTCCAGCCTATGACTAAGCGACTGAGGAAGACCTAGAACGACGAGGACACCTGCAATGGACGAGGCAATTCTTCGTGCAGTTGACGATAACCCTAATGTCAGCGTCAGAGAAGTTGCTGCTGTACAAGGTAACGTTGACCACGTCACTGTATGGAGAGTGCTATGGGAGAACCAGTTGTTTCCGTACCATGTACAGCGTGTGCAGGCACTATCAGCAGCTGATTGGCCTCCACGGGTACACTTCTGCGAATGGTTCTCCAACATTGTGTCAATCCTCATTTCAGTGCAAATGTTCTCTTTACGGATGAGGCTTCATTCCAACGTGATCAAATTGTAAATTTTCACAGTCAACATGAGTGGGCTGACGAGAATCCGCACGCAATTGTGCAATCCCGTCATCAACACATATTTTCTGTGAACGTTTGGGCAGGCATTGTTGGTGATGTCTTGATTGGGCCCCATGTTCTTCCACCTATGCTCTATGGAGCATGTTATCATGATTTCATACCTGTGCTGCTAGAACATGTGCCTTTACAAGTACAACACAACATGTGGTTCATGCACGATGGAGCTCCTGCACATTTCAGTCGAAGTGTTCGTGCGCTTCTCAACAACAGATTCGGTGACCGATGGATTGGTAGAGGCAGACCAATTCCACGGCCTCCACACTCTCCCGACCTCAACCCTCTTGACTTTCATTTATGGGGGCATTTGAATGCTCTTGTCTACGCAACCCCGGTACCAAATGTAGAGACTCTTCATGCTCATATTGTGGACGGCTGTGATACAATACGCCATTCTCCAGGGCTGCATCAGCGCGTCAGGGATTCCATGCGACGGAGGGTGGATGCATGTATCCTTGCTAACGGAGGACATTTTGAACATTTCCTGTAACAAAGTGTTTGAAGTCATGCTGGTACATCTGTTGCTGTGTGTTTCCATTCCATGATTAATGTGATTTGAAGAAAAGTAATAAAATAAGCTCTAACATGGAAAGTAAGCGTTTTCGGACACATGTACACATAACATATTTTCTTTCTTTGTGTGTGAGGAATGTTTCCTGAAAGTTTGGCCGTACCTTTTTGTAACATCCTGTATAGATTGGTGGTCCAAAACATTATGACCTGCTTAATAGCTTGTTTGTCCATCTTTGGGACAAAATACATCACTGATTCTGCGTATCAGGGATCAGACAGCTTGTTGTTAGGTTTGAGGAGGTATGAAGCATTAGATGTCTACACACAGGTCTTGTAATTCACGTAAATAACATATCACTGATTTGCATACGTGGTAATGATGCTCGATAGCGATCCAGATGGGTTCTTTAGGTTTACATCAGGCAAATTTGGCCTCCAAGACATCAACGTGACGTCACTATAATGCTTTTCAAACCTCTGTAGCATGATTCTGGCTCTGAGACACAGACATTTACGCTGCTGAAAGATGACATCGCTGTCGGGGAAGACATCAAGCATGAAGGGACATAGGTGATTCACAGCTATCGGCATGTCTTCGATTACTACATGCAAGTGCAGGAGAATGTCTCCCAAGCATAATGCTGCTCCCACCAGCCAGCTTCCGTGGTGTGCTGCACATTTGGAGCTGCCATTCACCTCGATGATGGTTTTTGTGGAGACACCTATCAACCTAGTGTAGCAAAAATGGGATTCACCCAAAGAGCCAACATTTCCATTGATTGATGGTTTAATCCGAATGGTCCTGTGCCCACTGCAATCACAACTGATGATGTTGTTGGGTAGACATGTGAACATGTAGGAGTGGTCTGCTGCGGAGCTCAATGTTCCAGAATTTACAATGAACAGTGTGCTATGGAACACTTGTGCGTGCACCAGCATTGTGCTCTTTCAGCAGAGTTGCTACAAATCACCGTCTATTCTACATTGCAGCCAGACATGCCTCCAAACCCCAAGTACTGTGAAGAGTCGTGGATGTCTAACCATTTAGCACCTAGTGATAGATAGCACATGAACATTTGACCAGCATTGCCGCTTTTGAGATGTGTGTCACAGGCTCAGCATAATAATAATCTGCCATTTATCAAAATCACTTATCTCAACTGATTTCCCCATTTGCAGCCCATATCTTCCCTAAAGTGAGCCCCCATCTGTGTCTGCTCTATTTACATATTTTTGTTACCGCATCACATGCCCGCAATGCCACCAGGCAGCATCCAACTCGCAGTGGGCAGTGGTCATAATGTTTTGGCTAGTAAGTGTACATTAAGGATCTGACAGCCAATGTGGCCAGCACTATGAGGCTGTTTGCTGATGACGCTATTGTGTATGAGCAAATGTCGCCATTGAGTGACTATAGGAGGATATAAGATGACTTGGACAAAATTTGTGATTGGTGAGTATATATAAAAAAATGTAGGTTAATGGAGATGAGAAGGAAAAAAAATCCCATGATGTTTGAAAACAGCGTCAGTAGTATGCTGCTTGACAGTCATGTCAATTAAATACCTAGGCATAATGTTGCAAAGCAGTAAGACATGAAACAAGCAAAATTGGTTGTAGGGAAGGCAAATGGCCAAATTGGTTTATTGCAAGAATTTTAGGAAAGTGTAGCTTATCTGTAAAGGACACAATACTAGTGTGACCCATTCTTTAGCATCGCTTGAGTGTTTGGGATCTGCATGACATTGGATTAAAGGAAGACATTGAACCAATTCAGAGATTTATCACCAGTAAGTTTGACCAGCACATAAGTATTTTAGAGATGGTTCATGAACTCAAATAGGAACCCCTGGAGGGAAGATGATATTCTTTTCACAAAACACTATTAAACTATTTAGGTACCTCGTACTTGAAGCTGACTGCAGGGCGATCCTACAGCCACCAATTTACAATTCATGTAAAGGCCACAAAGACAAGAGAAATTAGGGCTTGTACAGAGGCATATAGACTATCATTTTTCCTAGCACTATTTGTCAGTGGAACAGGACAAGAAATTACTAAGGTGGCTTGTGGGGTATGTACGTAATTTTAATCAGCATGATAGATACATTTTTGTACATGTTTACTTTCAAGGAACTTTGTTGTGCTGTTCTTTTTTAATAAAAACAAATACGAAGCTCGTGCTTATTCACTCCATTCCTGGCTGATGAAAGTATCTAATGTAATTATCATCTTTCTCATGTTCCCAGTACCTCGGAAACTCTCTGTCAATTGTATTTCTTTTTATTTGGCATTTATGGTGTGGACATCTTGGAATTCCCGAGCATCTATTCTGTTATCAGAAACATTACATTCTCTTCAGACCATTCTGCTGCTCAAAGATCTTGAGTTGAAGACAAAAGTTCACTGATGAAACACCAGAATTTAGCTCTCTCTCTCCTGCTCTCACCAATGCAGAGACGATGGAGACTTCGTTTGACAGTTCATCGAAAGACTGATAATGGGCAGAACATGAGTGAACACCTGTGAATGCTAAGCAAATGCAACAGAATGGTGTCTGCTTGTGCTCAGCTACTGTTCAGAGCCACAGAGAATTCTTGTTCATTTGTGTCCGCTCCAGTGAAAAATGAGTTTCAGACTTGCAGTCCAGTCTTTTAAGTTTAGCAGGCAGATGGATCAGTCATGTTTTGGGCCAGTATGGTATACAGATGTCTGACACATCTCATTTCTAATGAGGCTATTTGAGGGCTGTGCAATATGATGATAGGATCCTCGAATCTACTGTCCTGTTGTATAGTCGACGTTTGGATGATCATTGGTTGTGTTTCAAGATGACAATGCACAAGTACACCATGGGATACGAATGATGGAGGAAATCAAAGTCAAAATGAGGGCAGCTCAGTCTGTATTATTGTAAAATATTAGGAGAGAGAGAGAGTCACGGACATGATATGCGAGTTGAGATGGTAATCACAAAAAGAAATACATTTTTGCTGTGGCAAGATCTTTTCACAAAATTCCAGTCTCCAACTTCATCCTCCAAATGCAAAAACATTTTCATTTTCATAGCACTCACCTTCATAGGGAAAAATGATCGTTATAATAAAACACAACAAATCAGAGATCACACAGAGCAATTTAAGTGTTACTTTTCCCCACACATTGCTCAAGAGTGGAACGGTAGAGAAACAGTATGAAAGTGGTTTGATAAATCCTCTGTCAGGCACTGAGCTGTGAAATGCAGAGTAGTCATATAGATGCAGACATTTCATATCCCATAAGCACGGTGGTTGTGGTGGTCTAGTGGGTAGTGCACTAGACTCCAATCAGGAGGTCCTGGGCTCGATTCCCCATAAAACATAAAAGGTGGGGATTTTTCCTTGTTCCAGTGACTGCAGGATGGCCCGAGGTGACGCCAACCTGCTATCAGATGACTCCTGGGGATATTTCCCAGGGGTAAAAGGAAGCTGGGGTGATAGGCCATAACCCTCTCCCTCCTAGTGCCACGGTGAACAAAGGCTGCACCCTACCTGCTGTCAGGACAACAGCCCAGTCACTGCCTGCCATCATAGACCTTACTTTAACTTTTATGTTGTATGCGTCTGAACAATTACTTTAACACAGAACAAAGACGGAAATGAACAAGACCAGAATAATTAACATATTCTGTTGGATTTTCTGTTGCGACTATATCATAAATTAAACAACAACAGAAAGACATCTTCAATCAATTTTCTAAAATTCATGACATAAAAGTATTGTATAAATCATTAAAACTCTACTGTACTCTATCGAAATTGTAATACTCCTGGGTAGATGCCAACATTAGCATGCAGCTAGAGCCAGTGTGGACATGGTTTTTAGGCTGCTGTCCACATCCGACTAGATGAATAGCAGACTGGTATGCACACTCCACATCAGTTACATGATCCTCAAACATTTTGAAAACATTCTCACACGTTCACACACGATAATATTAGATACATACAGATACAGGGTACATAACTTTCATCCTGGTGTGGGTTGGAAGGGAGGGAGGGGGGTGGGGAGGTGGCATGGAAAGGGCATCTGGCCACAATTTACCACTAATACTGCCAAATCCACATTAACATGCTGAGACTGTGATAGCAGGGGATAAAGACTAAGAAAAAGAAAAAGCAAAATGTATCAAAGTTGTGAGGTAAAAGTCTGTGCCCACTGCCAGAAGAAAATTCACTCCAGATTTAATGTTGCAACAGTGCATATGGAGTACATGAAATGATCACATTTACAGATCAATACTGCAAATGCTTCTCAGCTAGCATGTATCGACCCGTGCCAAATACACACATTAGTATGTGGTGTAGCCCTCACTTGTGACAATGCAGGCACTGACTATGGCATTCAGTCGATAGTACAGATGGCAAAAACTGTCCTGAGATAAATTATGTCATGTAAGAGTTGTTGGTTGACAAGTTGCACGAGTCACTTCTCATCCCATGTTCCCACATGTGCTTGGTTGGAGACAAACTCGTAGAACATGCTGGCCCGGGAAGTCACTGCTCATCTTTCGGAGAACACTGAGTGTCATGGGCAGCGTGTGGGTCAGCACTATACTGTTGGAACAGTACATTACCTTCCAGTTGCAAGAATACAAAAATAATGGGTGTAACATCATTCTGCATGTACCAAGTGCAGAAACACCACAGATGAATGAGAGTTGTAGTTTATCGCACCCCAGACCATAAGGCCTGGGGTGGGGCCACTGTATCTTGGACGAATGCACTCTACAAGAGAGTGCTCACCAGATTTATGTCATTTGCTGATACGACCATCACTTGTGTGCGAGCAGAATCTGCTTTCATCACTTACGACCATGGCGTGCCATGCCATCCTCAAAGAGATTTTCTGATGGCACCACTCGAGCCATGCATGTCAGTGCTGAGGCACGATTGGAAGACGGGATAGATGTGTGCACGTCCGTAACACAACTGGCAATAACTGCTGCGCAACAGTTTGTGTTGACACATCTGGGGCTCGCAAGACCTTTTATCTGTGCTGTGGTAGCCGTACGATCTGCACCTGCTGCCCTTTCAGTACAACAATCCTAGTGAGCATCTGTGCTGTGTGGATGTCCAGAACGTCGACTACGTGTGTGAGAATGTTCACGTGACTACTGATACTAGCAACTGACGCAGCATGTCCAACTTGTGTGGCAATTCCCCCGAAAGGACCATCCTGCCACTCGGGAGCCCACAATTTGACCCCTTTTTAAACTCACTCATTGGCTATAAGAATCACGAGTGTGCCTTCCTGGCATGGTTGCCTGCTTGCTTCACACGTCTGCATCACACTGGCTGTGAGCATTTCCTATGAAAGGGTAGACACATATAGCACTCTGATAGCTATGCCATTACACTATCTGTTGGTGGATGACACTGAAACCATTGCCAGTACATCTACTATTCCCAGGTGACATGTGTTGTCATCAGAACAAAATTGACATTGTATTTCCAGGTGTACAATATAAGCTGTATCAGCAGAAACATGTGACTAAAAAGATGCTAGCCTTACATTATTCTTGCACATTATCATTATCTTTGATGTTAATATGACAAGAAACATGAAAAATGCAATATCGAAGGTGAAGTTCATGGGAGAGATCTATGAACCGTTCAAAGTAAAGACAGGAGTGAGGCATGAGGATGACCATCACCTACTCTATTTAACTCAGTTTTGGAGAAAATGATCAGGACATGGGACAAAAGAGACAGATGGGTGAAGACTGAACCGTCACCCTCCAAGTGCCGTGCCAAACAAAGACTGCACGCTACGTGTAGTCAAATCATGTCACACACCACACCATGGCTTGCGGAATATATATGCACATGTAGATAAAATGTCTGGCCTTTGCTGATGATATAGCCATCATAACAAATAACAGAAAAGAAGACAAAAAAGCTCTACAAACTCTTTATCAAATCTCAGTCAAAATGGGACTACAAATCTCACATGAAAAAAACTTGTACATTGACATAATGTAAAGAGACAGACACCCACTGGTAACAAAGTATGGAAAGATATCACATGAAGAAAGTTTCCAGTGCCTGGAAGAGATTACACAGAAAATGGGACTGAACTCAACATCCAATGAAAAAAGAATCACAAAACTACATAAAGTATTCAGACTTATATGGAACAATTATAACAAGTTTTTCCATCAATGCCAAATTAAGACACTGTAGTACAGTAGTTACCATAGGCCTTGTACACCTCAGAACAACAGCAATGAAGGGAAGAATAAAAATCAAAGAGATGGAAAAACAGAAGGAAAGATCTACAGGCCAGTTCAGAGACAGGGGATCTGGATAAACATATTGACAAAAGAACTGTACAAATACAAACAGAGGATTAAAAACAACACCAGGTAAAGAAGGACAAATTTCTAGAGACACATACAAATTATGCACAAAAACAGACTTACCAAGAATATTTTTAATATAGTTATGACTAATAAAGTGAAAACCAACTGGGTATAGGAAACCATGGAGGACCTCAAGAAACTAAAAATCTCCACAGAAGACATCACAGACAGGAAAAAATACAGAGTAAAAAACTTGGGAACAGAAATTTCAGCAGATATTGAAAGAGAAGGAAACGGGGAAGAACGGTACAGAAGAGAGGAAGAAGAATCACAATGAATATATGAGAAGTTTTTGAAAGACAAATGAAAGAGACAGAAAAAAAGCCTTCAAAATTGATGGTGCTTTACTGCTCTACTTTAGGGGGTATTAGTTAACAATAATTCAATATAATAATAATAATAATAATAACAATAACAATAACAATAATAATAATGACACTGTCTCTGTCTCAAGAAACTGATCTTCGAAGATCAGCTGAAGTTATCTCCCATGTCTTACTCTGCCTCTGTCCATGTGAATAACAGTAAAATTTAGGCTTATTTGGGAAAACAGCATCAAAGAAATTGTTTATTACAAATGGAACAACAGTATTATAGATTACACATGACAAAGATTTATTGTCACAAATTGATGTTATCACCACTCTTGGTAAATCCTGTTAATACAGTACAATAAAAAATAACAACACCCGATAAATCTCTGTACACACGCCACATTACCACAAGTGAAAACTACATGGAGTGGAAACAGAGGGAGATACTACGACGCAAAATTGTTTCCATCTTATGACCTTTTTGTTGTTGCTGTGGTAGTCTAAAGATTGGTTTGCTGCAGCTCTCAATACTAATCTATCCTGTGCAAGCCTCATCACCTCCACCTCTACATATCTATTACAACACCCACCTATTTAAACCTGCTAGTAATCGTGAAGTCTTGATCTATATCTACAGTTTTTATACCCCTTCCCTTCCAACACACACACACTAGCCACCAAGGAAGAGCCTACAGCTTTGATTCAACCCCCCACCCCCCCCAGTCATACCCTCATACCTCCCTAACTATGCTTTGTTCATTACTCCATCTTCCACAATCGCAACAAATTCCTCCATCATCCATGAGATATATACATCCTAAACACCAATCCTGTAAAACTGTTGTCAACCTTTCTGCCACAACTCTTAGCCCTGCAGAAGTCTTGGTACTTTCTAAAGGCCTCACCTTTAGCCCAAAACCTAAATTCAAGTGTGCTGGACTTGTAAAGGACCTTCTTTCCTTACCTAATCTCTGCAATGGAAATTTCTTCAATGTGCATTAGGGAGGTATGAGGGTATGACTGGAAGGGGGGGGGGGGGGGTGTGTTGAATCAAAGCTGTAGGCTCTTCCTTGGTGGCTAGTGTGTGTGTGTTGGAAGGGAAGGGGTATAAAAACTATAGAAATAGATCAAGACTATGCTCCAGACTGAATGCTGAAAGGCATAATCAGTCTTAAATGATGATGATGATGATGCATCCCACTAATAACAGCCAACAAAAACCTCACATAGAACCTTGCTTAAAACAGTTCCAGCCTCCCTCCCACCCTGAACCTCCCATTCCAGCCAGTCATCTCTTGGTTATCTTTCAGGAATTCGTCACTTCTAACCCGGCCTTACTTTCCTTTCCTAAATCCTCCCTAATGAGACCAACATCACTCCTATGTAACACACAGCTACCCATATCCTGAAAATCAATCCGTGCCTTATCATCTTTCCCACAGATAAAAGCTTCATCACAGTCTTCATGAATCATAGTGACTATGTGGCTGAGAGTCTTCACCAACTTTCTAACACCTCTGCATACAAACCTTACAACCATGATCACATCCTAGAATTCCAAGACTCCAGCAGCTCTCCAAGACCTTAAGTCCATCCCATAACCTGACTCCTGGATCAATCTCCCTCCTCACACCACTCCTTCCTTTTTACCTATTCGCCAAACTACACAAACCCAACTACACAGGTCTCTCCACTTGTCCAACTGTGGCTGGGTACAATCCTCCCACTGAACATCACATGCAAACCATTGTTTGTAACCTCCCATCCTACAATGAAGACAATGCTCACTTCCTTCACCGCCTTTCTGCAGTTCCTGTTTTGCTACCACATGACTCCTTGCTGGTTACTATGGATGCAACATCATTTTACAACATCCCCCATGCCCATGGCCTCACTTTCCAAACATCCTCCTGATACCAAACCTTACCCTATCACATCCTGAACCACAATTATTTCACTTTTGAAGACCAAGCCACGGGGTGAAATGCCTAAAGCTCGCACCACAAGTATGAAGTGCTATTGATTTGCGGCTTTGACAGAATGGATTGGTAGTCAGGGACTCATTATTGTTACCCAATCAACAGATTCTAAACTCCATACACCCCAACATCAAATTCACTATGGAGACTGAAACGGAGGGTAAATTACCTTTCCTTGACGTCTTGCTCAAGAAAAGGGCTGACGGCACCCTAGGTCATGGGGTGTATCGGAAGGCTACGCACACTGATCTGTATTTGCATGCAGACAGCTGCCACCACCCTTCACAGAGGAATGGGGTACTTAAAACTCTAGTACATAGGGCGCGCACTATCTCTGATGCAGAGAGTCTACCCCAGGAATTGGAACATCTGAGAACTGTATTTCGAAAAAATGGGTACTCAGAGTGGCAGATTCAACGTGCTCTCCGCCCAACCACTGCAGCACAACCTGTTGAGATGGATGAAGTCACGAGGGAGGAGGTAGGCACTGCACTTATTCCATACACAGGCGCACTCTCGGGGAAAATCGCCCGCATTCTGAAGAAACACCGGGTCGGAATTGTGTTTTGTCCTCCAAATAAAACTCGTGCACTGGTGGGGAGCACCAAAGATGACCTCGGTTTGAGGAAGGCCGGCGTGTACCAGATTCCGTGTCAATGTGGCAAGTCGTATATTGGTCAGACGATGCGTACCGTCGAGGATCGATGCCGTGAACACCAGAGGCACACTCGACTGATGTATCCGAGCAAGTCGGCGGTCGCTGAACATTGTTTGTCGGAAAATCACGCCATGGAGTATGACCGCACGAGGATTCTGGTACAGACGTCGAGATACTGGGACAGCGTTGTTAGAGAGGCCATCGAAATTCGCACCAATGACGACCTCATAAACCGTGACTGTGGCTATAATCTTAGCAAGGCTTGGGAACCAGCGATCGGGTTAATCAAGAGTAAATCGAGCAGACGTATAGTTGTGACGACCACGGCGGACAGAGCCATCACACCGACGTCATCTCAGACGCCGTCGCAATCTGCTCCACCGCGCGACCGTGGCGCTGGGCGCGGACGGCGGAGGGAGCGCGGCGCGGGCGGAGGGTATTTAAATCGGCCGCCGCCGCGACCGAACCCAGTTCCCTCTGAGCAGCCATAGCGTACGGATCTCCGTGCCGGCACGTTCACAGGAGCTCAGTCCGTCAGTTCACCTGATGATGGCGACGTGTTTAATCGCCGAAATATTGTGCCCGTTGGACACTATAGAACGGCAGCATACCCGTGGATATTTTGATTATCAAATACGCCGGGAGAAACTCAAGAATCACATCATACACCTTTACGGGGAGGAGATGTATCGCAGCATGAAGAAATTTGAAAAGTTGCGCCACCGTAGATGTCGTTTGCTAAGTACTCTTGCCTTTCTAAAGAGATGTCGTTCCGAGAATGTTGTTCCAAATTTTGCTAAGGTTATGCATCACATCGATTCTGCAGCAGCTAAGAGAATCAAGAAACGAGCCAGCCTCGCATTGGTACGTGAGAGAGTGCAATTCACCCGCCGGAGCCTTGAGTTTATCTCACAGGAATTACTCATACTACATTTGCAACTGGCTAGTAAGTTCACTTCTTGTTCCTGGGATTGGATTGATGGTGTCACCTGGGTGTCAGGTGATTCCGCCCATAAGAAGGCTACAGGACGTCAAACAGCTAAGTTCTCACGTCTCCTTGACAAACCATCCCTGCAGGTTCCGTGCAAGTCTGTCATCAATTTGAGTGGCATGGTGTTGAGTGATGATGCGGTCTCAGTTTTGCAGAAAGGTCTCAACTTCGCTCCCACCCCCAAGTTCACTCCGGTCGCAGAAATTGTTAGTGCTGTTGAACAGGTTGCAGCTCGACTTCCGCCAGAATCAGCCAAGGAAACACGTCGTGAAACTTGTCGTGCGTTGACGAAATCCAAGCCGATGAAGTCAAATATCAGCAGTAAAGAGAGGGCGGCTATTCGTGATCTGAGGGAGCGCTCTGAAATTGTTGTCTTACCGGCTGACAAAGGCAATCTACAGTTGTTGTCTCCCATAAGGACTACACTGATAAGATGCAGAGCCTGCAAAATGACGACTCCTACCGGAAGATCTGCGTTGACCCTACAAAGAAGGTGGAGAACAAGACGAGGGCGCTTCTCAAGGACGCAAATTTACCGGAGGGTGACGCTAAGAAATTGTTACCCCAAGGTCCGGTACCGCCTAGACTATATGGACTCCCGAAGGTTCACAAAGAGGGGGTACCATTACGTCCCATTGTCAGCAACATCAGGGCACCTACATATTTGTTGGCCAAATACCTGACGGGAATATTAAGTCCTTATGTGGGTAAATGCCCTCATCACATCCGTAATTCCGTGGATTTTGTTAAACGCCTTGATAGCTTCAGGTTGGATGAGTCAGATATCATGGTGAGTTTTGACGTCGTTTCCTTGTTTACGAGGGTACCCCTGCAAGAGTCACTAGAATTGATTAGTCAGAAGTTTGACGAGAAGACCATTGAACTTTTTAGGCATGTCTTGACTTCCATGTATTTTCTTTTTAATGGAGAATACTACAAACAAGCGGAGGGAGTCGCCATGGGTAGCCCACTCTCACCGGTGGTAGCGAATTTGTACATGGAGAACTTCGAGGAGGAAGCCCTGTCGTCATCCGTATGGAAACCTACTTGCTTTTTCCGTTACGTGGACGACACGTTCGTCATCTGGCCACATGGTATGGATAAACTCCTTGACTTCCTTACACATCTAAACTCCATACACCCCAACATCAGATTCACTATGGAGACTGAAACGGAGGGTAAATTACCTTTCCTTGACGTCTTGCTCAAGAAAAGGGCTGACGGCACCCTAGGTCATGGGGTGTATCGGAAGGATACGCACACTGATCTGTATTTGCATGCAGACAGCTGCCACCACCCTTCACAGAGGAATGGGGTACTTAAAACTCTAGTACATAGGGCGCGCACTATCTCTGACGCAGAGGGTCTACCCCAGGAATTGGAACATCTGAGAACTGTATTTCGAAAAAATGGGTACTCAGAGTGGCAGATTCAACGTGCTCTCCGCCCAACCACTGCAGCACAACCTGTTGAGATGGATGAAGTCACGAGGGAGGAGGTAGGCACTGCACTTATTCCATACACAGGCGCACTCTCGGGGAAAATCGCCCGCATTCTGAAGAAACACCGGGTCGGAACTGTGTTTTGTCCTCCAAATAAAACTCGTGCACTGGTGGGGAGCGCCAAAGATGACCTCGGTTTGAGGAAGGCCGGCGTGTACCAGATTCCGTGTCAATGTGGCAAGTCGTATATTGGTCAGACGATGCGTACCGTCGAGGATCGATGCCGTGAACACCAGAGGCACACTCGACTGATGTATCCGAGCAAGTCGGCGGTCGCTGAACATTGTTTGTCGGAAAATCACGCCATGGAGTATGACCGCACGAGGATTCTGGTACAGACGTCGAGATACTGGGACAGCGTTGTTAGAGAGGCCATCGAAATTCGCACCAATGACGACCTCATAAACTGTGACTGTGGCTATAATCTTAGCAAGGCTTGGGAACCAGCGATCTTGTTAATCAAGAGTAAATCGAGCAGACGTATAGTTGTGACGACCACGGCGGACAGAGCCATCACACCGACATCATCTCAGACGCCGTCGCAATCTGTTCCACCGCGCGACCGTGGCGCTGGGTGCTGACGGCGGAGGGAGCGCGGCGCGGGCGGAGGGTATTTAAATCGGCCGCCGCCGCGACCGAACCCAGTTCCCTCTGAGCAGCCATAGCGTACGGATCTCCGTGCCGGCACGTTCACAGGAGCTCAGTCCGTCAGTTCACCTGATGATGGCGACGTGTTTGATCGCCGAAATATTGTGCCCGTTGGACACTATAGACCGGCAGCATACCCGTGGATATTTTGATTACTTATAAAAATATTCAGACTTAGACTATAATCAAATACAGAGAGAGAAAATATTCTAACTAAAGAGATATAGCAGCCATAGGCAGAAACAAATAAAAAAACTGATACTAATCTTAGCTTTGAGCACCAAAAATTTCTTCATGTGGAAAACGTAAAAAGAGAAATGAGACTGTTCAAGAATTAAGGATGAAAATTCAGGATCTTGAGTCAAGGAAGATGGATGGTTAAATGAATGAAAAAACTAGACTGGACATGATGAAATTCAGTTGCGAAAGAGCAGCAGATGATGTAATTTTAAATGCTGAGAAATAAGATCTCTTCAAGAGGAGTCACCAAAAGGTCAAATAAGTGAAGAACAAGCTGAAAATACCGGTAAATGGGCTAAAATGGCGGCAAATAGATAAAGGAAACAGAAAGAAAGTGCTGAAGAACAGGCAACCAAACAACAACAACAGCAACAACAACAATAATCATAATAACAGCACATTTTGACACGTTCCATATCCTTGTGATTGACTCACTAACTGGATCTACGGAACAAGAAATAAATAAATAAATTGTAGCAATATATAACATCTGGAGTAAGATTTTCTACTAACAGAGCAATAAATTCATGAAGCCATCAAATCATTCCAAAACTTCAAAGCAACAAATGAAGACTCCACTACAGCAAAATTATTGAAATAGTGAGAACACACAAATGATCTAAAACTGCTGTTTGAGAACATTTGGAAAGCTGAAGAGATTATGGAAAGCATTAATCCACAGCTATGAGAAAATGTCAACAATTGCAGAGATGCCTCACTTCTGCCAGTGCTACACAAAATATTATCAAAAATTCTCTGGACAGAGTTGTAGAAACTTTAGACAAATAACTGGGAGAATCTCAAGGAGCTCTAGAAAGGGAAGACCCTGCACAGAACAGATGTTTATTAGAAAATCGATAATTCTCCACAGACTGTTAATCACCAAAACTATAATAGTATCATGTATTGGTTTCAAGAAAACATTTGATTTGGTAGGCAGAGAAATTACAGGTAAAATTATCAAAGAATTTTGTGTTAAAGCAAACATAATCCTCAAAACACTAGCAAATAGGATGACTGAAGCTAAATTTATGGGAGAAGTATCTCAACCATTTGAAATAAAAACTGGTGTTAGACAAGGGGACAGTTTATCACCTTTACTGTAACACTGCATTCTAGAAAAAATAGAAAGTATCTGGAATTTGGAGAAAAAAATCACAAAATTGAACCAATAATTTTAGGACGAAAAACAAATGGAATTAAGGTAAACTGCCTGGCTTCTGCAGATGATTCTGATATATTTTCAAAAAATCTGACAGACAGTTATTGAAAGAAATCTTTTGGAAGAAATAGCAAAGAGAGCTGGTCCCAAAATTTCAGCCAAAAAATAACATTGATGACAATTTCAAGCAATGCATCAACATTCTTAGAAAAACAAAAATGTAAAATAGCATTAGTAAGTAAATTTAAATATATTGGACAAACTGTGCAACAAAATGGACTAGAAGAATTAACAGTAGATGCAAGAGTCAGCAAACTGGAGAGAGCAAATCGTTTGACAAAGGATATTTACAACAAGAAATGTACAACTAAAAAAACAAAACTAAAACACTATCCCACAGTGGTATGACCAGGATGTTTATATGGATGGGGATGCCTAATGATGAACTATAAGCTGGACAGAACAGAGGTTCCTCAAAGGAGCATTATTAGAAAATAATGGTTGCAATACAAGCTACAGATGGCTGGAAAATGAGAAGTAATGAGGAGATCTACAAAAATTTTGAGAAAATATCAGAAGTAATGGCTAAAAGAAGATTAATCTTTTTTTAGAGACCTGTACTGAATGAGTAGTTCTGGAAGAAGGAATCAATGATAGCATGGATTGCAGAAATAAGAAAGAAACAACATCAAACAATCAGAAATAATAGAAAGAAACCTTTTTACAGATAAAATACTGAATTTAAAAGGATCATCACCTCTCCAAGATCAAAATTAATTTCATCCCTCTCAATAAGACCGTGAAAACCGGAAATAAAATTCATAAATATGATATTGCGAAGCTCAAAATCAATCAAAACATATTGGAACAATGCCACCAGTAAGTGACAGTTGAATCCCATAAATGGGCAGACATTGCCTCCATGATCCAACAAGCAGCTAATACTACAATCCTGACAGCTAAAAAGAGGAATCATACATGGTGGAATGAGGTTTGTGGTGAGGTGGTGGCCCAAACAGCAAGTGCATGGAAAAAGTGGAACTCTACCAGGAGACCTGATGATTTTGATGTATTCCATGAAGTTCGAAAATATGCAGCCAGAACTCTATGAAGGGCTAAGCAATTGCATGAGAAACAGCAGTTAGAACAGATCGATCAACGTTTCCAAATAAACAATGTCAGAGACTTCTATCAGACGTTCAAATCGAATTTGAAAGGATACCGAGCCCGTAGTTTTTGTTTTAGAGGCGAAAATGAAAAGCTCAGTGTTGTGTACATAGTTCCGCGTATTCAGCGCGTACACAAATTTCCCACTAGAGTGCGCCCTGCTAGGCACAACAGCGCAGGCGCAGTGCTCGTCCATCTCCGCACGACGAGATGGCGCTGCCATAGAGACAGACCAAATTCTGCTTCCACTAATCCACGTATTAATATGTAACGCAGCCAATGAGATTGCTGCTAACATAGAACACTTTCTCCTCACGCATCACACTCGCGCAGTGATACATGAATGTGCGAGGTATTATAACGAGTGTAAAGACCTTCGATCAGTCAGTCTGCATTTGTCTGCACCAGTTTGCATTAGTCTGTACCAGTCTGCATTAGTCTGTACCAGTCTGTACGAGTTCTACAATTGTCTATACCAGTCCATAGTCAAGATTCAGTCTGCACCTAATAAGATTACCATATTCCTGTACATAGCCATGAAGATAAATGTATAGACACTTTTGTCAAGTATCCGAGATATATGTGAGAATAAGATTAACGTACCAATACCAAAGGAACTTCAGATTGTCAATTGTAAATAGCATCCAGAACCAAGTTAAGTAATTTTTATATTTGTTATTATTTTAATAAATGTGTGTGAAAATTAATCAAGTTCTGTTTAAAGTTGGTCACTGTCAATCTGCAACTCTAAGCATGCAAGTGGCATTTCTATCGTCTGACCTAATGGCAGAAGATAAACACGCCATGATAAGACCACGAGACATATTGCTGACACTCGCTTACTTCATTATAGCAACAAGTCAAATAATCTGATGGTGTGTGTACTGAAGGTCTTACAGTATGCACACCACACTCGGCCTGACCAACAAAGAAAACTGCAAGATCATGTCTCGTTACTTTGAAAACCTACTTAATTGTGATGAACCGAAAGAAAGATTCCCTGTATGTGCCCCAATCCACAAACTACCCCTCATCTCCATCTAGTGAAGAGGAGACCAAAGAGATCATCAACAACTTTAAGAATAATAAGGCAGCTGGAGAGGATTCAGTAGCGGTGGAACTACTGAAGCTGGCAAATAATGAAACTCTAGATATACTAGTCCAACTTTTTGAGGAGATCTGGAGAGCTGGGATGATACCAACTGAATGGCAGTCAGCTTTAATCCATTGTCTACACAAAAAAGGTGATAAATAGAATGTCAATAACTATAGGGGTACCTCATTAGTATCTGTTCCATATAAGATTCTCTCCAAAGTGATACAGAATAGAATAGAAGATTATTGTAACCAACTGACTGGGGACTATCAAGCTGGTTTCCGAAAGGGCGATTCTTGCACAGAACAGATCTTTAACCTGAAGAACATCATCAGGTACAAAAAAAATGGAAGAAATAACTATGTGGTCATGTTTGTTGATTTTCAGAAAGTATATGACTCCATCAACTGACAGGCATTAATGAGTATTTTGGAAAAGTTTGGGGTGGATAATACATCAAGAAAGCTGATCAAACAAACTCTTACTAACACAGTGTCAAAAATAAAATTTATGGGTGAGGTATCTGAACCCTTTACAATCAGAACGGACATATGATGAGGAGATGGACTATCCCTCTCCTTTTCAATTGTGTCTTGGAAAAGGTCATTCGAGAGTGGAGAAAGTTATTAGCCCAAGAAGAAACAAATGAAGAGTGGTTCAAACTTGGTCCTAAGAACAAAGGGGTGTGCATTGACTGCTTAGATTTTGCAGCTGACCTGGCCATTTTTGCTAACAACATAGAGTCAGCAGTCAACAAGATAAATAGGCTGTCAGAAATTGCTGAAAAAAGTTAGACTCCAGATCTCTATTCAAAAGACAAAATATATGACGAACATCTGTGACGGACCTGAATGGATGATAACCAACCTGGGAAAAAATCGGATGAGTTAAGAATTTCAGGTATCTCGGTGAAGTCATCCACCAGGAGAATGGATTAAAAGAAGAAGCAACTGTCGGGATGAGGAAGTTAGACCAAGCATACCAACTGACAAAGAATACTTACAACAAAAAGTCTATGAGTATATGGGCCAAGTTACAACATTATAATACAGTTGTAAAACCTGAGGGCATCCAAAACTTTGACCACGAATAGACAAGGTCAAGCTGAGCGGCTGGAAAAGCGTGAGTGTAGGATATTAAGGAAAATCCTAAGGTAATAGATGGGTCGATGGACAATGGCGAATGAGAGCAAATGAGGACTCGTGCAGCAAGACAGAACCTATCACAGCATCCATTACGAAGAAATGATTGTTATTTTATGGTCATCTCATGAAAATGGATGGTGATTGACTAACAAAAAGAACACGGAGTTTCATCCTATCTAAGAAAACGAGGCTGAGATGGTTCAAAGAATGTGAAAAAGATCTTAAGCAGATTGGTATCTCAGAGAGAAATTCCTGAAAGGAACAAATTTAGAAGATTGGTGACCAACTACCAAGGTTTTAACATGGCATCAACATCCGAAAGACAGTGAGGACCATTATCTGAAGAGCATAAAAAGGCACTTCTTGGAGGGGCTCATAAGATACTGGCAGGAAGTCAAAGCTGGAGCAAGAGCAAGACCTGGACACTAGAGTGAAGTCGGCTATTACCACGCAGTCCGTAGAGACTCACTTCGATATAAAAAATAAATAAATAAAAGGCTTTCGATGCAGAAGAAATAGGGGATTTAGAACAACACGAATAGAATAAAGGGGGAAAAACATGAGTAGGAGATGGACGAGTACTGGAAAAACAGGAGACGACAAGGGAAGAAGAAGAAGAAGTGAAGTTATTACATGACGAGAGATGGTGATTGAATTTGATTTGATTCAGTTTTCGTTACATACACCGAAAAAATGAGATGATTCTCGAGGGTGTGGAACATGTCAGAATGTATAACACAAAACATTTTAATATAATGAATACTACCCTGATCATTTGTCACGAGATTGTCAAAATAGGTGAATACAATACAGTAAACAGGAAAAGCTAATATTTACAGAATTAATACGCTGTCAGAATGAAACATTGTTATGCACTATTAATAAATTTATCATACACAAAATACCTAATATTGACTGTTGCAACCAAGTGCTGTCAAAACTTAAATCTAACATATTTTTACTTACGCTGGCCTAACAGTCTCTGTTAGGATATTCATCTATAGAGTAGAAGGCATTGCCTATCAAAAAGTCATTCAAACTCTGTTTAAACTGTGCTTTATCTGAAACCAAGTTTTTAATGGTTGCTGGTAATTTATTGAAAATGTGTGTTCCTGAATATTGGACCCCCTTTTGGACCAACATAAGTGATTTTAGGTCTTTATGTAGATTGTTCTTATTCCTAGTATTGATAATATGTATTGAGCTATTTGTTGGAAATATAGATATATAACTTGCAACAAATTTCATTAAGGAGTAAGTATACTGAGAAGCAATGGTTGGAATTCAAAGTTCCTCGAATAGGTTCTACACGATGTTCTTCAAAGACTGGTCCCAGATACTCCATTGCACCATTCACCGAACCTGATAACCCCGAGCCGTCAGTAACAAAAATTAAGTCTTGCTTAAGAGATTTACAACACTACATGCACTTGTTACCAAAGTCTCATTTACTTTTAGAGCTATCTGTTCCACTTTCTTTTTGGCCCCACTTATCTCTGTCTTCACTATATCCCATACAGTTCTTATTTTGTTGCCCGATACAATTATCTTTTTCTCTTAACAAAGCTACTTCGATTTCTGAATTACTTGCTTCAATATTTTGCAGTATTCTTTGTAATGCATTACAATGCTAATATCAGAAATGTTCCTAGATAGTAGATACAGTCTCCTTTTTGCCCCACATGATATCTTTATTTCTTGTGTAATCCATGGTTTATCTTTTGACTTCTGTGTGATTTGAGTTACCTTTAGAGGAAAACAATTTTCGAATGAGGAGGTAACTTTATTAATAGATGCTTTGTATTTTCCATTTGAGTCAGGTAAACATCTCTCCAGTTCATGTCTTTGAGGAATTTCCTGAATTCCTCAATTTCTGGCTTATTTATTATCCTCCTGTACTCAGATTTAATATTTTTTTATCCTGACAAGTTTCAACATTTAACACAAGATGCTGCACGTCGTGATCAGATAGTCCATTTACTATTGGTTTTGTGATATGACTTTTTTCCCCTAGATTTGTTCATAAAGATATTATCAACAGCAGTCTCAGAGCATTTACATATCCTAGCTGCAAAGTTCACAGTAAGAACTAAATTGAATGATAGTGTTAAAAACACCAGCAACCACTATTTCCTCTTCTTTTTTTTTTTTTTTTTTTTTTTTTTTTTTTTTTTTTTACAGAAGCCATTCCTTTCGCTTTGTGAAATGAAGCACTGCCTAGTTCCAAAACACAGGACTACTATGACAAGGTGAAATGTTCTCAGAGTGCTACATGTGTGATAGTAAATGTAATCAGCACTATAGTTGTTTTCTGAGTAGTTATGCTGTGTGTGTTTCATTCAATCAGATGAAATGGAATAAAATCATCAATTTATTTATTTGGGCTCTTTATCACCAAGATACATTCAATGTTGGTTGAGGTTCATCTTTTGAATTCACTCCAGTGTAGATTGTCAAAATTTTATCAGTTGTCAAAGTACTTGTAACACAGTTTCCGAATTTACTGCCATCCAGGAAAGTCTCGCACTCAAATTATTCTCAGAGACTTAGAGCTGGCTGAAACCCAGAGTAGAAATCTCTGACATATTTAGTGATTAATGGAATATATATCGGAAAGGCAGGTTAGACACTGTAGGAGAGGGAGTGTCCATTGTCTCTATTGAGGTCAAAGCTGATTGTGACAGTGAAGTTATCTGGTTGCGTATAACAAGTCTACGTGAAATCACGTTAATTAATGGATGTTTTAATCAGCCACCCGGTTCTGCTATGACAGTTTTGGAGCCATTCAAAGAAAGTCTACAGACAGTAGCACGGAAATACCTAGATCTTGCAATACTAGTTGGAGGTGAATTTAGCCTACTGAGTATAGATGGTAGCCTATGGCTTCATTGCAGGGGGTGCAGTCAATCTTGTGAAGCACTTTTGAATGTGGTTTTCGAAAATTGTCTTGAGCACCTAGTTTGGCATGCCACATGCAATGGAAATATCTTAGACCTTGTAGTTACAAACAGGCCAGATATCATCAATGACTTCAGCATAGAGATGGGGATTAATAATCATGATAACATCATAACAACTAAGGTTACAAAAATTAATAAATCATTCAAGAAGGCTAGGAAAATGTTCATGCCAGAAAGAGCAGATAAGCAGATGTTAGCATCTCACTTAGACAGAACTGACATTGCTTAGTTCCATTGAGATGGACGTAGAGAGATTATGGTCAAAGCTTAAACAGATCGTGAATTGCACTCTCAACAAGTCTGTACCTAGTAAACGAATTAAGGATGCAAAAGAGCCACTGTGGTTTAACAATGAAATTCGGAAAATACTGAGGAAGGAAAAGCTACTGCACTCTTGGTTCAAAAGAGAATGCCAAATGGCAACAAGGAAAGGTTACTACCACTGTCATACCTCAGCAAAAGATCTGGCTGAGAAGCAGGGGAAATTATTGTCCTATGTAAAATCACTAAGTGAGTCAAAGGTTTCCATCAAGTCACTTGACCAGTCTGGTGTGGCAGTAGGAGATAAATGTTTTAAATTTTGCATTTAAGAAATCATTCATGCAAGAGAATCATATAAACATACCGTCATTTGACAATAGCACAAAGACACCTAACAACAATCACCACAAGAGGCCAGTGCTAGCGCAAGTTGTTCACATGATATTCGTTGGACTGTTGCCTGTAAACACGTGCCATGTCAGTGTTCTTGGAAGAGAGCTGTGGCAGTGACACGGCTCTGTTGTTGTTCCTGTGTAGTGATCTGCAAAGACGAGGGGGGGGGGGGGAGGGGTCGGGTTGAGATTCAAGCAGTGATTAAGTACTTCATAAAGAAAGGTATGAAAGCGAAGGACATTCATGCCGATTTCCAGAATACACCAGGGGACTCTGCTCCTTTGTCTTCAACTGTTGCCAAGTGGGTAAATGAATTTAAATTTGGTCAGGAGAGCTTAGATGATGATCATCCATGAATAGGTCAGCCAAGATGTGTCACTACTCTAGAAATCATTGCTAAAGTGCGCATAATGATCAAGGAGGATCACCAATTTAGAGTGCATGAAATTGCTCTCGCTTGCCAGATGTCATCTGAAAGGTATTCACAAGATGGGTGCCGCAACTCTTGACACTGGGTCAAAAACGCATGAGAATGGACATATCACAACAATGTTTGGCCTGTTTTAGGAGAAACAAACAAGATCTTTTGTGCTGGTTTGTGGCCACGAGGAAACTTTGGTTTACTACTATACCCCAGAGACAAAGCAACAATCAAAGCAGTGGAAACATGCTGAATCTCCGCCGCCAAACTCCTTCAGCGGGGAAGGACATGGCGTCAGTGTTCTGGGATGCACCACCAAATTCCTTCAGCGGGGAAGATCATGGCATCAGTGTTCTGGGATGAGAAGGGGATTCTGTTTGTACATTATCTCCCCACTGGGCAAACAATTAGTGGAGAATACTATGCTAACCTTCAGGACAAATTGCAACAAAACATATGCAAAAAAGGCCAGGTTTAATGAGGAAGAACGTCATCTAGCATCAAGCCAATGCACGCTCGCACGCATGTGCCAACGCCATGGTAAACTTACACAAACTAAGGTATGAATTGTTGCCACACGTGCCTCTTCCCTAAACTGAAAATTTTTCTTTGTGGATGAAGATTCACTTAAATGAAGAATTGATAGCCTGAGTTGACAACTATTTTGTAGGCCTGGAGGAAAATCATTGTCGAGATGGGATCAAGGTATTGGAACACTGTTGGACCAAGTGAATTAATCTACAAGCAGGGTACACTGAAAAACAAAAAAGTTTCAGTGACATAAGTACTTTTTTTCTATTCTGTTTCAAGAACTTTTCAAACCACCCTCGTAAGCATCCCTGACACCTGAAACAATTAAAAACAAATAAGTCGCCAGTTGCAGATGGAATCTCAATTTGGTTTTACAAAGAGTGCTATATGGCACTGGACCCTTACTTAGCTTGTATTTATTGTGAATCTCTCACCCAGCAGAAAGACCTAAGCAACGGGAAAAAAATACAGAGGCGTCTCCTGTATATACGAAGGGTGAAAGAACAGACCCGTGAAATTACAGACCAATACCCGTAACATCAGTTTGCTGCAGAATTCTTGAACATATTCTGGGTTTGAATCTAATCAGTTTCATAGAGACCAATAAGTTTATGTACACAAATCAGTACAAAGCATCGCTCATGGGCAACTCAGCATGCTCTTTTGTCATATGACGTCTGTTCAAAAAAATCCAGAACTTTGTCCACAAAATTTTCTATGCTTCTCTTTTAGTTACTATGGATTGTCTCCTTTGAAATACTCTCCTCCACAATTGATACACTGCTCCCGATATCATTTCCACTTCCAGGAGCAGTCTTGACACACCTCTTGCTGGGTCGCATAAAGTGCCGTCTGCGAATTTTCTTTTATCTCATCTACCATTGCAAAACTTCATCCTTTTCAACTTTGGAAATAAAAAGAAGTCTGCAGGGGTCATACTATTCTCGCAAGGAACATCTCATTCTCATTTGTGAGATCCAAAAAGTTTTTTTGGTCTTGACTCATGAGCCGTGGAATGAACTTGGCGGCAACACAATGCATTCCAAGATGCTGTGTCATTTCATAACATGATCCAATTGAAATGTTACATTCTTCTACAATCTCTCGGACAGTGAATCTTCGACTGGCACACACAATTTCGTTGACGTTCCTGACACAAGCGTCATCAGGGGACATCTAAGAGCGTCCTGAACAAGGATCATTTTTGACTTTTGTAAAGCCATTTTTAAAACGTGTGAATAATACATAACACCGAGTATGGCTTAAGCACTCATCGCTATAGGCTCCCTGCATCATTTGGTGTGTCTCTGTAAAGGTTTTCTTGAGTTTCACACAAAATTTAATGCAGATGCATTGCTCCTCTAACTTTGCCATCACAAAATTCACAAACCCAGATTCCATATTTCTTGATTTCCGAGAAGCATTTGACATAGTGCCTCACTGCAGACTCTTAACAAAGGTACAAGCACATGGAATAGGTTCCCAGACATGTGAGTGACTCAAAGACTTCTGAAGTAATAGAACCCACTACATTATCCTGACGGTGAGTGTCCATCAGTGACTAGGGTATCATTAGGATCGTTCCAGAGATGCATGATAGGAGCGCTATTACTCATATTTTCTATGTGCATAACTGATCTGATGGACGAAGTGGACAGTAATCTGTGGTTGTTTGCTGATGATGTTGTGGTGTATGGAAGGTGTCATCGTTGAGTGATTTAGGAGGATAAAAGATGACTTGGACAAAGTTCCCAGTTGGTGTGATAAATGACAGCTAACCCTAAATGTAGAAAAATATAAGTTACTGCAGATGAGTTGGAAAAACTAATCCATAATGCCAGAATCCAGCATTAGTAGTGTCATGAATGAAGAAGTCACATTGTTTCAGTATCGGGACATAATGTTGCAATGTGATATGAAATGGAACAAACTTGTGAGGGTCATGGTAGGGAAGGCGAATAATCATCTTTCGTTTGTTGGGTGGATTTTACAACAGTGTGGCTCAGCTGTGATGGACATCACATATAGGGTGCTAGTGTGATCTCTTCTTGAGTACAGTTTGAGTGTCTGGGATCCGCAAGGGGTCGAATTAAAGCAGACTTTGAGGTAATTCAGAAGCAGGATACTAGATTTGTTAACAGTAGGTTGAAACCACAACATACAAGTATTATGGAGATGTTTCTGGAACTCAAATGGGAATCCCTGGAGGGATTTTGAGGAACACTGTGCTGACTGCAGAACAATTCTGCTTGCACCAACATACATTACGCATAAGGACCACGAAGATAAGAGACGACAAATTAGGACTCATAGAGAGGCATATAGACATTCACTTTCTCCTCACTCGATTGGCAGATGGAACGGGAAAGGAACTGACTACAGTCGAATTAAAATTACTTGATAGTTGGCACTTCAAACGCCAATAAGAGTAGTCAGCGTCACACTTGAACTGTCTGCTGTTGCCAAACTCCACCAAAATTGGCCAGTCACTTCCAATTCCTGGTTCAGCATTCTTTCTTGATGTATTTGTATCCCGAATTACAAGCCCGACACTTTTATTATGTATTTCATGATACATGATAACTACACCAAAAACAACACACATTAACAATGCTAATGAAAGACACACGTTTCATTCATAGCACTAACCAAACACTACCGAATAACTCAGCACAAGGTGTAATTCAGTATCATACATATAGTTATCATATTCACAGAGATCATCTTACATTAGATAAGCTTTTCACTACACTGCGTGAAACTGAAATTTTTAAGGTTACAATTCATAGTTGCAACTGGGTCACTATATTCACATATATAAATACTTCATGCAGTGCTGTGGCATAGCACAATGGTTGGCAGATTAATCTAATGTGTAGCATGTCATAGGTTTGAATCTCATCAATGTAGCAAAATTTTTATTTCTAAATCTAACCAAAAGAGTGTGATTATTATTTTCATTCAATTCATTGGTTTAAATGTATTTTTTTATTTTTAATACTTTGCTGCATCATTTTTCATCATTGTTTTGACTGTTCTATTTGGTCTTATTTGTCTTCTTGTCTTTATTTCTTCATTTGGAATCTGCCTCAGTCATCTATAATCCACGAACAAGTGCCCACACGGGCTGTTCACTGGTTTCTAACATGTCAGCATGTGCAGCTAGTGTAAGGATAGTTACAGGTAACGAATGACATGGAGAAATTTCAATTTGCTTTCAGCCCTGAAATTGAGTTTTTGTTGTCTTGAGTTTACCCTTAAGGGTTAGCTTTAATTGCCATGAACAAAGCGATCATGATATTAGTACTGCTGCAGACTGTTGACCACAATTTTCTCGGCTGGGTTAGGACACAAGTTTACAGTCAGGGATACAAAACGGGTCGTCTGCCCCAGTTCAGTCACTGGTCACTTTAAATCAATAGTCGACAGAGTCTCCAACATTTCTGACATACCTTGCACCAGCAATCTCTCGGACAGTGAATCTTCGACTGGCACACACAATTTCGTTGACGTTCCTGACACAAGCGTCATCAGGGGACATCTAAGAGCGTCCTGAACAAGGATCATTTTTGACTTTTGTAAAGCCATTTTTAAAACGTGTGAATAATACATAACACCGAGTATGGCTTAAGCACTCATCGCTATAGGCTCCCTGCATCATTTGGTGTGTCTCTGTAAAGGTTTTCTTGAGTTTCACACAAAATTTAATGCAGATGCATTGCTCCTCTAACTTTGCCATCACAAAATTCACAAACCCAGATTCCATATTTCTTGATTTCCGAGAAGCATTTGACATAGTGCCTCACTGCAGACTCTTAACAAAGGTACAAGCACATGGAATAGGTTCCCAGACATGTGAGTGACTCAAAGACTTCTGAAGTAATAGAACCCACTACATTATCCTGACGGTGAGTGTCCATCAGTGACTAGGGTATCATTAGGATCGTTCCAGAGATGCATGATAGGAGCGCTATTACTCATATTTTCTATGTGCATAACTGATCTGATGGACGAAGTGGACAGTAATCTGTGGTTGTTTGCTGATGATGTTGTGGTGTATGGAAGGTGTCATCGTTGAGTGATTTAGGAGGATAAAAGATGACTTGGACAAAGTTCCCAGTTGGTGTGATAAATGACAGCTAACCCTAAATGTAGAAAAATATAAGTTACTGCAGATGAGTTGGAAAAACTAATCCATAATGCCAGAATCCAGCATTAGTAGTGTCATGAATGAAGAAGTCACATTGTTTCAGTATCGGGACATAATGTTGCAATGTGATATGAAATGGAACAAACTTGTGAGGGTCATGGTAGGGAAGGCGAATAATCATCTTTCGTTTGTTGGGTGGATTTTACAACAGTGTGGCTCAGCTGTGATGGACATCACATATAGGGTGCTAGTGTGATCTCTTCTTGAGTACAGTTTGAGTGTCTGGGATCCGCAAGGGGTCGAATTAAAGCAGACTTTGAGGTAATTCAGAAGCAGGATACTAGATTTGTTAACAGTAGGTTGAAACCACAACATACAAGTATTATGGAGATGTTTCTGGAACTCAAATGGGAATCCCTGGAGGGATTTTGAGGAACACTGTGCTGACTGCAGAACAATTCTGCTTGCACCAACATACATTACGCATAAGGACCACGAAGATAAGAGACGACAAATTAGGACTCATAGAGAGGCATATAGACATTCACTTTCTCCTCACTCGATTGGCAGATGGAACGGGAAAGGAACTGACTACAGTCGAATTAAAATTACTTGATAGTTGGCACTTCAAACGCCAATAAGAGTAGTCAGCGTCACACTTGAACTGTCTGCTGTTGCCAAACTCCACCAAAATTGGCCAGTCACTTCCAATTCCTGGTTCAGCATTCTTTCTTGATGTATTTGTATCCCGAATTACAAGCCCGACACTTTTATTATGTATTTCATGACACATGATAACTACACCAAAAACAACACACATTAACAATGCTAATGAAAGACACACATTTCATTCATAGCACTAACCAAACACTACCGAATAACTCAGCACAAGGTGTAATTCAGTATCATACATATAGTTATCATATTCACAGAGATCATCTTACATTAGATAAGCTTTTCACTACACTGCGTGAAACTGAAATTTTTAAGGTTACAATTCATTGTTGCAACTGGGTCACTATATTCACATATATAAATACTTCATGCAGTGCTGTGGCATAGCACAATGGTTGGCAGATTAATCTAATGTGTAGCATGTCATAGGTTTGAATCTCATCAATGTAGCAAAATTTTTATTTCTAAATCTAACCAAAAGAGTGTGATTATTATTTTCATTCAATTCATTGGTTTAAATGTATTTTTTTATTTTTAATACTTTGCTGCATCATTTTTCATCATTGTTTTGACTGTTCTATTTGGTCTTATTTGTCTTCTTGTCTTTATTTCTTCATTTGGAAACTGCCTCAGTCATCTATAATCCACGAACAAGTGCCCACACGGGCTGTTCACTGGTTTCTAACATGTCAGCATGTGCAGCTAGTGTAAGGATAGTTACAGGTAACGAATGACATGGAGAAATTTCAATTTGCTTTCAGCCCTGAAATTGAGTTTTTGTTGTCTTGAGTTTACCCTTAAGGGTTAGCTTTAATTGCCATGAACAAAGCGATCATGATATTAGTACTGCTGCAGACTGTTGACCACAATTTTCTCGGCTGGGTTAGGACACAAGTTTACAGTCAGGGATACAAAACGGGTCGTCTGCCCCAGTTCAGTCACTGGTCACTTTAAATCAATAGTCGACAGAGTCTCCAACATTTCTGACATACCTTGCACCAGCAATCTCTCGGACAGTGAATCTTCGACTGGCACACACAATTTCGTTGACGTTCCTGACACAAGCGTCATCAGGGGACATCTAAGAGCGTCCTGAACAAGGATCATTTTTGACTTTTGTAAAGCCATTTTTAAAACGTGTGAATAATACATAACACCGAGTATGGCTTAAGCACTCATCGCTATAGGCTCCCTGCATCATTTGGTGTGTCTCTGTAAAGGTTTTCTTGAGTTTCACACAAAATTTAATGCAGATGCATTGCTCCTCTAACTTTGCCATCACAAAATTCACAAACCCAGATTCCATATTTCTTGATTTCCGAGAAGCATTTGACATAGTGCCTCACTGCAGACTCTTAACAAAGGTACAAGCACATGGAATAGGTTCCCAGACATGTGAGTGACTCAAAGACTTCTGAAGTAATAGAACCCACTACATTATCCTGACGGTGAGTGTCCATCAGTGACTAGGGTATCATTAGGATCGTTCCAGAGATGCATGATAGGAGCGCTATTACTCATATTTTCTATGTGCATAACTGATCTGATGGACGAAGTGGACAGTAATCTGTGGTTGTTTGCTGATGATGTTGTGGTGTATGGAAGGTGTCATCGTTGAGTGATTTAGGAGGATAAAAGATGACTTGGACAAAGTTCCCAGTTGGTGTGATAAATGACAGCTAACCCTAAATGTAGAAAAATATAAGTTACTGCAGATGAGTTGGAAAAACTAATCCATAATGCCAGAATCCAGCATTAGTAGTGTCATGAATGAAGAAGTCACATTGTTTCAGTATCGGGACATAATGTTGCAATGTGATATGAAATGGAACAAACTTGTGAGGGTCATGGTAGGGAAGGCGAATAATCATCTTTCGTTTGTTGGGTGGATTTTACAACAGTGTGGCTCAGCTGTGATGGACATCACATATAGGGTGCTAGTGTGATCTCTTCTTGAGTACAGTTTGAGTGTCTGGGATCCGCAAGGGGTCGAATTAAAGCAGACTTTGAGGTAATTCAGAAGCAGGATACTAGATTTGTTAACAGTAGGTTGAAACCACAACATACAAGTATTATGGAGATGTTTCTGGAACTCAAATGGGAATCCCTGGAGGGATTTTGAGGAACACTGTGCTGACTGCAGAACAATTCTGCTTGCACCAACATACATTACGCATAAGGACCATGAAGATAAGAGACGACAAATTAGGACTCATAGAGAGGCATATAGACATTCACTTTCTCCTCACTCGATTGGCAGATGGAACGGGAAAGGAACTGACTACAGTCGAATTAAAATTACTTGATAGTTGGCACTTCAAACGCCAATAAGAGTAGTCAGTGTCACACTTGAACTGTCTGCTGTTGCCAAACTCCACCAAAATTGGCCAGTCACTTCCAATTCCTGGTTCAGCATTCTTTCTTGATGTATTTGTATCGCGAATTACAAGCCCGACACTTTTATTATGTATTTCATGACACATGATAACTACACCAAAAACAACACACATTAACAATGCTAATGAAAGACACACATTTCATTCATAGCACTAACCAAACACTACCGAATAACTCAGCACAAGGTGTAATTCAGTATCATACATATAGTTATCATATTCACAGAGATCATCTTACATTAGATAAGCTTTTCACTACACTGCGTGAAACTGAAATTTTTAAGGTTACAGTTCATTGTTGCAACTGGGTCACTATATTCACATATATAAATACTTCATGCAGTGCTGTGGCATAGCACAATGGTTGGCAGATTAATCTAATGTGTAGCATGTCATAGGTTTGAATCTCATCAATGTAGCAAAATTTTTATTTCTAAATCTAACCAAAAGAGTGTGATTATTATTTTCATTCAATTCATTGGTTTAAATGTATTTTTTTTATTTTTAATACTTTGCTGCATCATTTTTCATCATTGTTTTGACTGTTCTATTTGGTCTTATTTGTCTTCTTGTCTTTATTTCTTCATTTGGAATCTGCCTCAGTCATCTATAATCCACGAACAAGTGCCCACACGGGCTGTTCACTGGTTTCTAACATGTCAGCATGTGCAGCTAGTGTAAGGATAGTTACAGGTAACGAATGACATGGAGAAATTTCAATTTGCTTTCAGCCCTGAAATTGAGTTTTTGTTGTCTTGAGTTTACCCTTAAGGGTTAGCTTTAATCGCCATGAACAAAGCGATCATGATATTAGTACTGCTGCAGACTGTTGACCACAATTTTCTCGGCTGGGTTAGGACACAAGTTTACAGTCAGGGATACAAAACGGGTCGTCTGTCCCAGTTCAGTCACTGGTCACTTTAAATCAATAGTCGACAGAGTATCCAACATTTCTGACATACCTTGCACCAGCCACTAGAAAAATTGCTCTGTGTTAAACATTTAACATAATTTGTGAAGTGAACCGCTTGTTTGTTGTCACCTGTAACCAAACGGTAGCTGGTAGCCAATGTGGCAACATTGTTGCAGCAAGTGATTGATGTCAACTATCAAGTAATTTTATTCAGACTATTGTAGTGAGACAGGGTACCTTCTGCCATGCACCATATGGTGGCTAGTGGAGTATGTATGTAGATGTGGAATCAGTCTTTCTTTCTCATCCCATCTGGAAAGTCTCCCCTGATCTGCAGTTCTGGGTAACTTTCTCAAAATCTACCCTTTTTCCTAGACCTATCCTTCACCCCTCTTCCTTCCACTTCAACCCTTCTGCCTGAAGAATGAGCTACTCGCTCTGAAAGCTTGCTTAATTATAATCTTCTTTTATGTGTGTGTTCTGCCGCCACTTAGCAAGTAGATTGTTTATCTATCCAATTCAATTATCATGTAATCAAAAGCTGCATTTAATACACCAAGTCTCTTTTACCAATAATTTTTAATATGTCCTACAGAATGTACTGTCTATCCTGAACTTTTTTGAGATTACTGTTTTGTTGTACTTTTCTACAGGCATCATCTTACTTATTAGGAGTCAGTTCCTTCATGTTGTTGTTGTTGTGGTCTTCAGTCCTGAGACTGGTTTGATGCAGCTCTCCATGCTACTCTATCCTGTGCAAGCTTCTTCATCTCCCAGTACCTACTGCAACCTACATCCTTCTGAATCTGCTTAGTGTATTCATCTCTTGGTCTCCCTCTACGATTTTTACCCTCCATGCTGCCCTCCAATGGTAAATTTGTGATCCCTTGATGCCTCAAAACATGTCCTAGCAACCGATCTCTTCTTCTAGTCAAGTTGTAGAGCTGCATGTCCTCGGGAAAAATTACGGCTGTAGTTTCCCCTTGCTTTCAGCCGTTCGCAGTACCAGCACAGCAAGGCCATTTTGGTTAATGTTACAAGGCCAGATCAGTCAATCATCCAGACTGTTGCCCCTGCAACTACTGAAAAGGCTGCTGCCCCTCTTCAGGAACCACCTGTTTGTCTGGCCTCTCAACAGATACCCCTCCGTTGTGGTTGCACCTACGGTACGGCCATCTGTATCGCTGAGGCACGCAAGCCTCCCCACCAATGGCAAGGTCCATGGTTCATAGGGGGAGTTCCTTCGTAGTCAACAGTTAAGGAATGGGTGGCTGAATTGATATGGTGCATATGTCTCTGTAAGATGACTCATGAACAACTTCCTAGAATTACAATCAAATATGAAAATGCTGAGAAAGAACACAGTGTGACATTGCAAGATCAGTAATTAAAAAGATGTGCAAAACAGTTGATGCCGTGGCCGTACCAGAAAGCGAGTGGCATGTCTGTTGAAGCCTGACTACAGCCTAATGTGAAAAACAATTTGGGACAATCTGACACACAATTGATTCTATGCGCCAATCTGTTCCCTTGGAAGAGAGACGACCGAAATGAAATAGCAGTCGCACAAAAATAGCCAAGGTGACTTCATCGGAGAGAAAGAGTGGTCATTGTTTTCTAGGATGCAAAAGGGATTTGTATTTTAGATTAGCTTGCAAGACTGAAACAATACCTCACAAATACTATGCAAGTATTCTGACTCAACTGGATGAAAAAATATGGAGCCAAGACCCAGAGGGAAAAAAAAAAAAGTTTATCGTCAGTGAAATGCATATGGTCATAAAGGCACTTTCACAATAGGAAAACTGGGAGTTTCAAGTGTGAAGTCTTCAAATATCTATTTTATTCTCCAATTTTTTCACATTCTGACTTTAGCTTCTTCTTCTTTTCTTTTTGTATGAATGATTCACTTAAGACTACATGCGTCACAGCTCAAAACCGTTTTGTGAGTCAACAACTGGATATGTTTTCACTGCTCTGTCTCTTGTAACTCCATTGGACATGGAGGTAGCAAATGAGGATGCAGGATGTCCATGACATACTGCTGTGCTGTCAGAGTGACCTGAAGTCATATCCAATGCTGCCCCACATGCCCTGTCCCTATGTCGTTGTCATACTCACTGACAACTGTCATCGCGGGTCTTGCAGAATGTGACTCACTGCTGATCACATGACAGGTGCAGGTGTGAAAGGGTTACAATGTGCTCGGCGTACATTACAGCAATTCTCCCATGGGCTCGTCAGACACGGTCAACCGGAAGCTTGCTGACAAGCATGCTGCCCTTACGTTCCCAAGCAGTCCAACATGGGGACACTACCACATCTGAATGTCTCACAAATCTGCATATTGCATAATTCAATCAGCCTGGCAAATGGAGACACACAATTAGGCCCCTTCAAATTTTGTTACGCACTGATAATGCTGACTCACAGAAGTACAGGGCATCTGTGTCCTTCACGGGGATCACTCAACATCTTACACTCTTCACATCTCTTATAGCTCCTACCATTCATGGTAACAATCCGAGACACAAACAAAGCTAATGCAATCTGGTGGCCTTTGTATCCATTTCAGAGAGTTGCAACTCTCATAATTTACCACTGGTATGCACACTCGTGAAACTACGTTGCTTTAGGGAACTTCCCTTTTTTTTCTTCAAGCAGTTTAGTTCTTTGAATCCATTTTTCTTGTAGCTCAGAATAATTATTTTATTGTGTAGCAAACTTACAGACTAGCATTCTGGTCTGAGATGTCAGAGTTGGCGGTCATGTGTGTGTGAGGTGTGCTTGCTTGTGTGAATGAATGGTGTGTATTTCTATTTCTTTTTCTGATAAAGGTTGTGGCCAAAAGCTTATGTGTAAGTGTCTTAACTGTGCCTGTCTGCATTTTAACGTGCCATCTTTATGGTAATTAGCACTCTATCTTTTCCTACACTGCTGATATTCCAACCTGGAGTTTCCATTGTTTGAACTTACGGTCTACTGTATTATGTTGCAGTGCACTTCTACAAGTGTAATACACAAATGTTGCCTTAGGAAAGAGTCACAATAACATCCATGTCTACCGTTTGCTATTTTTTA